>NW_004955436.1:4758742-4795060 GCF_000276665.1 Chinchilla lanigera | reverse complement strand
TTTTTCTCCGGTACCGGGAACCGAACTCACGACCTTGCGCTTGCCAGGCAGGTGCTTTTGCCGCTGAGCTAAATCCCCAGCCCCTGCTTCCATCCTTGCAGCAGCACCTGCGAGTTCCAGTTTCTCTAGATCATTGCTAGCATTTAGGGTTTCTACTTCTTTAAACGCCGTGGTTGTTCTGAGACACAGGTGGTGACATCTCATCACCGTGTTCAGTGCACTTCCCCAATTTCACAGATGTCGGACATCTTTTCTTTCATGTGAGGATGTGACACCTTCGTGTTCTCCCCGATGCAATGTCTGCTCATATGTTTGAACCATTTTCGGACTGGATTTCCTTTTACTGTTTAGTGTTTACAGTTTTTACATCAGTCCTAGACAAAAGTCTTCTTTTGCCTGTGTGGCTTGAAAACATTTCCTCCCATTGTGTGGCGTGTTACTTTCATCTTGTCAACAGCGTGTTTCACAGAGCATTTTTTTTTGTAATTCTGAGCAGGACAAATTTATTGACATTTTCTTTCACTGACTATGCTTTTGGCATCAACTCTAAGAACTCTTTGGCTAGATCCCCACAATTTTTCTTCTCGGTTTTATAGTTTTCTGTCTTATATTTAAACCATTATTTGAGTTAATTCTCGTAAAAAGTTTGAAATGTAAGCTGAGGGGCTGGGGATTTAGCTCAGCGGCACAGCACCTGCCTGGCAAGCGCAAGGTCATGAGTTCGGTTCCCAGTACCAGAAAAAAAAAAAAAAAGAAATGTAAGTTGAAGGCTTTTTTTGAATATTCAATTCCTTCGGGCATGGCTTGTTCTTCCAGTACCACTTTTTAGAAAAACTATACTTTCTCCATTGAAGTGCCTGGCAGTTGGGCAAGGGTTAGCTGGCCACGCCCCCACTCACATAGTACTCCTGAGTTCTCTGCTCGCCTCCTTGATCATTATCTCTCCTCTATCCGTTCTAGAAATTCATATTTATCTAATAGCATTGCTGCTATGTGTATTTGACAAAAAGTAGTAACAAAAAAACAGAAAAGATCAATATGGAAACATGAAAAATATCAATGATAATGCTGAGTTTAAGATACATATAAAAAATGAAGAATTAGGAAGAAATAACTAAATTTTTAAAACTCTGACATATACAAAGAAACGAAAGGCAACTGAAATGTCTGTAGTGTTTTTGATTTAGAAAACGCTTGTAACTTTTCAGACACACCTGTCATTGCTTGGTCTTACATTCTTCCTGACAAAGCTGAGATCATGGGTTTGAATCCTACTTGATCAAACTGTTACTAGTCAAGGTAGGCAGGGGGTCATCTGCTCACTCCACTTGGCTACACTTTTGTATTCATTAGGGAGTAGGAAGGCGGTCAGAAGTTGACCATGAGGCTGAGCTCCATGTAATGCTAAGAATGCACTCCAGGCTCCCGCAGGACACTGCTTCACTCCACAACCAGCGACAACTCTAGCACTGCTTCTGTTTAGTCAAAAAAAAGGGGGGGGGAATTTGTATTTTACTGAAGATATACCAATTTAAGGATATTTTAAAACCCTGCTTTTCCTAATGATTGTCATTTACCATCCTGCAGGCCATGGGTTTGCCATATAATTTAAATAAAATTTTATACCTTGTGTTTGACTAGGAAGCCTTAAAAACGGGTGTTTTCTGACATAAAATGGCAAATTGAGTAAAAGTATTTGTCTCCCCTTCTCCTGAGACTTCATTAGAAATGATGGGAAAGGAATATTTTTAAAAGAATATTTTTACAACAGTAACAGAAGTAGAGGAAAAGCATTATAAAATAAACTATTTCAAAGCTTATTTATTTACTGAACCAGAGGGGACTGAACCCAGGCCTTTCCACTGAGCTAACAATGGCCCCAGCCTTTACACACACACAAAAAAAAAGATTTTGAGACAGGGTCATTCTAGATCACTAAGTTTCTGAAGCTGGCCTCAAACTTGAAACTCTCCTGCCTTATCCTCTCAGTTGCTGGGATCATAGGCTGGCACCACCACTCTGGCCTCAAAGTATTTCTAGAATAGGAAAAGGAGATAAGACCTGGAGGATGAATTAGATGGAATGTAGGTGCAGAAAACAAGAAGGGAAAGAAGGCATATCAAACCAGCACGACAGCTACAAAGCCAGACTAGAATGCAATTGGAAAAATTAGAGAAAATCACTGAGCTAAAAGAAGAACTGCCTTAAAAGAACAGAAAGTATTTCCTAAATAATATTGCAAGAAGGTAACTGTAAGATACTGGCAGTGCATAGTGGGAAAAGGTCACTTCTATTTTTTTAAAACAGGTAAATATCTTAGCTGATATTGTTACATTGAGTATCAAAGAAGCAAAAATAAGATCAAAACCCTCAACAGTGAGACTTACACAACAAAAAAGCTGTACTATTATGAGACAGCAAACATATTCTTGGATGTTTTAGTAAAAGAATTGGGAATTCTACTCCCTAACTCAGTCCTCTGGAAATAGCCACATACAAGATTTTCAGATTCTTTTATCTCCCGGCTGTATGGAGGTGTACTAATTGATAAATGAAAACTGTACATATCTTATATAACACAATGTTCTGACGTGTATTGTGACATAGTTACCCAAACAAGCTCCCTAACATGCTCATCGCCTTTCATAGTCACTCTCTCTGTGTAAGGACCTGTGTCTACCCTCTAGGCACACTCCAAATGCACAGCGCAGCAGGATTCAGCATGGTTACCATGCCGCATGTTACACATCTCAGACTGCTCATCTGGGATAAGTAAAACTCTGACTCTTTTGCCCGTTGCCCTTCTCTTAGTAGATGTGAGTCGGAGTCGCAAATGCCTTACGCTCTGACAAACCGAAATATCCTAGTTGATAAACCTTACCCAGCGGAAACCCACCCCGCCTCCACTTTCTGATGAACCTAATAAAAACCTTCCAGAAAGGATTAAGATTGTCCTTGAACAATTATTTCCACTGGGCCCTGAAGGACTGCAAGTCAAGTCACGTCTAAGGCTGTAGGATTTGCTCCACCCCATTGGGCTGAGCCAGCTGCAGTCTCAAGTTTGACCACAAAGAAGACAGTATGTGCTGTCGCTTGGGGCTGCACAGCGGCGTTCTGCTCCAGGGTCACCTGGGCGGCAAAGGCCAGTGTGGAGCTACAGAGAGAGACAGGGAGAGGTAGAACTGTGGAAACGACACTCAGAGAGCCCAACATTTCAGTTTTGCCAGCAGGGAGTGAGTGAGCAGGCCTGCAAGCAAGCCGTCACAGACGTGCCTGAACGACGGACTTGAGGTGGCGGAAATCTTGATTTCACCATGACTTGCTCCTATTTCTCCCTGCTAGAGAGCTGAGACATTAAACAGAACACTGGATAAAGTTCTTAGGTAACTGGGACTCCAGGGGAGAGGAAACATTACCCATGAATTCAAGGGCCCGGTGCCTCATCTGAATCTTATAATAGCTCCAAAGGACCAGGGATGAGATCAGACACAGGCAGCAGTGAACAAGACTAAATTTACACGCTTTGATTAACATGCTTTAAAAGTCTATTTCAAAGCAACAAGGAAAAAATGATAGAAAAGGCGACAGTGGATTACTGCAAGACAGCACTGTGGTAGCGCTATCAGCTCTTCCCTCTGACGGGCACCGCACCCCTTGCCCTGTGCGCTCTGTGTGGCTTGCCAATGTCCAGCAGTGCAGAGGCCTGAGCCTTCCAGAGCGAGGGCTGAGCTCCTCAGCCGGAGCAGCCAGCAGCCAGGCTCCACGTCAGCTGACCCGCGACGCCAGCACACAGGGCTTTTCACAGCTCCTGCCTCCCAGGCCTGTGTTCTGTGCACAGGCTCCCTGCTGACTGTGGGCCCCATCACCGGACAGGGTGAGAAATACACTGGTGATACGCTTAGCGCCAATCAAGGGCATGCTGCAACCCTGCCTCTGCCCTTTAACCCCAGATCTGCATACTAAAGCGCACTTGTCTTGTCAGGGCAAAAACAGCCCTTCTACTACTCCGTGTGAACATTTGGGGGTCTTGTTTCCTACTTTCCTTCTTCACGAATGCTAAAATGCAACATGCTAAGCCTGTTTTCTGATCCCCAACACAACGTGTGCATCACCATCTCTGCCTCACCACCACTTCCGCCATCTCGTAGTGTATCATATTTATAACGATAAATTTTCTTGAATCGTTTCCCCACATTTTTATTCATGTTGTTTATATTCATGGACTTCATTTGGGCTGATCTGTACATACGTGAAACACGCTTTAATCCCTTCCCCTCCACCCGCCCCCATGCTCTGTCTCCACCCCTAGTTTCACAGGTTTTGGGGGCTTCACTCCTACAACATGCTCTGATCATATTCAGGGCCCTATCACCACCTTTATACGCCCCTCCCTCCCCTCCTAAGGGTGCCTCGTTTTAGTCCTTTCCCTCTGTAAAATCCAGCACCCTCTGGTCCCTTTGGTAGGTTTTCTGCATTTTACAGAGCTTTCTCATTTTCAAGTGAACAGACAATCAATGACTTAATAATATACTTTTCTAATGGTAGGAAATATTGATCGAAACTCCGTGGAGTAATTATTTTTCTACTTCGGTGCCTTGGTCAGTCCGGGTGACTCTAACAAGAGTGTCGCAGGTGGGGGAGGAGGGCTCAGGCGCTTGCTTCTGACAGGGCTGGAGGCGCTCACGTGTGACGCTGAGACCCGCACCTCATCAAGGGCTTGGTCTGTGTGAGGCTCTCACCTCTGAACAGCCCAGCTTCTACGTACCATCTCACTGGGGGTTACAGTTTAAAAGACACATTTTAAGGAAGAACAAAGCTCCAGTCCCTCTCTTTGAGGATAAATTTACAAAAGGTGAATTTTAAAATAGACAAGCAGGATGAAACCCTACTTAGAAACGGTGTCATGAGAGAAGGGGACGAGGAACCAGGCTACACAGACTTGGAGGAGAGAATTATGTAAGTGACAAGCGTTAGCCAGCTTCCAACGTCCGGGTGAACACACCCTTCGTGTCTCCGCAAGAGTGTCCCCCACAAGGCGGCACACGAGGGAGGCCTCGGGGGCGGGAGGGGGGCAGCTGGCACGTCAGCTGGGAAGGGGTCCACCGCCAGACTGGGCTGGACTAAAGCAGATCTGTGCTGCCGAACTCAGAGGTGAAAGGGCTGTTTTGGAAATGGGCACTAGCGTGTGACCCGGAGGCTGGGGACAGGTATACTGTGCTCTTCTCTTTTACTTCTTTCTTTCAATTGTACACGTTTGCAGTCCGCCATGTCTTCCTTCCTCATGGGGCAGAACACGTCTTCATTCTCTTCTCATCCCTCGCCCTCCGATCCCTCTCCCCTCCCTCCATCTCCTGGTCCCCTTCCCATCTGAGAAAGATTCATCTCCCTACTTATTACCTTTTATTTGCTCTTTATTTATAACTTGGGGTTCTCATACAGAGAGTTAAACTTTTGTGTTTGCTTTACCTCACTTAACATTCTGATCTCAGGGTGCACCCACTTTCCCACAAATGGCTCAGGCTCTCCCTTCTTTATGACGGAGCGGCGCTCCGCTGTAGATGAACACCACATGATCTTTATCCATTCACCTGCTGATGAGCATAGAAGCCACTTCCAAGATGTCGCTGCTATGAATGGAGCAGCTGTAAATACACGTGTGCATGTACCTCAGCAGTGTGACATCTTCAACTCTTTTGAGAAGTTATCTAGAAGGGGAACAGCTGAGTCAGATGAAATTTCTGGTTTTCATTTGGGGAGGACTCTCCCCGCTGGCTTCTACAGGGCTTGAACTAATCCCACAGAGCCCGTGCACCTCTGCTGTGTACGTGTTAGAGCCGACGTATATGTGTGCAACACAGTCAAGAACCCACGCAGGATCACACAGAACACCCAGAAGCAGCTGCTACTGATGAGAAAGATGACAAGGGGCAGCTCTGGAATTTTAATAGTGCAGTTTTGCCTTCCTGAGCACATAGTTTTAGCCAGGAAAGCTGTATAGGAAAAATAAGTGTGTAATAAGTGTGCCTAACAATTTAAAGCATCCAAATGGCTACATCTAATCTACCCATATCTGCACAGATTTTAGAAGAAAAATGGAAGTTTTTATTCAAAAGTCATATGAAATATTATGCTATTAATGCACTACACTGAAAATTCACAGAACACTAACACAATCAACACAGTTTATCACCGGATGCTAAGCAAATGTAAGTGTAAAACTTTTCAAGCAAACCTCTTGCGAAAGAGATTTGAGTCACTCACTCCCTTTAACAGCACTGTCTCATCAGAACCTCTGGTTCATTCATGAGCAGGGAGCCAAGCAGGGAGCACAGCGTAGAGCACGGCCAGGCCCTGACCGCTCACCACGAGGAGCGCAGTGTGAAGAAACGCGCAGGACAGAGCACCCCGTGAGGACGAGCGTGTAGACAACACCTGCGGCCCCCACGCGAGGGCTCAGTCAGCAGCGCTACCGCCAGGTCACAGCTCTGACTTCTGAGATAGACAAGGAGATAGAAGAAAGCTTTTAAGGACAGGAGGAAACGTGCATGACAAAGCACAAGGGCAAGTAGTATCTTTCCGTTCCTTTCCTTATCACTTGACCAGCGTTAGCATGGGCTTCCCGCACATCTGGAAAAGACTGATACCCAAGTTGCTAAACATCCCACTTTTAAAACACCTTTCTTTATTAGGAGGTTGAGGCGGGAGGGTCGCTGTGAGTTCAAAGCCAACCTGGGCCACAAAGTGAGCTCAAGGCCAGCCTGAACCGCATAGCGAGACCCCGTCTCAAAAAGACAAAAAAGAAAATCATAAAATGAAATAAAATAAGATAGCTTCCTTTAAAAATATCCCACTCAGTGAGATTTGCAAGAAGGGTACAAGAACACAGAACTGCATGAAGCCAAATCAATTCTTCTATTATCCACTTTCATGGTTTTTTTCTATCCTAAATACTGATTCCCCATTCTTCATGAAATATACTTTAATCTCAAAGTTATTCCCACCTTGCTCCAACTATCAGAAGATTTCTTCAGCTCAGCTACTTGCCTTTCTTAGATCAACCTTTTGCATCATTACTTAGGTAGACTATTACGTCATGACGTGGTATGCGGACTTTTATTGTTACTCTGCCTGTCTGTGTCATCTCTCCACTTACCCAAGCCTCGGCGTCTCTGAACATCTAACTGGATTCTCAGGTCTCTCGTAAACCCTTCCAGCCCTTCAGTCCACACACCCCTCCTCTAACAGTTCAAGCAATTCCTGCTTGTGAAGTTTATTTTGTCCTTTACTGAACTGATTTCAAAGGCATAGGGATATAACTGATAAGCAAGGATGACATATATTTTGAAAGCATAATTCAATTTATAACATGTACTTTATTTCAATTGTTTTGCCTTTAATTGAATTTATCCAAGGCTGTCTTACTCCATATTTGCATAAACATATTTTTAAGTGCTACTGAGGGCTATTGGACCAAACTCAACTTTCCTCCTTCCTCCCACCAAAAGCGTATTAGTATATTCTGAGTACAATATCAGCATATTTGAGGTCTTTATATCAGTCTAGTGGCTTCATAAAACATGACTTTAAAAAGGTGTGTACTCTTTTACATTTCACGTTTCTATTTCCCTTGACTCTGCTGCCCTGCGTACTCTGAATTTCCCTAGCGCCCTGGACCCCAATGCAGCCCACCACAGCTCTGTATTAACACTATCGTTTCCTTACGATGAGCAGCTGCAGCTGCCTGATTCTATTAATTCACTCATCCCACTATGCCAGTATTATTCTTAAAATAGAAACTAACCTTTAAACATGGCATAGCATATATTTATTTAAGTACTTTATTTTGTACTGTATAGAAGGACTATTTGAAATAAATTTGCCACAGCAGAAATGTTCCAAATGGACAAGCATGTGAAATACAGGAAGTAGGAAAGAGAAAATTTCACGATAGGCCTACCACTCTTATACCATCACCGCTTCCGTTCCAATGCATTTTTCTTTTCGAAAAGCGTTATTAACATAACCATGACAATATTCTGCATTCGTTTGTATCAAACACATCACACATTCCTCTGAACATTGCACATAACTAGTTCTCATATTACTAATGAACTCTGTAAATGTTACTCTTACCATCAAAAGAAGATACATCACAGAAATCTACCTGACCTTGACTAGTTCCTTCCTCTGTGCTTGTCAGGTAAACCAGCACTTTGTAGCACTATAATTACTGTGATTTCATAAACATATAATAAATATGATAAACAATGTTCTATGTATCAAGTTCAGTTCCTTGGGTAACAGACTCTGAGACCAAGATTTGCTTACAGTCTTACTAAGGAGTGATTCCAGGAAAAAGAAAACTCAGAAGCACAGGAAGGAGACAGAAGACATTCAGTAGTGACCAGACGACTGACAAAGTAGCCGAGTGTCACTGCCGCTCCAGCAAAGGTCTAGCTGGTTCCACACGAAGCTCGGGCAAGGGGTGTCCGGAGGGGAGGGCAGAAGGCCTGCATCTGTGCAGCCGCGCTCACTCTACCGTATATGCTCGCTTCGGCTCCCCAGAGGGGGCACAGCCTCAGCTGTAGAGGAGCCTCCCGTAAGCAAGAGTAACGGGCAGGAACTCAGCTTGGGCTGCGAGGGTAACTGCTCGGCGGAAAGCCGAGGTCTGGGAAGCTCCACCGTGCCCATCCCATGCGCCTTTCCCTCCTCGGGGAGCTGCGTGCTGCACGGACTGTGCTCATCCCGCCGGCAAGTCCCGCCTCCAGGTTTTCTGTCCGGCTTACGTTTCCTTTTGAAAATTAAAAAGAGGAAAGCAGCAGGGTGCACACCAGCCCTCCCTGCAACCACTGGTCTGCAAGCACTGTGTTTTCTTCCCTGGGTTTCTCCCAGCCACGGGAAGTGGACCCCAGTCTGTGGACCCACCAGGCCCACTGCAAGGCAGACTTCAGCTGGAACTCCACTCAGTCATCTCCTCGCCGCATGCATTCCCGGAGCACTGGACAAATGGGGTCTAATAAAGGCGTTTGGGTCCCCAGATGTCAATGTCAGTGTGGTGGGTCCCACACTCCTTGAAAGGGTTACATAACTCCTCTACTGCAGTGTGCAGTTACTCAAGTAAATGGCGGTGCTCTGCTGGGAGACATCGGATGAAGTCACCACATATGCTTGGTAGTGCAGGGTCCTTCTTCTTGAGGATCTCTGTGGAGGTGAGGTCTGAGAACTGGCTCGGGCTGGGACCAAGGAATGACATTCTAACCAGACTGAGACAGCTGCCCACACTCCTATGGTTCCTTAAGGGTGAAGATATTAAGCAAGACCTTAAATGTGTTTCCATCTTTTTTCTCATTGGAACACGTAGTTTAGTGATCATATCCACAGCGTTTCTCAGTACCAGGACCTGGTGACTGTCATGCAAACTGTGCTGCTCATTCCACTGCACTCAATGCACTTCTGGCGTTAAAATGCCACCACCTGCCCGGCGTCACCCAGCGTTACTTTTAAATCCCAGCATCCCTGTTCCTCAGGACATTAGTTCTCTAACATGTTAACTACCTCTCCCATAATCCTTTTCACTGGTACCTCTACTGAACCTTTACAAAGCCTCAGATGTTGAACTCTCCAGTGTGCATTTCTCATAATAATCCCATCCTACTTCCCATCTGGTGAATGTTCCGAATCTCAGCTCCACAGTGTGTCTCTGCCCACCGGGCACCAGGGGCTGGATCCGCACTGCCAGCCAGCTGTCAGTCAGTCAGCTGAACCACACGCTGCACTGAGGATCTCATCGTCTAGCTGAGAACGTGGAAGCATACAATCTGAATCCTGCCTTTACAAGGATCTTCATGTGGTTTCCACATTAAAAAATCTGTGATATCCTCATGAGTAAAAATCCCAACCCACATTCTAGGAATGAACCTGTGAGTCCCTTTTCTTAAAAAGAACGAGTAATTGTTATATTTAATCACTGTCTTAAAACTTGAAAGACCAAGGGCAGGGACTATAAACATCTAAGAGAAAATGACCTTGATTTTTTAAAGATACATTATTTGGTGACACAGGAGGCTGAGGCAGGAGGACCACTGTGAGTTCTAGGCCAACCTGGGATAAATAGTGAGTTCAAGGCCAGTTTGAGTTATATAGCAAGATCCTGTCTCAAAAAAACAAATGAACAAAAATTAAGGAATATGGCTACCTTTTTCATATTGAAATCCAACTGGTGAGTTTCATAAGACTTTCCATGCTTGATTGATTTGTTACATCCACTAATGACTACATTTCTGTCTAAAGAGTCAATAAATCTTGTCATTTATTTACATTCTCATCTTGAGCACAGGACAGGCAAGAATTGACTTTCACCTTCTCCAACTGAGCATTAAGCCAGTCTCTTTCATGTACAGTGTCTTGTTAAATCCTCATGATGATACCGGGCAGGATGTGCTGACCTCCAGCTTCAGATGTGATAACACAGGCCACAAAGAGAGAGATCAGTTCAGGATTCTGTCCAAAATTAAAGTCCTGATGTGGCAGATACAAAATTTCAGCTCAGGACACCTGATTCTAAGGTCTGACCTGCCCTGGCACTGTCAGGAAGAGAGCCGACTTTGCTTTAAGTGCATCCCATGTAATCATTCTCCAAACAAGCCTTTATGAGGCAAACAAGCTATGAAGGTGCAGAAGTTTGCTGGGGTGACAGAGGAAATCTCTATCTTCCTCACGTGCCCTCATACAAATGCACAGCAGATGTGTGTCGCTCTTTCCTTACACCAATTGAAGAAAGCTTTGTGTAAATAACATTACAGAAAGCCTCCAATGAGCGAAAGGAAATGGAGTGACGACTACACTTTCAACTCTAATGCATGAGCTTCCAGTAGGCAATTCCACCAACACCAAAATCACAAGTAACAAAGGAAAACGGGTCTTATACAGATCAATTTGGCCAATTGAAAATTATATCCTTGACTCAAATACAGAACCCGTGGCACTCAGGAGTGAGGGAGAAAACCCCATTTCCGCAGTGACTTCAACCTGCTCCTAGCATGAGAAACTCCTCTACCACAGCCACAGATCACCAGAGAAACCCTGAAGGTGAAGAGAGAAGGGCCTCTGCAGCTGCACCGGGAACTCTCCGTGGTGCTGCCGGCGTCTTCCAGGCAGCACGGGAGTCTCTAAATCATCTCTGAGGGAAGAGCGCTGGCCCCTTCTACTTAAGGCCTGAGTGAAATCCGAACACACCGGATGCCACGCCTTTTCCTGAAAGACATCACTAGTTGCATTGGTGGAATGAATGAAACCGATTCCCCACCCCAATCCAACCCACTGGATACTGGACTAGAGTGAAAGGCAGAATAAAAAATTTTTTCTCTGTCTCTCAGGATTATCTTTGAGTTGGGACAGGAGTCTTTTCCTTCCTTCAAATTGGACTCAAATTATAACTGACACCATAATCTCTTCCGTTTCTCAGATTTTCACACTTGAACTAGAACTATTTTACCAAGCCTTCCTGTGTCTCTGGTGCAGCACTGTCTAAATATTCTTGGATATATTCCCTCTCTCTCTCTCTCTGTCTCTCTTCCCTTTCCTCTCCTTCCCTGTCTTGTTCTTTTAAAGTCTTCAGAATTAAAAGAATGATTTATCTTTCCTTATAAATTCAAGATCGTTGGAAACACCTTAGGAGAGTTAGAGCAATTCGTGAAGGCTGAACTGATCGAAGCAGAGCTGTTGCATAGGTAAGGACACGGTAACGAAGGTACGCAGGAGCCCCAGGCCCCTCACTAGCGGCCAATACCGAGAGTGAACTGCAGAAGAGATGCGTTTACTGACCGGTACTTGAAGGCAAGGATAAAGTTCCTTGCAACACCATCCCATGACCGCCTCTTCCTTTCACAGACACGCGCACACCCCTTCGAGAACAGACTGAAGAGACACCAAAGCCGTTTAAAGGAACAGCACTGCGGGAGAGTTCGGGTGTCCACGCAGCCCTCTCCTCCCCAGGACCCCAGGGAACTCCCCCCCATAGCTTCTCCTGTGCGCAGTGTCCCTTTGTGTGGGTTCTGGACAAGTGCTGCAGCCCAGTCAGGGTCCGGACCTTGGACTCTACTGCTCGGGATCCTCATGTTTTCACTGCACGGGGCAAAGGGGTGGAACTGACCAAAACGACGAGAAGATGGCAGGGCCGCCATGAGGACAGAACACGGCCATGCATCAGAAGGAGCAGCGCCATCTGCTGGTCACAACACCGCCAGACTTCCCGGGAGAGATGGTTGAGCCCGCGCGCGCACTCTGGCTTGTGTTCCAGCAGCTACCGCTGCATTAAGTGCCCGTCTCATATTCACCCACAGTAATACTCCAATTGATTGCGGGCTTTCAAAGTGCAATTCACTTGAGGGCACAGAAGCACTTAATTGTGCACCAAATAGTATCTCAGGGCACACTCAGGCAGCATTCCTCTTAGGAATTTATTAAGGCTTCTCCAATTGCAGAAAAAAAGGAAACCTAAGCCCACTGAAAAGTGCTCCCCAAAAGAGCTATGCAGAAAGATAAAGCAAACTCTTAAGAGACTGTGTTACACAAGGGTGAGACAAGCGGACCACTTCCCTCCTAGACTTGGGTCCCAGAATTTTAAAATATAAGAACGGGACAATAACATCTTTAATTGATCTTCAAAGATTGTCATTAAATGTTCAAGAGGTAACATTTAGGAAAGGGCAAACTAGGAATGTAAAAGACAAGCATCCAATGTTATCAGTCCCGAGAGGTAAGCCGCAAGGGGCCACTTGAGGCCCAAGCTAAGCTCCAGAAAGTATAATGGATGTTCACATCCACAGCTTGGACTTGCAGACCCTGACCAGGACAGGGGGACCCATCGAGATGGGCTCACACTGCTCTTGCGAGGAGCAGGGAAGAACTCACGCTGGCTCATCATCCCGGTTCGAGTTCAGGACGTGTGAACACAGCCGAAGAAGAGAAATGCAGCTGCGCTCACACGAGTCTGCGTTTCGTTACCCAGTTACTTCCTGTCCATTTCTCATCATCTCCATGGCGTAGGCCCAAGAAAGTATTATTTACTTTTTTTCTCTTCAATTATTGTTTCAATTATTCAGCTATTTTAAGCCAAATAATAATAATTTTTGTCAGCAGCTGAAAGCATAACAGTATTACATTTTATTGACGATTAATACTTCTTTTACTTGGTAGATGTATTCACTTTAGAGGATCCATCTCTTCATGTTTTTAAATGTTAACATCTACTTCTTAAAACTAGACCCTTAAAAAATTTAGCTGCTAATGAAAGGAAATGGAACAATATTGCAAGAAATAAATGCAGTGATTATGTACACATACACAGGCGTGCATGCGACAGAATTAGTCTAGCTCACTACTAAAGGTCACAAAATCCAGCTGGGCACGGGGGTGCGCGACAAAGGCAATCCCAGCACCCTGGGGAGGCTGAGGGAGGAGAACTAGTATTTAAAGTGCACCTTGGGCAAATCAGTGACTTAGACCTTGAGGAAGGAAGACAGGAAGACAGAAAGGAAGGATAGAAGGAAGGAGGGGAAGAACGGAGAGGAAGGGAGGAGGAAAGGAGGCGGGGGACCTGATCTGCCAGCTGAACTGAATACTAGCTGTCTCTTTTACTTATCTGCCATCGGCTTTTAAGGAAGACGCGGCATTTTATTTCTGAGGACTGAGGCTCTCAGCCGAAACATTCTTACACAGGAGCAAAGCAACCGCAAGGTTTACATTCATTTTGTTTTAGGTTAAGCTGCAACTGAAAGGAAGCACACTTGGCTCAGACAGTCAAGCATGTGATGAGCAAAATGTCACTTTCGCCTTCTTTTTACACACTGCCCTTGCCACTGCTTCTCACACGGCTCTGCCGGTGCGTACAAAATGTGGGAATACATGCTCCCCTCCCGGCTGTCTGAATGAATGCAGGTCACAAGTCTGGGTGTTCATTTTCAAAGGCCACCATTGTTCCCACTCTAGCACAGAAGCTGCCTCAGTCTGAGCGGCAGCTTGCAAACGAGCCGCTTCTGCCACCGCCCAGAGCACTCTCAGCCTGAAAGCGACCGGCAGGCTAACAACCACTTCAAAGCGCATGGCTGCGCAGAACAGGCTCCTCTTGTTCTAGTGTGATCGCTACTGTAATCAGAATCCCACCGAGGCTCCCTCTCTACCCCTCCTCAGGCATGCACACACGCATGCAGTTTCCAAGTGCCCGGAGAGCACATGCAGGACACGGGACGCTGCACAAGCTGAGATGAGACCCACGTTCGTGGGGCTCCTCGCTTGCTCCCCAGCCTTGCACGGGGATGTTCCGAGCCATTACGTCCTGTTTCTGACTCCCTGCGGAGAACAGGGTTTCTCAAGAGCCCAGCAGATCCTGCCCGGCAGCGCTTCTAGCCTCCGCATGAATGGTGAGAGCTCTCAGAGCATACGGATCGATGCCTGCGGTGCTGCTGAGCCCCCGAGCCCTGTGAAGGGGCGCAGGCTTCATCCTTTCACCAGTCCAACTTATGAGGGCTCTTGCACAGTCTGGCACTATATCAGGCCCTCAGCAATGGCCCTACATCCGCGTTTTATGTAGCAGTTCTAAGAGCTATTCAGTCCCTAGGACAGCCAAACCCTCTGCCAGTAAGCCCGCCTTGACAGCGCTCTGTCCCGGACACTCCTGTGAACTGAGAACGCAAAGCACAGAGACAATGGCGGGGGCTGGGGGGGGGGGGGACAGGGGGGGGGGGGCAGGGGGGGGGGGGCTGGGGGGGGGGGTGACAGGGTGGGCGGGGCAGGAGGGAAACGACAGCTAAACGCACCCAAAGGGCGATGGCCACACAGGCAGGATCGAGATCAATTTTAACAAATGTACCGGTTGGGAGATTCCAGGTTCCTAAAGGAGTTTGAGGTTTTGGCTACTAAGGAAGTTCTCAGGATATTTTACACGGAAAAAAATAGAGTAACAGAAACCAAAATAATAAAAGTACATCATTTTATTAGAGACAGCTAAGCTAGGCAGAAATATTATACAGACAGTCAGACAGGCCAAGCCTGGCGAGCACCAGGACAGAGGTGAAACACGTCTCACCCGCGGCCAAGGACACAGCTGTTCGAGAACTGGTCTCAAGATAAAGACGAGAAGACCAGGACTGCGTACTTCCTCAAAGGACGAACACCAGGCCTAATGAAGCCCAGACAGACATCACTCACCCTGGTGAGTAACCAAGACCTCGGGACCCATCGCTTCCTTAGAGAAAGTCTTTGTTCTTTCCATACACCCTTGTCACGTGACATGTCTCCCCACTGGATCACTATTGCCTAAGCGACCATACTTGTATTCTTATTGGTTAATCACAGCTGTAACCCAGGTTGTACCCATACGGATATCACTTTATAAAATTTCCTGTAGAGTAGGGTCCCTGAGCAATCCATTCAGGCTCCTCCTGCCTCTCAGGAGCTATATCTCTCCCTCTCAATAAATACCTTCTTGCTCTTAACTTCTGTTGTTCCTAGAATTCATTCTTCCATTTTTAGAGAACACACACTTGGTGTATCAGACATCTAACCGGTTAGGAGTTATAATATTTCCTTTACATCATATTTGGAGGTTCTGATATCACCCATGTAACAATTTCACTGTAAATTCAGAGTGAAAGCTGCCCCAGGTATTTCCAAACATGTCATGTTTTAATTGGCTTCCCAGGCAGACATCGGACAGTCTACAAGTCACACTCGCTTAATTTTATATTGATTTTCTAAAAAACTTCTTGTTTCTATGACAACCCTAATCAATTAACTTCTTGTAAACAGCAAGACAATGTTTTTCTTTTTCTTTTTCTCTTCAAAGAAGCCTGAATATTTTCTTTCCAGGAAAATAAGCACTGGCTCTTACTTGGAGAAACTACACTACCCTGAAACAGTGGTGGAAGGCCTTCATATTTTGAAAACATTTGGAGAATCTACATGGAGAAAGTGCATAGAATTGCCTGGAGCCAACTTATGAACAGCAAATCTCTTCGTAGTTGTGTTTCTAGAAGACCTCTTTAGCTTCCCGCACACAGCTTTCCCTTGGCTTTCCATTACCCCAGAGACCTAGGGTCCGGCAGTCACATGTGGAACCCTGGCACCCGGAAAAACAACCATGTTGGCCCTTGGTGTCAGTGATGTACCAAGCCAGGGGCAGCCACTTGTGACAGCTTTGGTTAGGAGTACAACTGTCTCTCTTAAGAAGGAAATTTCGGCACTACTAAAATGTGAAGATTTGGGAGTGAGGTGGGGCTCTACTTTAACCCGAGCCTACCACTCATTCTTAAGGACAGGCCAAGAATCAACAGAAACAAGATTTAAGGAAGTAACTAAGAGTCTAACAGTGTACTCAAGCCCTAAGGCCAGTTGAGAAATGTTGGAGACATTTCTGTGTAACCCAGGTTGCCTTTCTGTGCCTGTTGGAGACCACTACAAAGTGGCCCTGAGCAGGATTTAATGTTAACCAACTGGCTTTCCATGTTTACTTGTGAGTTGTCTGAAGCATAGGCACTTCGTCTAAAGATGGGCAGTGGACTCATAGTAAGTAAACCTCTGTGAGTCCCTGGTCACCACTGAGGTCTGCATTGGCCTGTGAAGCTGTGACTCCCCGAAGGACAAGAAAAGACCACATCTGAGGACGTCTGGATCCAACCCCAGTTAACCACAAGGAGACTGCAGCTGCAGGCTCCACACTTCTACAATAAATACCAACCTAAAGGGAAGGTAGTTCTCCTGAATGACATAATTTACTACTTGGGAAAATTCTCCCAAGGTCCTGTTAGATTCCCATGTTCTTTTGAGTATCCCCCTTCTTTGCTTGAAAACCAAATAAATACGGTCCATGCAGAGAAGTCTTTGTCTAAACCCAGAGAATATTGAAGCTGTAAGAGAGAGAGAGACCTTCCTGGAGCCCTGAAATCATTTCAACTGTCTCATTTATCTAAGCCTTCGCCAGCCACACACTTGGGAGATTTCACATCTGATCAGTCCACAATAATTAAGGGTTATTTAACCCGATATAAGCACATTAAATTCTGAATTTTTGGTTCCCTGTTGTATAAAATGCCATTAATACATGGTCATCTCCAGTGCACACTGGGAATTCTCTAGACTCAACCACTCTTTTCTTTCACCCAAATCCATGCTTCTATCCCAGAGACCTCTCCAAAGCACAAATAGTCAGGACAGTTTCCTGTGGCAAATCTGCCTGTGTCTGACAGTGCAGGCCCAACCACCAAGCATGCAGTCTTCTATCCCACACAGCAGGCCTCAAGCCGCCTCCCCCACCTCATCTTGGGTTACTTCCTTCATTTATTTCATCCTAGCTGCTCCAAAGCAAGTCTGTTACACGCTTTCAACCTCCTCAAGCTGCACGCCTGTCGTAAGTATTCTCCTAGTGCCCCCTTGTGTGAAATCTCTCCTTGTGCCTGTCCACTTGGCCGCCTTCTGCTCAAAACCTCAAAGGCAAGGACATCTTCACAAACACCGCCTTTCCAGCAGTGCCAGGAGCATCTCCCAAAATAAAGAAACATTAAATTTCACCAGGTAAAACAATCTCACTTTTTTGGTTTCAACATGAAAACATTTTTTTGTGTGTGCCCAATGGAAAATATCTAGATGCCATTTCATCAGAGAAGTCATAGGAAAAACTCAGTTTGAGTATCTATAGTCTGAGCTGTAAATATCCAGTATTAGTCAGATTCCCAAAGCCAATCAACAGTAACTCATCCCAAAGCAAGCAGTCATGAACTGTGAGAAAAGGGGCACATTTTGGAAAATATGCCGCCTCGAAAATGAGCTGATCCACACCAGCTTTAATCACCGATATCTCCATGAGGTCCCAAGTGTGTCATTTCTAACATAGTAACACTTTAACATCGGTGTGAATGGATACACTGGAGTCAAACAAGTTGAGTAATTTGTATGTGTTCTTGGTATGCAGCAGGCTGCCCTCCACACCCAGGCCTGTCTGTCCCGACTGCGCTCGGTTCCCACCCCTCCGCGCTGCCCCTGCTGGAGGCTGTGCCGTGACCACAGGCAGGGTTACACTATGGTCCCTGTCTCTTACACAGGCATCAGGGCCTTCTCTAGCCAGGTCACTGCAGCTACTCTACGCCTGTGTATAAAGGGAGCTCGTGGTGTGGGCAGACGGGTTTACAGCCACCTCAAGCAGCAGAGAGCGAAGGTCGTGCACAACAGTAAAATCCCATCCATAAACACTTCTTTAAAGTGTGTGTCTGATCTACCAGTACCCTTTATATTTTTGGTTCCATTCCCTAGAATATTATTTACATTTGTCGAAATAACAGTAATTGCAGTAGAATTGTGGCATGACACAAATTATCACTGGGTTATTAAATACAGTCTCATGTTCATCTTGAAAGACTTTTTGCTGATATCCTCAATGAGCATTCAGCAATGTTCAACAATATTTTTCAGACAAATGCAAAGTAAACCAAGGACCTGATTAAAAAGTCAGAAAATGTTACTTCCAGATGAGACCCAATATGACACCACGCACGCGTCCACGGAGCATGTTTAGAAGCCTCTGTTCCCAGGATTCAGAGTTAGCGCTGCTAGAGTTTGAGCTCTGGAGGAAAGCAGGGAACCGAGCTATTTATGAGCATCAGAGGAAGCAGTGTGGGGTGGGCCGCACAGGTCCACTCAGGGAGGTGAACCATGTCCCTCTCTACACACACACATGGAGGTTTCATCTCAAAAGAACTCCTGTGTCCGCACTTAGCCCATGGCCAGTGAGAAAGCTCGCCCCTAATGCCGAGTTCTCAGTCTGTTCTCCTACAATGACACCATTATTAAGAATCAAGGCCTGAAAACGTGCAAGATGGAAAACAGCAAAACACTGAGGTTATCTTGGAGGTGTTTTAAAATTTTTTTCAAATCATCTCCAGCCCTTGCTAGAGCTGAAGCCTGCCCTGCCCCCCGGCCTCTAACCCCAGGGAAGATCCAGGTTAAATACAGACAAGGCTAGGCGGCCGTTCTCTGCCCAGTAACACAGTTCACGGTAACCAACTTTCCTCCCAAACTAAAGAACACTTCAAATACCGCTGGTAACAGGGCAGAATGGGTCTGATGCCATCGGACGCACACATCACCTGACACGCTCTGTCCTGTGCCACGCTCCAGCCTTGTCAGCTACATCTGGGTGTTTAAACACAGAGGGGAAAAAAGGTGCTGTTAGTGATAAGACAAGGCTCACTCACCAAGAGTGAGGCAGGAAGCGGGTGTCAGGAAAAACGGATGGAGAATACAGATCAGTGCGTCTCATCCATCCAGGCGGAGCTCAGACTCTGAACTCAGAGGGGCTCAGATGTCCCACCAGGACAGAAGTGGCCCACAGCCGAGGGGCAGCCATCTTCAGTGAGGCGCCTGCAGTCACAGGCAGAACCACATGCAGTGGAGAAGACCTGGACCCTCCTGGCTTATTTAATGTAGAAAGGTGGAACACCTTGACTTGGGTGATAATTATGTAATTCATCATTTTAAAACAAAACATATCCTGAGTGGTAAAAGTTAAAAACTTAGCTGTTAACTTGCAGATTTCTGGAATATGTATTGAAATACAGAAGGTAAACAATTTCACTCGGATAAGCTTGCAAATATTTGTAGAAGTTTAAAATAAATTCCATAAATATTACACACAAAGGGGCTGGGGATTTAGCTCAGCGGCAAAGCGCCTGCCTGGCAAGCGCAAGGTCGTGAGTTCGGTTCCCGGTACCGGAGAAAAAAAAAAAAAAATTACACACAAAGAAGCACATGGTAGAGATCACAGGAGGACACCCCGGAAGTGAAAAGAACTTGACAACAGCAGGGTTATGACATCACACTAAATAAAGATTCACTTTGGGGGGTTGGGGATTTAGCTCAGCGGCAAAGCACCTGCCTGGCAAGTGCAAGGTCATGAGTTTGATTCCTGGTACCAGAAGAAAAACAAAACAACAACAAAGAAAGAAAGAAATAAAATTAAGATTCATTTTGCATCATATAATTCCTGATCAGTTAAATATCAGCCCTTGCAAGTTCCATAGGACAGCCCCTCCCACTAAAGAAATCTAACTAAACCAAAGAAATGATTCAAAACACTGAGTGTTTTGCTCCACAGGGACCAAAAAAAATCTTGATTAACTTCAGATAACATGAATATAACACTGACCCTATCTCAAATTCATTAGGTTAAGTGGAATAACAAAGCAAATATATATGTAATTAGCTAATAAATACAGAAAAAGACAAAATAAACCTAAATAGCTAAAAGTTCAAATCCAATAACATGTTGCACATTCTGTTTACTGAGAAAAATCTCAGTCCATCTCCTGTATTATGTTTAGGCATCAGGACGGCTTCTGCCAGCTGTCAGAAACTCCTATCTAATAAAAGGCTAACATCCTTCGGCCTTTCCGTACAATCCTCTGTGCATCAGTGTTCTAATGTCTGTGCTCCAAGGCTATCTTTAGCTCGCTTTTGTTATTCCATGAGACATTCCAACCCACTACACAAGGAAAGGCAGACCTGGAAGACCGAGGAATAGTGACAGGTATGTTCTCACCTGCAGGCCTTCGATAGCCAACCGCAGCATGCTGGGGGTGAGTTTGGAGGCTTGCTTGAAGGTGAAGTTACTCCAGTCTATGATCAAAACAAACCCATTGACTTGAAGCTCAGGATCTTCGATCATGGCTTCTAAAGAAAGTAAGATGGCACGCAGGATATCCACCAGTGTGTACCTAACAGCAACAGAAAAGCACCAGGTTAAACCTGACAGTCACTTTGTAAAAATTCTAAAAGGCGCTTAACACAAATCTTTCCAAATGCCTCAGAAGTCTTAAGTGAGTTATTTTATCTGAAAAGCTTCTTTTAAGGAGTTTCCTTGCTGTCATTCTGGGGACACACCAGGGTGTCGCATGACTTCCACCCAAATAACAATGATTTGAAAACCCTACTATTTCATACTTTGTAGCCATTTTAATTTCCTCCAGGCCTTGCTATAATTTTCTAAAACCTCATTGCAACTGCTTCCAAAAGCAAGCATCATAACAGTGCCCTCAGTACATCTGTCACTGTTGTTCTCATAGCATTGTCCCTCAGTATATTAAGCACCTGCATTTGGAGATTCCACAGAGAATTAAAGTTGGGTTTTTTAAATTTTTCAAGACAGGGTCTCATTACATAGTTCAAGCTGGACAGAAACTCCCAGCAATCTTCCTACCTCAACCTCATGAGTGCTGGCATTACAGGCATACCCACCATACCTCACTCAAAAATGTTATTTAAAACTGGAAAACTGGCATCTGCATTGAGCATACACAGACTTTTTCTTGTCTAAGCAATAAAATATAAGACTATTTACACACTATTTTCATTGTACTAAGTATAAGTAATCAGGAGACCATTTAACCAGAGATGAGTGACAGTATTCGGCACATCACATGCAAATTCCGAGCCACTTTACAGAGGGATCTCAGCACCCACAGCACGGGGGGGGTGAGGAAACCCACGGCCAACTAGATTGGCAAACTGAAGAATGAGGTTTGGAAGGCTCAGCAATAAGCAAGAGCACTTAGGGGACAACTATGAAGAAAAGTGTCAGCAGACTTCAGTAACTTCCACCACGTTTGTGTCTGGGAGATGAAAGAAAGCAAGGTGACAGGGTAGAAAGAGAGGGAAGTCAGCATGAACCAACAGTGCAAATGTGCCCCTCTATGATAATGCAAGTCATCCAAACTAGGGGAGGACCTTTAGCTTTTCTTCTTGCACAAAAGCACAATTCTTGACACGTTCTAGAATCCCAGTAAGTACACCAGTTCCTGAACTGGGACAAGACTGGGGAGCAAGGACCCTAGCTGTAGATTAAGATATTGGCTCCAGAAAGATAACAGAAGAACAAACATAAGCCAAACAGAAGGCACTGTAGAAGTAAGCACATTAAAGGTTGGTATTTGAGTAGATGACACTAAAATCAAAGAAAGAATAAAGAATGACACACAGATTCCAGCTTCAGAACCTGAGGAATCTTTCATCAAAATCAATTGTACAGGGCCAGGAATATAGTTCAGTGGTACAAGTGCCTGCCTGGCAAGTGCAAAGTCCTGAGTTCAATTCCGGGTACAAAAAAAAAAAAAATCAATTATACATTAATCCAAAAATCTTTGGGAGATGAGTGGAAATGTAAAATTTTGAATATAATCTGTTGCATTTGAGAAACCCGTAATACACTCTGAAAGTTACACCAAGTAAAATAGATTGAACAATAGATTCTAAACTCAGAAGAAAACAACACGGAAAATTCTGGAATACAAAGCATTTAGACCCTACGATCAAAGAGATGGAGGGCATAATACAGTCAGTGTTGAGAGAAGTATCAGACAATTATTCTAAAATAGAGTATTTTAAAAGAATTCAACAAATGGATGGAGGATGTTAACAGTTTCAATTTCTGTACAGCCCATAATTTAAGATGTTTTGTCCTGAAACATTCAGGTGAAGTCTGAGAAGAGCTACAGAGACCTGGACCTTGGGCTGAAGCGGGGTGTGGAGAGGCTGGGTTAGGAGTGAAATCACTGCAGTCAGAGGAAACATCCGGCTCACTCTCGAGACTGCAAGTGCTTAGAGTGAAGCGATGACCTACGCCCTAGGAAACAAATTTTTCCAGCTATTCCTCCCAGCTCAAGGTGCATCCATTTTCCCATAAATGAGTCAAGTTTTCCTACTTTATGGCAGAGCAGTACTGTACTGTGTGTAAGTGCCACATTCGGCCACTTCCAAGATTTATTTGCTGTCTTTAACTCTTGGAGGAAGGTACCTAGAATGCGAGTAGGAAGGTTGAATGGAGCTTCTAGCTTTAGCTTTTTGAGGAATCTCCACACTGATCTCTATACGTAAGACAGAGGACTAATATCTAGACTATATGAAGAAGTCAAAAATATTAGACCACCTAAAATAAAAGACCCAATCAAAACTGGAAAGTGAAATGAACAGACACTTCTCAGAAGAAGTTAGTACATGAAGTACATGTTGAAATGCTACATAAGTACATGAAGAAATGTTCAACATCACTGGCCATTAGAGAAATGCAAATTAAAGCAACACTGAGATTACATCTCACTTCAGAAAAAATGGCTATCATCAAGGAATCAAAGGGCCAGGAATATGGCTCAGTGGCACAACGCCTGCCTGGCAAGTACAAGGTCCTGAGTTCAATTCCCGGTAACAAAACAAAAAAACAAAGAAAAAGAAATCAGACAATGACAAATGCTGGTGGGGACGTGGGGGAAAAGGAACCTTTCTGCACTGTTGGGAGTGTAAACTAGCACAACCACTGTGGAGATCAGTATGGAGATTCCTCAAAACACTGAAACTAGAAATTCTATTTGACCTAGTGGTCCCGTCCTTGGTATCTTCCTAAAGGGTTAAAGACATCATATTACAGTGAACCATGCACACCCATGTGTATAGCAGCACAGCTTAGAACAGCTAAATCTTGGAAGCGGCCAGTATGTCCATCAACTGATGAATCAACAAAGAAAATGTGGCATTTACATACAATGGAGTACTACCCTAGCATAAACTAGAATACTTGAGAGTCACTTTTAGGAAAACCAATGCACCTTGAGACTGTAGTGTTAAGTGAAATACATCAAACATGCAAGTTTACATGTTTCTTATATGAGAAACCCAAAGTATAAATAAATTGAAGAACAAAATTAAAGGTAATAAGCAGTAGGTAATTACTAGGTAACAGGCAGAATGTGTCTTCTTCAAACGCGAAAGAGACTAAGAGCCAGAGGAAGAGAGAACAGGAGAGTGGGATGAAAAGGAATGCACACGTATCAACTCCCCGCAAGGGATGGCACCATCACTGCAAACATGCGCTAATAAAAGAAAAACTTTTAAAAAGAATTTAAATAGTACAAAAGTGCAACAAACGAAAACAAAAGTAAACCGAGCTGTTCAGAAAACTTTAAATTTCAAGGACTAATGTGTACTTTTAATATCTGAGGGGACAAAATAATGTATTTTTTAAGATCCAACAGTAAGGAAATAATTTTTAAAAATAGAAACATTTAGAGGCAATGCAAACAATGTAGTAGTTCAAAAAGGAAAGAAAAATTAATAGTAGAACTTCAAGAGATTTCTCACCTTCTCGGAGCCTCATCCCCACCCCCGTCAGTAAATCAGAATTCGGTACAGAACCTTCTTCAGGATTCCAGTGTTAACCAAGCACAGGGAGCAGGAGACTTCAGGACGAAGACCCTGCCATGCCGCTCGGTAAGTCATGAGCTGAGAATCAAGAGGCTGCTCCTTTGTCTGAAAGGAGCAGGAACTGCACCTCTCCCACTCTCTCAGCGGTGGAGGTTAGGGTAGTGTCGCAAAGCCAAAAAGACAGTACTGGTGAATGGATTTGCACAATTCTAGGTATACAGCAAGTGTTCAATACACATTAGTTGCAATATATTTGTCATAATAATAGTCCTAAGTATAGTACACCAGGCAGGGTATAATCAGAACTGAAGAATGATTTACTTCAAAAGCCAATGAGGATCATTAGGACAGACTATCATGATTATAAAAAGCAATGATCAAGAGATTATTTTTGACCATCTGGATGGTGTATGGTGGGCCTTTTTATAGCCTAGTGGTTTGGTATCCATTAACATTTCCTGAGTACATAAAAAAATAAAACTTTTTTGTGAAGCTTTATTATTTACTGGCATTAAACCTGTGAAAAATGCATGTTTAATATCACCAGCATCACCTCACCGTTGGCCTATATCCATTGTAAACATAATGTCCTAACACAGCGCTATGACCTGAAGCCTACGAACCTACAGAGATGGGAAAGTTGGAGCAGGAAGGCTATACTTGTGGGTAAGTTCAGATGACTTAATAAAAACCACTTTACTGTCTGAAATTAACAATACTAACATGGTAAAACAATTAAAAATCAAAAAATTCCAACTTAGAATGCTCTTTCATTGTGAGGATGATTTATTCTTGTTATTCATGAGAATATCAAAGAGCACTAATATCACAATACCATAGAATAAAACTGGACTCTGAAATCAGCTTCAGAAGGATGATACATTTCTATGTAGTAAACATCAATCATGCATCAGTCAGGGATGAAAACAAGAGATGATTTTTTTTAAATGAACGTCCTTGAAGTATGGTTCTTCTCCTGTCAAAATCAAGAGAAAAATTTCTATATACCCCTTTATTTCAAAGCAAGCGAAGCAAGTCCCCGGGTCAGTGAGGAAAGAAAGGAGTTTTCAAGAGTAAATCTAACAATTTTTAAAATGCTAACATCTTGCTCTCAGAAGAGAACTCAATGATCTTCATACAAATCATATTCATTTATGTGTGAGAAAAGAAAACGTAACAAGCACCCTAGCCAACAGCATCCGAAGGGCAGGTCAGCATCACTCTTGACTTCGCCTGGTCCTGTGTTGTTAAACATGTCACATTATTACCATTAGCAACAACACAGCAGGCTATTCCTCAGAAGAACATCATTACATCAGCTCTTCCAAGGTCCAGAAATACCTTCCAAAGATGTGCAGCATCTACAGATTTATCTCTTCAAGAATCGTCTCCTCATTCTCCTCTTTTCAAGCAGCTTAACATGTAATTCACACCATAGTGAAATACTTCACGTGTTCACATGAGGGAACGATACCTAAACTGTATGAGCTCCACTGCTGATATTCGTCCCTTATACATTGGAAGACAGCCTTAAATAAAAACTAGCACAGCACTGCAGCTCTCCACTGATTGTGCTTCCCAAAATAACCACCTCTAAAACTTGAATTTGTGGAGAGAATTAGGCACTGCATGTAGTAAGAGGAAATCATGACACCAACAAGAAATTTTGCAGCTGATACCAGACTGTTGTAGACCACTGCACTTGGAAAGAAATCAAAGCTGCTATCATATTTTTAAAAACATGGAAAAAGACTGCTGCTCTATTACTCCTAATCATTCGCCATGTAATCAGGAGGAAAACAGCTAATTCCTGCTGAGGTTTTTCAGTTATAAAATCCGTCTGTCTTGCACAGTAGGTTATATGTTCATGAATTATAATCTGGGGCATTTTTATTTAAATGTTCAAAGTCTTTTCAATGTAAAACTCACAGATGTGGCAAATAAAAATAAATAGGAGGGCTGGGGATTTAGCTCAGCGGCACAACACCTGCCTGGCAAGCGCAAGGTCGCGGGTTCAATTCCCAGTACCAGAAAAAAAAAAATCCTAAATAAATAAATAGGGAGTTCTGGCCATTTTTCTAATCTCATTTTGCTCTAGCACCTCGAAGAAGTTACTGAGCTTATGGGGCCTCCCTTTTCTCTTCGAAACGTGCAGATGCTAGGAGCTACCTTGCAGAACGGAACGCAGAATACTTAACCCACTGCCTTCCATGCAAAAGTACTTTAAATGTTCACACCTGGATTGCTACAGTTAGGACTTTTCTTCTATCATCGAATTTTCTACACTTTTGTTTTTTGTACTTTTAAACTATGACTCTTAACTTCACAGAACTGATGGGAGAGTAAAAATGAAATAAAATATTTAAAGCGTTCAGTGGTGTCTGGCATAGCAGAACAATAAATACATTTGCTGTGATTGCTGCTGCTGAAGCTCCTCGGTCTCGTTCCACGATACACGCCGAACCGCAAACTCGCACCTCTCATCTGCGCTCCACCCCTCCCCCTGCCGCCCCGCTGCGGAAACAGACCTGGGCCCCCTCTCTCCACGCAGGACCTCAGCGCGCCTGAGTCAGGTCCTCTTCCCTTTGCCCAATACACTGGTGAATGCCCCAGCTGCACGATCAGAGCCAGTGTCACTGGTACGCAGCACCCTCCTCCTCGCAGTTGGCATGGAAACATCGGCCCTGTAGTAATTCCTCACCGGAAATAGGTCCTATTAGTGTAACTCAGCCCGCTGCCTTCCCACCCGCTCCCCTATGTGGTGGCCGGCATGAACCAGAAGATGAAGGGTCATTCCTGGGTCTTCCTCTTCCTTCTCCCTTGGCATTTATTTACCTAGCCCAATTCTCTGTTTTCTTTCACATATTAACGTCTTTGCTGACCAACTCTTCCTTTCTACTAGGGTCTCAGCTTCACTGCTAATGTCACGGCACTTCTCTTTCTCTTTGTCTCTCCTCTTCCCCTTCCTAAAGTCTTGTCTACCCCTAGTGTGAGATTAACTGTCCTAAAACCTGCATGTAACTCTTCCTCCACAGCTCTTCCAGACCCCCCAGCACTCCCCCAACCATCGTACCTCTTCCCTTGCACACCCATGCCCAGGCCTGCCCCAGCCACGCAGGCCTTGTCCCAAACGTCCCAACAAACCGGTGCACTCCACCGCCTTTCCTTCGCTTTGGTCTACTGAGGACGCCCTTCCTCACACTTTGCCTAGATCCACGCTTCTCTGGACTCCTGCAGTGCACTCTGCTCTGGGAGCTCGTCCCCATCTAGCAGGGACCCGAGTGCCCTCTCCCGCTCTGAAACCAGCACGTGTGGGCATCCGTGTGTCTGTGTGACATGCACATTTCACTTACTGCCCCCTGCACCACTTTCTGCCTCAGTGCCCAAGGTGCACCGGGCACGCTGGGCGTACACAACAGCACATGCTAGAAGCCAACTATCTCCCAAGGGTACGGACCATGCTGCCTCAGTGTGCCACAGTTTGACACCACCTTCTCCGTACACTGTCGCCCTAGGCTTCCCTCTCCACCGACAGGCAATGCGAAACACCCGGACCAGAGAAAGGGCCAGAGCCTGGTCACGCAGCAGGGTGGAGTGGAAGTTCCCTCCCTCAGCCAAGAGCCCCCTTGCTGCAGTTTATAAAGGAAGCTAACTGCATGAAGTGAATTCCAAAAACACATCCACAAAGCCTTCCGCACAATCAGGGAAGTTTCCTCTCCTGCCTCTGGCCAAGCAGGTTTTGGTGGCTCCCTGACCTGTGGTTCCCTTCTGGAGTTCGAAGCTTCTCCCGCTCGGAGCACAGCCACAGTCTGTGCAAAGACCCACTTAGGCCACACGAGTCCGATCCTTCCACTTTCCAACCCTTTAGCAGGACGGCGTAACTGGCAACCTGGTATCATGCCGAGTGGCACAAGGGCCAACAATGTCCCTTTATCGCTAAGCCAATCCGATGTCATTAAATTCTTCATTACGGCTGCCCTGGCCCCTCAGCTTTCATTAAACAGCACTTTCTAATGTGAGAAACACTTCCTGTTGGACAGGGCCTCGGGAAGGGACGCAAAAGCGTCATCTTCACTAAGCCTCAGAGTATCTTTAGCACTAAAGCTGATGCACCTACCCAAGTGTTGCACAGTACTCAGAGGGAAGAATAACAATACCTCCATCTGAGTAACACGGTAAGATTTCCAATACAACTTTAAATGCATTATCTTAATCTCAAAACAATTGGTGAGGTCTCTGAGCTTCTTTTGCCCCTATTGCCTTTTTCAAAGCAGGACACAGATTCCCAGAGAATTTAAACACTTTATCCAAAAGCACCACGGGAGAAAGTGGAAAATCCTAGTCAGAAGCCAAGTTTTTCAGGGAACTCATGAAAAGTGTTCTTTCCACTCACGAGGTGCCTCACACCCAGCACAGAGGCTGAGGCAGCGCTGCTCTGCTTTCTCAGGTCTCACTGGCGGAACATGTATAGCAGAAGCCAGGAGACCAGGAAGTCAAATCCAAAGGCGCCTTGATACTGCACTGAGGTCTCTCCACCCTGGCCGAAGCAGGGGACTCCAGTGAAGGAGAAGTACTAAGACACGCACAGAAGTCAGGATGGGAAGAGCTGAGTCTACAAACCGTGGAGGAAGTCCACCCTGAAGTCTCAGCTGCCTGGCTCCCAGCCTGTGGGTGATCAGCTGCCTGAACTGCGCTGTTTCCGTCGCCAAGGGAAGAGCGTGAGTGAGAGCAAGAGACACCTGAAAGCTCCGCAGTACAATGTCATTCCTCAAAAAAAGGGTCAGCGTGAATTGTGCACTACTGCTACCAAAAAAATTAGCTTACAAGGGAATTGTGCTGGAAAGACACAAGTACACATCAGGGCGTCAACGACTGCAGAACAGATCCTCTAATCAAGTCAGTAGTCGTTGCCTTTGGGAAATTTATTCTTCCACCTTAGGTTTCTGTCCCTAATGATCTATATTTTCACGTTTAATCAAGATTTTTGAAATCACAGATGGATTTGTTAATTATCAGAGCTCCACTTCTGATATAATTATATTCACCTCTCTCCCTTGGTTCGGGTTGGAAGCTGTCTGTGTGAAGGGAGGTGGCTCGCTGCCTTACTAGCTGTGCCGTCATGGGGGAAGGACTTGTGTGCTCTGCCACAGGCTGCAGAAGCACTTCAGAACGAACGAGTAAATGAAATGGAACAACAAACCATGAAGGCATGCTATCCACACAGGTGATGTTCTCCCTATATGAGCTAGGGGGCTCACGATTTCCCCAGAGCCCAGAACTTCTGGTACTGACAAATGGTGTCCTTATGCAGTACCTAGCTGTGAGCTCCCTGGTAGTTAGCTACTTAGATATGCAGGTCTTTTCTACCCAGAGAGGTCGAATGGTATACTGTATATATTGTGTGTCTTTATTTGCCCCAGTACCTGCTAAATTTGAGGTACATATCAAATACTTCACTGAAGTCAACTTTTTAAAATTTAATTTGAATATTAGTTCCTCAGTTCGTCACTTGATGTCATAGGATCCGACATACAGAAGCATCCTTCTGCTCATAAACTTGCTCTTTAGAGTAGTGAAATATATGTTAAAAGGGCTTGATCTTTTCTCAAAATGGAGAAAATATATTAGTTGACGAAGGATGACTTGTTAATATACTGACCGTCGGCTCATGTCCTAAAATATCTTTAAACACATCTTTTGAGGCATCCTGTCAAGGCACTGCGGCAACTGTAAGTATCTGCTTCCCTTCAACCTTGTTCCAAACTGCATATTTACAGAGTGGAAATAGCCCGGTTTAGGTCAGGGCTAATCAACACCCTCCTGGACGTTAGTTCTCTGGGTTCTGTCACTATTTCAGGATTATTTCACCAGTTGCTGCACAACTGCCCCAGGTTTTACAGACTCTCATGCATTTTCTGAGATGTGTCACAGTATCCCTCCAACATCCCTCAGGACAACTCTTCTCCATGGTCCACAGAAGAGTAGAGCTTGGAACCAGCTGCAGTTTCCAGAGTATTTGTTAAAATATTCCTTGTACTATGGAAACTCTGCCAGGACAAAAATCCCACAGACAGCTCTCTTGCCATTTCTCGTCTCAACGTAGTCAAAATCCACCCATCCACCCATACAGTGATGCTTCCGGAGTTTTTATATAAAGACTCCTGATCTCCCACTGCACATCACAATGACTTTTTAGTTGACAAGTATTTTGATACTTTAATAAACTGCAAGAATACACCTTTTAAAAATCGAGCCAAGAAACTCCTTTCTTTCTTTTTTTTTATTTTCTTACCTTCTAAAAGATTACTACGAGTGTTTCCTAGTAGGTATATGGTAAAGTGCGCTTGCCTGTTTGACTCATTCATTTTATTTTATGTATTTCATTGCATTTGCAGAGAACAACTTTGTAGCTGGCCTTAAAGCAAACCTGTACACTCTCTGGCTAGTTTTTAAATGACAAGCTATTCACACCATAATAATCTTTCATTTCCAACACGGGTCACACGATTTTAATGAATAGAAACCTGATCAAAAGACAAACTGAAGCTTCAAAGACCTTTTCGTTTTCATATTTTCTTTTTCATGAAAAAGCCACACGATAGGAACAGACATGGCTAAGTCCTTCAGGCCAATTCCAGGATGGGCCACGGCCCACAGCAGCGTGAGGCCATCAGCGTACCGCCCCTTCCAGGGCCTCAGTGCCGGGACAACCAGGTCCACGTTCACAGCCCAGAGATGGCGCCGCACGGTCAGTGCTCTCTGAACACTGCTGTGGTAAGAACCCTTTTAATGCTAGTTATATTTATTGTCTTCCAAAAACCAGTAAGAGGGTTCCAGGTAAATGTTGTTCATTGTACTTCAATATACAAAATTCGTAAGTTTAATGAAGTCGACAAAAGTAAAGCATTACCAGCCGCTACCTGACAACTTACAGGCCAGTGCGCCGCCGGCCTATCAGCCTCACGTTTCAGGCAACAGCATTTCACTCGGGAATATTCCCAACAATTATGCGGGTCTCAACTTCTCGGATGCCGGTTCCCACGCCCGCTCTGGGGTCTGTAGAACTTCCTTTCCTTCCAAACTTCCTTTCCTCAAGCAGTGCGCTCTCTTCAGCTCCATGGACCACTGCCCTCCCTCTCTCTAATGAGGTGTGCTAGGTGACGCGCAGGTTTCTACCCAGTCCTAAGCAGGACTCTGTGGTTTAGGAAGGAACGAGGCACAGGACACACGGAGGACTGCCGGGTTCTCCTGACGCGGCGCACCGCACCGACCATTTCTAACTTTGCTGTTTGCCTTTGCTTTCGGAAACTGTGCTAGACAACCTGAAAGGACATAAAATCTTGTGAATCTTTTTAAGAAACAGCCTGCTCCATGGATGCAATAAATTGTCCACGCCAGTGCAGTTCCTTTTTTAAAGAACCACAGGCCACAGTAAAGTCATTTTGACAATTTAGAGCCTTATTTTCTTGACATTTGTTGAAAAGTGGATCCACTGCAAAAATTATACTTTTTACTTCAGTCTTCCTGATGACCCTGTCTATTGTAAGGTTTTTCAAAGGAGTCCAGTTGTTCATCATAATCTGAATGTAACCTGTACTATATTTTATTTACAGTGGCCATCTCACACACATTTATTTCTTTCAGTCTCTGAGAAGCACAGAAAATTATCCCACAAATTTAAAATAGGAGGAAGCACTTAACAGACAAATTTCTACTTAGAATTCTTTTATAAAACTTTGCATAATTCTTAACTCAAACATTTACTGTCTACTCTAGTTCAGGTGCTCTTATAACATCTTTCTGTTGTCCACATTAATTCTTTCCAGGAACCTTGCAACTGTTTTCAAAATTCATAAAATCTTCTTTTTCCTTTGTACATAGGAAGTTGGAAATAATGTCTTCGTTCTCCAATTAAAGGGAGCATTTTCTCCTACTTCATTTCTATTTCCCTACATAATCACTCACATGTCCCACCCGCTGTTTCCCAAAAATACTGTATTTCAAAAGAGGAAGTTGTCCAACTCAAGGAACTTAAGGAACTCAAGGACTGTGGTCAGAATTCTGGACAGACCCGCAATTTTCAGGAGACCCAAGAGGTGTGGGCCTAGCAGGATAAGGGCAAGAAGGTCAGTGAGACCCCGGCCAGGCACAGAGGAGGATGAGGGGGGAAAACACATCACTTGCGGCACAGGCACCTGACAGCAGTGATGGCCTGTAACCTCGAGCGGAGGAGGTAGAAACTTGACAAGAGTCGAGTCCGACAAGCCTGACCCTTTCGGGGGAAGAAGAGGCTTCAAGGTGAGAGTAGCAGCACTGGCTGGAGAAGCAGCTGTCCTGCCAGCTTCAGGGCAGAGGTCAAGACATTGCCAATGCTCATCTTCTTGCAGTATCCTGGACAGCACATTCCAGGACGGCAGGGCTGGTCCTTCACTGGGCCCTGTCATTTGGGATATGTGCATTTGAGGAACTTATGGTTGATTCATTGTGTCAATCTGAGAAGCTGAGAAGCTTAACTAAGTAACTCAGCAGTTCTACATCCTAGGGTGCAGAGGAAACATCCTAGGGCAGCTGTTTAGGCTCCAGGATATGTTGATGGTTGATCCATTGGGTCAATTTGAGAAATTCAGAAGTTTAATTAAAAGACTCAGCAGGGGGCCAGGGTCCTCACTCTGTAAACATTCTTGGCCTGTGCAAGAGGAGGGTGCTTGATAGGAAACCACCGAAGAGTAAAGGGCTTCTGGGATGTGGGAAAAGAGAAGGGAAAGAAGGAGAAATTTTGTATGTATGTATATACAGGATAGATAACATGGTTGTTCTTCTATCTGCTGTTTCTATGCTGAAAGAAACTGTCAATGAGTCTTTGGTTGACCAGTATTGCATGTCTATATCTGTTTTCATGAGAAGCCACTTAGAAGATATCAATATGTAATACAACCACCATTGTTAATTCCCTACCACTTTGTTTGGAACTCTGTATTGTCTGTATTGTGCTTGTGATATGTTGTAAAATGTTGTATGTCTGTTAATGTTTCCCTCCTTTTATCCTTAAAATAAAAAAAATTAAAAAAAATAAATAAATAAAGAGGAGGGCGCAGACAGGCATGGAGATGGTGTGAGCGCTACACCCACCCTAGGGCAGGTAGCCTGCTTATAATATAAGCGAGGAAAAGAGGCTTGCCCCCTCTCCTTTGCTCTTATTGCTTTTGCTGTCTTCTGCCGCCATGAACTACTGCCCCCCTACCATGCCACCCTGCCTTGGAGCCAACTGATTATGGACTGAAACCTCTGAACTAAATAAACCTTTCCTTCCTTTTTTTTGGGTGTCGGGAATTTTGTCTCAGCAATGAGAGAAAAGTAAGATAGGGCAAAGGTACACAGGGAGAAGGAGAAACTTCTTTTAAGAATATAGGAGTTGAAAACTGAAATTTAGACAAGTTATGCAATACTTGCATCCTTTCTCCCCTGGAAGTGCTATAAGTTCTTGCTTATACTTGTTCTGTTCCAACCACAGAGACAGAACTCACAGTTGCTAAGCTGTAGCTCCTGGTAGGGTTATTTCTATAGGCCCCGCTTCTGATTTTTAATTTTAAATGCACAACATTTTTGTCTTTATAATCGTGCACAGTTTTAACAAAAGAAACTCCATGTGCCAAATCTCTTCCCATTATAATTTGTGGAGAGGGATTTTGATTACTAATACCATGTGATTATATGAATGCATGAGAAAGCTGAAATATTTTTCCTTTAGAATATCCAGGATAACCACTTTCCCACATACATGAGAACTGTAAGTGACTTTCATCTCAACTGAGTTTATACATCAGTGTGAATACAGCTTCACTTACAGAAAAACCAAAAGTCTCTCCAAATGAAATTTTCCTCATATGTATTACAGAATGAAGGATATAGATATATATATTAATATATAATTTCCACAGTTCTTATATCACTGTAAGTAAATAAATACTCCAATCTAACCAAAATAGGAACATTAGTCTCTTTCACAAATAAATGTTTTCAATTTTAATGCCCCATCATTACTTTGTATGATTTGACCATGTAAGTGGCAGATTAAAAAGTCTTTTTAAAAAGTGTGATTAATGAGAGTTCTGTGAAGTCTGATAGCTGACAGAAAGTAGAGTGAGGTCTCTACAGCCACCCAAAGTGAGGAAACCCCATTCCCTTCTCATGGTTAATTCTGAGTTTCCTGAAGGCTTTATGATTTTTCAGGTAGTCATTTGTTTTTGTTTACCTAAAAAAAATCAGGAGAGCTCTCAGTCTAGAGGGGGAAAATGGTCAGTTCAAGGAAGAAACACTGGAAAATCCTAGTTTAGATTCTGACCTCTAAGAATCTCAGAACCCTGCCCAGAAACACGGACGATCTGTAAAATCTCTCAGTAACTGTAAACGTCATTTGCAATTCCTCCAAAAAATGAACCAGATGCATCCACAGTTACCATTCACAGAACTAAAAATACACCAATGTTTTAAGAAACAGCTTTTTATGATTCTTAGCTCTGGGTAACATTTTTAGGTCTCATGACATGCATTTAACTTTGAACTGAAATGAAGCTATCTTATCCAAGATCTTTTCACAATTTCTTATGTCCTTCAGCCTGAGAAAACAATTCTGACAGAAGAATTAGAAGAGTCACAGTCTACATGTTCTATAACAATGCAGATGAAGTGAGAATATGACTCCCCTCTCTCTGCTCAGCAGCAAGCACGCTGAAAAAGCCTACCTGCCTCCAACTTCCCCAAGATGAAAAAATCACATCAGACAGGAAACACCTTCTTTGGGCCGGTGACAGGTGGAGAACAAACTCCTCAGTCAGCCTTTATTTTCAGGGTGGCCAGGCATGCTCTGTGACAGAGGGGACAACTCTTCCTTTTCACTGAAGTGACACACGTCGTACTACGCCTTCATCTGCACAACTCCCAGCAGAAAAGCTCCCACACAACAGAACTACCTGCCTGGTCTGAGCACCGTGGCTTTTCTTTGGAGAAAAACATCTGCGCTGAGGCGCGGAGACAATGAGGAGGATGAGTCTAGGTGAAGAATCTCTCCAGGAGGAAGATGGAAAAGTTGTCTCCGACCCTACTCGTTTCCCCATACCAGAAAACTCATTAGCAGGTGAAAATGTGGACGCGTTAGAGATTAAGCAGTTTACATCTCAGCATAATAATATGCTTCAGGAAGCACTTAAAGATGCGATGGAAACCGGGTATTAGTGAGAGTTTTAAAAGCAAAAATAAAAGCCCTGCCCTCTTCTCGGGGTGCTCCTAAACACTCATTTCTTAGTCCAGCTTCCCTTGTCGCCCAGCCAAATAAATAAGACCACCAGAGCTGCAAGACTATGACACTTGTTAGGATAAGTTCTGGAAAATGGGTGAGTAAAAGGATTGTTAGTACAAGTCTGGGTTGAGGACTTACCTGCTTTGATCCCAGTTGGCCGCGAAAAGGACTAGAATCTTCCTGCCGTAGTGGTCCAGATTGGCCAGGCCCCCCGGGAAGCCGTCCTTCAGGGCCTGCTTGATGCCGGGGTCGGTGGCCTTGAAGCTTTTGAACATGTCCAGGTTCTGCTGCCGGTACTCAAAGTACTGGGCCAAGAGGCGGAAGGCCTCAAAGTGATGAAACTTCCTGGCCCGCAAAAAGCGTAAGATGAACGCATCGTCCGTGCGCAGGAAGCCAATGTCCGGCCTGGTGATGACCATGTCCCTCACCTCCTGGATGTCCTGGTGCAGGGTGTCGGGGTTCTCGTTCAGCTCCAGGCGGGCCTTCTCCAGGGTCTCGGGGGAGAGGCCAGCCTGTAAATGAGTCATCGTTCCGCTGGCCGGCGCCTTCGCTTGGAAGCTGGGGCTCACCGTCCCACAGCAAGCCTGCCCGGCCACCTCCACCCCGGGGCCCCCAGGCCTGGCAGCCGCCGGCTTCCTCTCCTTCACAGGAAATGATCTCCTCGCGTCCAATCAAGGACCCTGTTGCTCCTGCTCTCCCACAGCCCGGGAGCGGGGGTCCAAACTTGCGTCCCCGCCGCCCGGCACCGCGCCCGTGCGCCCCGCTTCCCGCCGCGGACCGACCCG
>NW_004955436.1:4737365-4757971 GCF_000276665.1 Chinchilla lanigera | reverse complement strand
CTCCTGCGCCCTGCAGTCGCCGCAGACGGACCTCAGCGCGGGGAGGATCGGCGGGTCTGTGGCGCCGCGTGAAGGATCCAGCCTCCCGGGAACTTAGATGAGTAGTTTTTCCACCGTGAGCTCTTCTTGCTAAATTTCTACAGAACGGGATGAAAATGAAACCAGGGACGAAATGACAACACGAATGTCAGGCAGAAACATGGGCCCTGGACCCATTTCACCGTTCGTAGGGAAGGGAGTGTGTAGGAGACGGGCTCTCGCTTTGGTTTGATCCGCAGTGTCCTGGAATCACCGGCAGTCTCGAGCTGAAGGTGGCAGTGAATGGTTCCTGAGAAAGGAAAGTTTTCTGTTTCGAAAGCACAGCATGTAATCCTGTGAGTGCCACTAAGAGCCGTTTGGGCTTAAATACTGCGGGGAGAGGTCCTGAGTTCAAATTAACTAGTGCAAAGATGTTTGCTGAGCTCCACATGTGGGGCATCGTTCCAGGTTTTGTGCACGGAGACAACACTGAACATAAGGAAGTTTCGCCGGGTTGCAGTGTGTTCTGAAACACTCCTCACCGGCACATACTTTTTCTGGCTTTTTTCTCCCATTGTTAATCTCATGGGCATGGAGTTGCCAGCAAAGAGAGGAGGAGGAGGGGATGAGAGGAGACGGAAACAAGACGAAGAGGAAGATGGACGAGGAGGAGGAGAAGAACGTGCTTGTAGGGGTCTTAATCTCCCTCCTTACTCAGACGCCGTACTTGACACCCGTAACCTACAGGAGGAGAAGTTTATTTTGGCTTAGTTTTCAGCCCTCGTCTCTGCTCCCAAGGAAAAGCAACGTGGCCGAGGGCGTGGTGAAGGAAAGCTGTTCGGGTCGTGGTGTCCGGGCCGCAGAGAGTGAGGACAGGCGCAGAGAAGGGAGGTAAACCCTGCCAGGCCACAACCGCAACCGCCCCTACTGACCAGACCCCACCTCTTATCACCAGGACCACTGTGACCCCCAAAATCCAGTCCCCTTCCAAAGCCACCACCTTTGAGCACATGAAGCTCTTGCAGGACCACAGATGTAAACCGTAACATATGGCGTTTACCTTTTTATTGTCCATACCACCTTATTAACTATATACAATGTAATGTAGGGTCAGGATAAGGTAACACATTACAGGGACAGAGTCATTATTCTTGAGGCATTCATATTTTAAATGGGGAAGGCGGAAAAACCCTGGTGGATGTGCCATATGTGTGGCGTTGCTCAGCCCATGGGGGAGTGGGCCCTGGACCCCTAGGCCACATCTGCAGAGGCCCAGCCTCTTTATATGAACTGGCACAGAATCTACGCACATCCTCCCCTAAGACGTAAATGATAACTACACTACTTGTCTACTTTTCACAATATGCTGATGCTCCTACTGCCTACTGTGCCTGAGTGCGAAAGTCGTTTATGTCCGCCCTGGGGGGGTTTCACATCTTCTAGCTGCTTCCGAGAAAGCACAGCCACTACCCTGTTACCTTCTGTGTACAGTTAAAGCTTACACCTTCACTGTCCTTAAGAAGATGAATCTTGTTCTCCGAAATCAAACTCTTAGACTGAATTTTTTAAAGGAATTTGGAAGATAAATTTGTTGATCTATGGCATAATATTACCTATATGTAGTTATAATAATTTTAACATTGACTATTTCTCAATGTAGGAACTTCATAACCAAAATATACAAAGCCGGGGCTGGGGATTTAGCTCAGTGGCAAAAGCGCCTGCCTGGCAAGCGCAAGGTCGTGAGTTTGGTTCCCGGCACCGGAGAAAAACCAAAAAAAAAAAAAAAAAAAAAAAAAAAAAAACCAAAACCAAGAAAAAAAAAAAAAAAAAAAAACAAAAAAAAAAAAAAAAAAAATATACAAAGCCATCTATAAATTAGGTAAGGTGTTTATCCAAATGAGATCACACATTTGATATCCAATACATATTAATTTACCTTACTAAATGAATGCAGAGTAATGTAAGAACAGAAAATGAGAATAAATTAATGAAACAAAAGGATTAATTAAAGTATTATTGGGAAAATAATTAAATCAAGGATGCCAGGTGTTTTCAAGCAACTGAAAAGTAAAGTCTGGCTTACTGTTATACTTCAAATGGATAGAGTAAGTAAACTGTGTTTGAAAACATTTTATCCCACTTATTACTGAATAAAAGGTACATCTACAGAAAAAGCACAAAGCAAAGACATATAGATCAGTTCTATGTTACAAATCAAGCACTTGTTTAAATATCCAACAGGTTAAGGAATAGAGCTTGGTCAGTAACCAGGAAGACCAGCTGCTATTCACCTCCTGTGGACCTTTCCTTTCCAGCAAGTGAAGCTACGTGATCTTTATTTGGAAAGTAACCCTCTTACCAAGTTTTGGACTTGGATGAGTGTAGTACTCATATATGATGATATCGTCCGCCTCTTTCATTCTGCGTGGTTGACGAGCTTCACCCATCCATGGAACTGCATGCTATATGCAGCCCACGGTGGGCTTTTCCATTGCCCTAGGGATGGGAATCCGCCCTTTTCAGTTTGAGGCTGCTGTGAATCACAGGAAGGTTCTTCTACATCATCTCTTGGTGCCTAAGGGCACAGGGAGAAAATGTGGGTTACGGATTTGTGACTGCTCGGGAGGTTTCCAGAGATCATGAATAGGCCTTTGCCCGGCGCATGTGCTGCAGGTGACCTCCCCCCGGCTTTGGTGTGGCTTTTCACTGTCTTCACAGTGTCTTTTCACTGATCATAAACTTTAATGTCGATCATATTTTACTTATGAAGAGTCTTTGGGGGTCCTGTTTAAAAGGTATTACTCTGACACTCTCTAACACAGCTCCTAGAAGTTTTATTGTTTTTCACATATAGAATGTGTACACTTGGGATAGACCTTAGTTTACAATATAAGAAAGGCATCGAGTATTTTTCTATATGAGTGTGTGAGTAATGCAGCACCATTTACAGTGACCATAGTGAAAGAACCATCTTTTTTTTCTATTGCACAGATGAGCAACCATTTTCACAGCATAGCTGCTCACATATGCATGGGTTTTAATTCAGTGTAAGTTTTAAGCCCTGCATCATTTTATACACCCAGTGTTCTTCAGTGGTCCACAAAGTATGAACCCGAAAGCTGGAGCATCAGTAGCCCCTGGTGATGTGTAAAAACTGCAAACCCCGCCCCTGACCTACAATCAGAAATCCTTCCCAAGCTGGAGACAGTTGCGGTTTTCTGGCCAGCCCTTGCAGGGATTTGAGCCCAACTGACCTGTAAGTCCCTGCTCTGCTTTTACTCGTGGAGATGTCCCTCTTCCTCATTCCTTCCGGTATCTCCGAGTCTCCCTGCAGAGCTGTTTCCGTGGGGATGTACAATGAGTGGTGCTTTAAGCTAAGTGGTGTCATAAGTCATTAATTTTAAAAACTTTAAAAATTTGTAAATACTTTTATTCTGTATATTCTATAGGTTTTTTGTGTTTTACATTTTGGGAAATTTTTTTTTTAAACTTTTTAGTATGATGTATGAACCCAAGCCTGCCCCAGTCAGGATCTTCCATGTCACTGTTTTCCAGCTTCGCATCATCACCCTGGAAGATCCTCAAGGGAAGTAACACATAAGAACCTCCCATCTCCTGTGCCAACAGTGCTTTTCTCTGGAATCCCTCCTGAACGTCTGCCTGAGGCCGTGCGTGTGTGCGTGCGTAGAAGCTCGAAGCAGTACATGCTAAAGCAATGGTTAAAACATAAATAAAAGAGAGATGATAAGAGTGGGCAGATCTTTCTCCAAAGAGAAGAGGACCAACAAATGGAGGAAACGGGGAGGAGGGAGAAGGGAGGGGATGCAAACAGGACTAAGATGTGTCAGGTACACGTGCCGGCTCTGCACAGTGAGTGGGTACTAAATACGGAAACCACAGCATGGTCACGTTATCTTTATCGAGTCTGCAGCACATGGCCGTCTATGCTGCCCTTCCCCATGACTGTCGGAGCAGTAGGTTTGTTTATGAACATCAACAATTTTACAATCAGCCAGCACCGTCACAAACACAGGAGCAATGCAGTGGACAGTGATGTTACAATGGCTGCATCACCAAGCAGCAGGAATTTTTCAGGGTGTTATAATCTTAGGGGGCCAGAGCCACATATGTAGTCCATCACTGACCAAAATGTTACATGGCACATGACTATTAAACTTATCTTTCCTCTTGAAAAATTACATTAAAAATTGAAGCCTAGGATGAGATTATCTTCCTTCAATGAGTTTTTATGTTGGCTTCTATCTCTCACCCGTGGACACCAGTACATATACCGAGCACAAAATTTCCAGGTTAACTTCAGCCCATTTCAGGCAACAAGATTATTTCGAACGGAGCTGCAGTCTCTGTCAGAGCGAATATACTTCTCTCAGGGGACTGAGTGCGTACACCCTGTGTAAAACTTCTGTCTGGAGACTTAATTTTTCATGTGATGGTATTTGGAAGTGAGACCTTTGGTGCATAATTAGATTGTGAGAGCAGAGCCTGCAGAAGGTATTAGTTGTTCATGAAAAATGCCCATGAGCATGCGCTTCCACCTTCAGCTAGGAAGGGTTACAGCGAGAAGAGGGCCATCCACGAGCCTGGAGCAGCCCTCACCAGACTCTGAACTTGCCGATCTTGGACTTTGCAGGCCTCGGGACTGTGGGAAATAAATCCATGCTGCTATAAGCCACTTATAATTAAGAGATAAGTAGGAACTGTGTTGCCAGAAGGAATTATGTCTGCACCATAACTCACAGCCAGGATCCCACCGGTTCATAGCAGCAACCAACCACAGCAATAACAGCAATGTAGACTCCAGAAAAATGCTCCTAAGGATTAGAACATATTTCTAAATTTCCCTTTTAGTATTTCTTTCTCACATGCTTATTTTTTTAATCACGTGAAAGTATTTCTCACAAACAAGTGATAGATGATCTTAAAGCATATGGGAAAAATTTGTAGATGTAATGGTAAAATAAAAATTTTAACTTGAGAATGCTTACATAACTTTGCATTCTGAGAAAATTGTAGCTCACATGGAGTTTTATGAAGTAAGACAAAGACATCGCATGCACCTTACCCTGGTCCTGTCAGTGGTAGCATCGTAACAAGTGTATAGGAGAGGGTCACCACCAGCAGAGGGACACTGAGACAGTCACAGGAGCATTCAGGCAGCGCAGGGACCCTGAATTGCCCCCTTTTATAGCCATGCTACTTCCTATCAGTTCTGCTTAACCCTCTGACCCCAGAAGACCAGGGCTCTTAATCTGTATGAGCCCAGCAAAGGTGTTACCACCTTCCTCCTGCAGTTAGAAGCTGTATAGCTGGTAATCTCCCAAACACAAGGGAACCTTAAAAACATCGAAATAACCACTTGGAAAGCTTCACCATCACAATAAGTGTTCACAATCCATATTGTCATTGTTGTAGTAAATATGCTTATTTTTCCCTCCACATGTTTACTTCGGTTGTCTTTCATCCTTGCATGTCTAGGTAGTATTACAGGTAAGATAAAAGTTCAAATGGGGGTATTGCCTTTAAAATCATTGCATACAGCAGGCGTTGAAGAAGTTGTTGGCAAATTCTCATTTGTGTTAGTTTAGTTACCATATAATTATACTTTAACAGTAACCAGTAGCAGCAAAGTGATCCAATATTTTCTTTTGTAATATGAATGTTTCCCAGGCAGCCTGTGAGATGCAGTGTAAATTGTATTGTTCTGCTCTTGGGGAAGCCAATGTAATCAATGATGGGATTGTATTTAAAATTTTAATACATGTTATATACAAATATTTTAATGATAATTTATCACACAGATGTATGTGACCTTAAGTCAATTTTTTACTTGTTTTATTTGGCAACATTATACTCCACTTTTACTAGGGCCTTCTTAGAAGGATATCATTTGGTTGGGTCTCGAATTCCATGTGTCCATTAAATCATACATAGCTATTCGGGTGAAACTAGAATAAGATATCTGTCAAGGGATCTCTCAATGAAGAACACGCTCTAACAGGTTTGAGAGGGTGTGTACATGTGTGTGTGTGTGTGTGTGTGTGTGTGCACAAGTGAGAGAAGAGTAAGTGAGGATGAGTGCATGTGAACATCAACAATTTTACAATCAGCCACCCGTGCTTAGGCACTAGCCAGCAGTTTAGCACAAGTAACATTCACCCTCGAAAGTGAGTCTGTCCATAGTGAAGCAGACTGAAGATACTCCAACAGATAAACATGGGGACTAAAGCTATTTTGCTGAATTTTCTAGCGCACTCGTTTCTTAGATAATGCAGTTATACCAGCTTGTCAAAGGCAGCAAACATGCCTGTAAGTAAATGTCACCCTGGTAGGATATCTCATGAGTAGTTAAGAACAAATTCAGCTCTGCCTCATTGCTCTTGTTCTGAGGCGTGTAATTTCAGTTGTACTGTATTTCCACACCAAAGGCTCAAACTTGAGTCTTTTTCATTTCCTGAGGAGTTATTTTCTTCTCAAAAATATTGACAGTCTGATTTTGCAACCTATGTGTTCATAGTCACCTAATAGAACCTTGGTTTACATCATTGAAGTGGATGTACTCAAACTTCACAAGTAATAGAAGTAAACTTTTTAACACAAGGATACAGAAATCATGTGTGTCTGCCCTGTATAATAGCCCTAATCCCTAGCTTCTAATAAATGCACAAAAGACCACTAATCCCCATGAAAGAAAAATAAAATTAAAACTTGGGAAGTTAAAAAAGAGATGCTGATGTATTCCAACTTTTTAAGCTGAAATAGTCCACATAACACAAAAGCAAAATATTTCAGAGTCTTGGGGGCTTTTACTTTGGACTCTATGTGTCCTAGATGGTATGATTCTTTTCATTCTTCTGTTAAGTCACCTTCTGAAACTTTTCCCACTATATTTCTATTATTTCACTTTCTTTCTGACTCTAGCACAGATGTTCGAGTGGCTTCTCCAAGCTATTAATCTTCTGGCTTCCTAGGGAGGATTATCTAGTAGAAGAAAGATTCAAAGGATTCAACCAGATACGAAAAAATGGATTATTAAGATGAATTCCCAGTAATACACAAATCATTCTACTAAGTCATGAATTGATTCTTCACATGAAATTTGGAAAAGGTTGAAAAAGATCTCGCTTAAAGATGGAAATAGAAATTTCAGTCCTTTATGAACTCATTTGCTCTTTCACCAAATCTTTATGAAGTAGCACTTATGAGGTAGGCACTCCCCTCTCTGCTTCACCTTCAGTCCTCATGTAAAACATGCTGCAGGTAAACTGCCTGAACTGGAAGAGACTTATTTTCCCAAAACCTCATCTTAGGATTCTATTCTATCGTCATATTTTCAGGTTTAAGACAGTCACAGATCCATAAGTTCAAACAGGATCCTTCAAAATAATGATGCTTCTCAAACAATGCTGAACTAAAAGTTCTCTTTTAGTGTCCTTTTAGAAGCAACTGAGTTTTTCTCAAGTATCCAGAATAGTTTTTCTCTAATTTTAGATAATACCACATGGGAGGGCACAGTATCATGAAACCACTGAGAAGATAGGCCCTTACGGTCCCTGGAACGTTTATTCTATCCAATGTTATTCCACTCCAAAACAGCATATCAGAAAAAGGACAGTGTGCAGTAATACAACCCAGAATCTTACTCTCAGTTATATCTGTAAAGGTTAAAGAAAACTCAAAACTTTGGTACTATAAATCCTGAGGAATAAATTACATACAATACACCACAACTGATCATTCACAAAGGGTGTCTGTTGGCTCCCTGTAATTAAGAGCTACTGGTCCCGGCTTGGCCAATGGAAGAGCACTTCTGCTTGGGAATAATGGGTGCTTTTGCTGACGGCACTGTTGATGACAGTCTTCCCTCCTGCAGTGTCAGCGGCTACCTCACTTTCTCTGGCTCTCCTTGACCCAGCTTCTCTTTGCTGAATCCAAAGGTGGGAGCATTGCAAGCTTCTGGTCCCTGCCCACTTCCCAGATCAATCAAAACAAGAGTGAGATGTCCTCCAAAGGTACGGAATTCGAGTGCCGTGAAGCACTCAGCAGTCTGTGCAAGACCAAAGGAGTGGTGGAGATTGTGGCCAACAGCACAGCATGCTTAGCCTCAAGGAGGCCTGAGTTTTTTGTCACACTGCACAAGACACCCAAGAATCTGCTGCATTGCCAGTTCGTAACCCTCAGCTAATGTTTCCTACCAACTTGTTCTCATCTCTGCATCAAGTCTGGTATTTTATAGACCAGGAAATCTTCTGGATGCCCAAGTTGTGCCTTTGCCCTAGTGTCTGCAGCATCTAAGTTACAGAACCCCAGAACCACATAACATGACCTGCCGGAAGGGTGTCACCTTCAGCAGGGAGCAGGGAGCATGCCCAACACCTAGAGACTGAAGAGCCACTTGCTATTTGCTTTGCTCAGCCTGGTTGTTCTCTCTGTGGCAGGGACATAGTGTTGTCTCTGAAACCAGGCACTGGTCATCAGCAGACCATATCTCCAGGAGCTGACCGTGAGCCCCCTGACTCCTGAATGTTCTCCTGCTGTTCTGGGAACTAGAGACAGCACCCTGGCTGCTTGCACATTTATCTAGGTCCCAGGTCCTGCTAGAAGCATGATTAAGAGTCTCTGCTACTGTACCCCAAAGTGACTTACCCTCCATACAATGATGTGGAGCCCAGTAGCACCTCAAAGAGCTTTGATGGTCCTGTACATCTTCCCTTACCCAACAGTGTTCCTGGGTCCACCAAATTGCAATTTAAGGGAGAACACACATTTAATAGGCCACAATGGACCTTCAGTTTTCTACCCTCCACATTATGCAAATTTTTCTTCATGTTTAAAGAAACTGTGGAGACTCGTGTTGACTGCCAGATGGAGAAGCATTTGTTACACACAGGCCAGGATCCTGTGCCCTGTAAAAGTGACAGTCAGCGTGTCAGCTGTTAGCTGTCCATCCTCACACTGCTTGGTGGCAAAGGTTACTTCCCCACACACCAGCTACACTGTAGCAGGTGCCTATCATACTCCTGTGGGAAAAGGTCTGCGTGGTTCTCACTATGAGGGAAGGCATACTAAGAAAATAACATCATTATACTATTAGTAGTAATTTTCTCCAACTGAAGTTTTCAAATTGTTGATCACTAGAACTCTAATCACTGAAAATCATATCCTCTTTTTATCTTCTAATCCTATAATCCTCTAGGAGACACAAAACAGGAGCAAAGATAGCTGCAAGTGTGCTAAGAGACAACTTGAAAAGGAATAGCAAAAGAGTTTGATTTATACTCACTGTAGCATACAAGAGATAAAATACTAGTGTCATTATTTCCCAGTTAGTCTAATAATAATGACTTTACATGGCTGTAAAAATCCCCCAAATATATAATTACCGAGGAAAAATATTTCCAGTTCAAAAAGAGCTTGCTTAGCATCTGCAAGGTCCTAGGAATAATGCTCAGTGCCTCCTAAACAAAAGCAAACTTGAGACATCTTTGCAATATCCTTTACATCATGAAAATTGGTCTACTTGCTCTCCATACCCTGTAATCACCATATACATTCTCTCAAAGCCACCCATTGTTCACAGAGTGGAGCTATGGTCAAAGTTCTTGTCAGGCTTCAAGCAGAGAAAGTTGCAGACTTGATAGAGCCTGACTAATATCCAGTGGTCAGAAGCTTATTGGTCATTCAAGGTCTGGACAATCTGATGCCCGTTGAAAGTCCAGCTGCATGATTTAGGAAAAAAAAGATTTTGAGATGCATTTGAATTTCAGATAAACAAGAAAAAATTTAAATTTAGCAAAAGTATGTCCCAGGCCATATTAAAGACATTCATATAAGTGTTCTAATTAAATACAAATCATAGCTGAGTGTTCCATATTTTATCTGGCAAGCCTTATTGAAAAGTCTGTCGCTACACAGAAGAAGAAAGAACAATAATCTTTCACAGTGAAAGGTAGTGCTGTTTTATCAATAGCGGAAATAGAAGCAAGAATGAAATGGGGTGGTTGTGGGACAGTGCAAGGTGGGGAGGTGAGAGAGACTACCTAGGAACTCAGAAAAGGGGTCTGCAGTTTGGAAGGGTAGTCCTTTGATTATCTGACCTATTGCGGGTGAACACTGGTCTCATGAGAGGGAGCCAAGAGGCCAGACAGCAGGAAGTTCAGGCAAGCAAGGTAGACGTTTTGGTTAACTGTCTTTGCGTAATTCCAGTGAAGAGGCCTTGTGCTTTTATGAAAACAACAAGTGTGATGAAATCTGTTTTGCATCCACAAGAAGAGCCTTGGGCTTATTCAAGAAAAGCATTGAATCAAATTCATCACTGAGTCCCAGCGCTAGATGCAGGCCTGTCACAAAAGGAGTTGGTGTATGTGTTTAAGTTATGATCCCCAAATTTTAAAAAAACGTTTCTACAAAGGAAATAAATCTATCTCTCAGACCACCAGAAGCTATATACATTTAAAAATGATCAATAAATCAAAATGTTATTGATTTTTTTTTTTTAAGACGGACTGGAAGTACGGCCCCGTGTAAAGGGTTTCCAGGCATGACATCCGGAACTCAGTCCCAACAACACACACACACTAACACGGAAACAAACGTAATCAGGCAAAAATAATTGCATTTCTTTATTAATATACAACAGAAAAAAATTTATCTCTGTACACTACCATCGACTGAGGTTACCTCTGAACTCATTTCCGCCCTTACAGGAAATGATGAGCGCCCCCTTTTGGCAGAGTGGGCTCAGGAGTTAAGGAAGGAAGGAGGACGCCCTGCCCCTGGAGGAGCACAGGGCAGTGTGTGAAGATTTATCTCTGGAGCAATGTCTTGTCCTTCTCCATCTTTCACCACTCGCCCGTTGTCCTGACTGGGACGGCAGCAAGACTCAGCATGTCCTTTGCCACAGGTAAACTGCTCAATCCGCAAGCAAAACTGCTGCTGCAGCTGCCTAGGAGGCTTTACCTGAAAAAATGTCGTGGTGAATATGAAGTGTTACGTTAGGCAGCTGCAGAATAAGATAACGTGTGAAATTGGGAGCATCAGTCAGAGCAGAAGCTTCCCTACCTCACAAGCTTTATTTCTCACTGCAGCACTCTGACTTTACTAAGTTCACTTGGTCGGTGTGGCTTAAAGCACATGCTAAAGGCCTTTTTCCATCCTGACAAAAATATATTAAATCATTTCCAAACTAAAATGTTTTTATCATGACAAATGGAATATGATCTACTTTCTATTACTTGTTACCTTCCTTCCATGAAAGTGGCAAAATGAGGATATACTCTTAGAAAAAAATTTGAATCCTACAGAGAATTCATCAGATTCATAGTGTTTTTAGCTACCCAGCTGAAGAAAAGGGATAATAAAATCAAAGAGGAATATCTTGGAGTGTTCACTGATGTACGTTGCTCTAACAAACAGCCCACACTCGACTTCCTTGGCTCAAGATTCTGGTGGCTGGGAAGTCCAAATAGCTTGAGGTTGGCCTCTGGCGAGGACCTCCCGCACTGCCTGACAGAAAGCCACGAAGCAGGAAGAGAAGGGCCCACGCCAGAGCAGGCCACGCTTACGACTGCTCCAGGTTGCGAGAACCAACTCAGCTCTGTGACAGCCCTTTCCGCAGTGATGACCGTGGCTTGGCAGACTTCCCTCAGGCCTCACCTCCCTGCTGCCACTGAGAGACCAAGCTCAGAACATCTGAGGATGCACCGTACCCCATCCAGACCAATACTGTTTTACTTTTAGGATGCATGGTGAGTAAAAGGATCTCTAAGTGTTTCAGAGAAGCTTTTAAGAAATAAGAAGAAACCAGAGTTACATTAACCATACGCAGACTAAGGTGACCTACATAGAGGTCAGAGTATACAGTGCAAATTTATTCACTGTGACTTTTGTCTTTAGGAACATAACCATTCATCCTCTCTAATGTTTCTATACTCGCCCAATTACAGATTTTAAAAATCAGTCATCTACCAAAGTGATTCTGATTACTGACGTGTTCAACCCGCCAACCACTCTAGCCACCAAACTCCTCTCTTGTTCAAGCCCTTTGCAACGCTGGTCACAGTGACTTTCTCCTCCCCGCTATCCCAGCCAGGAGCTCTGACTCACTGCTGAAATTGTGCCCATGCATCCAAGGTGGTAACAAATTCTTGCTGTGTCCTTCAGTCTTTCTAGCATCAGCACTGTATCGTTCCATCGTTCTCATCAAAGAATCCTGTCATCTTGAGGCTTCTGTCATCTACTTATGGTTCTCTTCTTTGCCAGAGCTTCCTGCCCGCTCACCCTCGGCAAGTTTACACAAAGACTAATCTTACCTATCACTCCCATTTGCTTCCCTGTAAACGTGCTCCATACAGCATGACTTGGGCTGTATAGTGTATCCATATGTGGGCTATCAGCTCACTCTTTTAAAATATAAAGTAAGTCAGTGGTGATGACTTAGAAAACATAAGTTGTAAAAGCTAACACAATTTTTAAAGGCAAAGAATTAGCAGTAGAATATAAATATGTGACTAGTAGGAATATTAGAGGAATACCTATTATAGTTTACCAATAGTGCTTTTATGAAATTGACTTTATAGTATATTTATTTTCTGAAGTATGTTTTTATATCAATTGTGAATTTTGAATAAGCACATATTACTTTGATAGCTATAAAATATGAAAGGGAGTGTGAGAAATAGGGATATAAAATATTTCATTACATTGTCAAATTGATTAAGTGGCCTCCACTTGCCTTGGATTTATTGTGGGCATAAGCATCTAGAGGACATGGTAAACCCACAATAAATGCTAAATATTATTATTACCTCACTGCACACTTATAGTTTAATTATTATTCTTCTAATCCTAAAATATCTGTATTCTTATGGGTTGCTTCTTCAGCTCTTCCCTTTTCTTGTCCTTATTAGTGCATATTTATTATGGAGAGTACGCCGAGTGTGGTGGCACATGCCTGTAACCCCAGCACGTGGGAGGCTGAGGAAGGAGGATGGATCGCTGTAAGGTCTAGGCCAGCCTGGGCTACATAGTGAGTTCAGTTTGAACCTGAGTTACACGGCAAGACCCTGTCTCTAAAAGAGAAAATATAAAGAGTAGTGGACTCCTTCAGGGTGCTTTTATACAAGCTTGTAACATACTTTGCTCATGTCCACACCCCCAATGAGCATTTCTTTACCTCCTCTCCCTGATGCCTTCCACAGAGAGAGTAAAGCTTCAGTCTTCTACTTGTGAATATCTAATTTTCCCTTTATCATTTATTAAAGGCTGTCTTTGTATCTTTTTGGCACCTTTGTTGAGAATCAAAGGGAGGTAGATCCATAAGTTCATTTACGTGTTCTGTACTCTATTCATCTGTGTGTCCGGTTTTATACCATGCTGGTTTTGTTACTATGTCTCTGTTATCTATTTTGAAATCAGACACTGCAATGTGTCCAGTCTAGCTTTTGTTCAAGATCACTCTGGGTCTTTTTGTGCTTCTATGTTAATTTGGGATGGATTTTTCTAGTTCCATAAAGAATTTCACTGCTATTTTGATGAAGGTTGCACTGGAAACGTAATAGATCACTTCTGGTAATGTGGATATTTTTACAATAAGAATTTTGCAGATCCTTGAACATAGGGGATCTTTCAGTTTTCTGTTGTCTTCAGCTTATTACTTCAATGGCCTGTAATTTTCACTGTAGAGGTAGTTCTCCTTTGTTAGGCTGATTCCTAGCTATTTCATCTTCTTTTTTTATGCTATTGTGAATTTTTTTCCTGATTTCTTTTGAAGTGTAAAATTCAGCCGTGAATCCATCTGGGTATGAGCTTTTCTTTGTTGGGAGAATTTTTATTACTCAGTCACATTACTTGTTATTGAACTGTTTGGCATTTTTTTGTCCACTTGGTTCAATTTTGATAGGTAACGTGTAAAATGTTATCCACTTTTCTAGGTTTTCCAATTTATTGAAATATGGGGTTTCAAAATATTTGCTAATGATACTCTGGATTTCAGAGGTCTCTATTATAGTATCATGTTTTTCATCCCTAATTTTACTAACCTGGGTCTTTTTTATCTTTTGATTAGTTTGAGCTTTATCATTTATGTTTATCTTTTCAAATAATCAGTTCTTTATTTATTGATCCTTTGTAAGTGTTGTCCAATTTTAGTCTCTGTTTTAGTGATTTTAGCACTGATCTTTATTATTTCTTTCCTTCTACTGGTTTTGTACTTGGTTTCTTCTTGTTTTTCTAGGACCTTGACATGCATCATTGGGTAATTTGTGATCTTTGTGATTTTATTATGGAGGTATTCATAGTTATAAACCTCCTCTCTAGAACTGCCTTTTCTGTATCCCAGAAATTCTGATATGTTGTGCTTCAATTTTCATTTGATTCTAGGAATTTTAAAAATTTCCTCCCCAATTTCTTAAATGTCCCACTGATCATTTAAAAGTGCATTGTTCAATGTCCATGTGTTTGTATAGTTTCTATTGCTCTCACTCTAGCTTCATTCTATTATAGTTCAGTAAGATGCACATAATTACTTCACTTTGTTTTGTTTAAGACTTGCTTTATGGCCTATGATATCTGTTTTTGAGAAAGATCTGTGGTCTGCTGAAAAGGATGTGTATTCTTCAGTTTTGGGATAAAGTATTGTGTAGGTACCTGTTAAGTTCATTTGATCTATGGTGTGGTTTAGGTCTTATGTTTTTTAGAATTTTTTTCTTGAATGACACATATTCCTGAGAGTGAGGTATTAAAGTCACCCACTATTACTGAATTGGCATCTATGTGTTCCTTTATGTAAAGTAGTATTTGTTCTATGAAATTGGGTGAACCAATGTGAGTCCCCCTATATATAATATACATTTATAATTGTTATATCATCTGGGTGGGTTGTCCCTTTATTAATATGCAGTATATCACTTTCTTTGTCGCTTTTGCTAATTTTGATTTGAAAGCTGCTTTGTGTAATGTGTTTATTTCTGCTTGCTCCAGATTCCACTCATTCAATGTCATTTTCTATCTCACCACTTTCTGTCTGTATGTGAGGCAGGTGTTTGTCTCTGTGACAAAGTACCTGAGAATAATAATTGAAAGGAGGACAGGTTTGTTTCGACCTTCGGTTTCAGAAATTTCCATCTGTGGTTGGCCGGCTTCTTCACTCTGGGCCTGAGGTGAGATGGAACAGCAAGAAGGAAGGGCCTGGCAGAGGAAAACTGCTCATTTGCTGGTGGCTCAGCCCTCTCCCACCCAGAAGTGCAGATGGTAAAAGGCCTGAGCAGATCTGGCTCAGGAAAAACATCCCTCGCAGCAGTGACACAGTGTCATGCTTCATCCAGTTAGGCCCTGCATCCTAACAAACCCACTGAATTATGAACCCATCAAGGGATTCAGCCATGGTAATCTCAGAGGTTTCAGGATCTAATTACTTCCCAAAGTCCACCAGCTTCAACAAAATGATGAGATTTGGAGGGAATGTTCTAGATGTCTAGATGCCTGGTCACAAGTGTGGGTATCCTTGCTAGGGAACTGTGATTTTCTAAGGTAGAAAACAATTGGTTTTGTTTTTTACCCAATCCAGTACACTGGTCTTAAGGTCAGTTTAGACTAGCCTCAAACTTGCAATGGTTCTCCTGCCTTAGTCTCCTGATTGTTGGATTTACAGGCATGAGCCACTATGTTTGGATAACTAATTCTTTTGTTTATGCTTTCTTTGAAGTTCTGAGGGATAGTGTGACAGTTAAGCTGGTTTGTCTACTTGACTGGCTCAGAAGCTGCCCAAGAGTATAGGAATGTACTCTTCTGGGTGGGTCACAAATGTGTGACTTTGGGGTCTGTATCTGGTCCTTTGTCCTTTCCTCTTTGCTACTCCTCTGCTCTGCTTCCCAGCCACCATGAACTAAGCACCTTTGCCCCACCACACCATTCCACCAGGATAGTTCTGCCCTGGAGTCAGCTGACCAGGGACTGAACCCTTTGAAACTGTAAGCCAAAGTAAGCCTCACCTCTTTCAGATGTGTGCATTGGATACTGTGTTCCAGCAGTGGGAAAGCTGACATCACAGGTAGCTTTCCTGGATACAGGAACCTAGGTGTGCATTTATTTCATCTCACACTTAAAGTATGTCATTCTTTGCCTCTAGGGTTCCTGCTGCTATTCTGGTGGGTTGCCCTGGTGACTAGGTGTTTCTGTCCTGCAGTTTTTAATATTATTTGCTTGCTCTGTACTTTCGGAGTTTCAACAAAAATATGCCTTTGAGAGTTTCTTTTTTGGTTATGCCTATTTGGGACTCCAAATGCCTTCAGTGCCTCAGTGTCCACAGCATTTCCCAGCTTTGAAAATTTCTCTATTATTTCACTGAATAGTTTCTTTTATTTCTTTAGCCTCCAACTCTTCCCTTTTGCCTATACAAAAATTTTGTTTAATCCTTAATGGTGCTCCAGAGGTTTTGTACGTTCTGATCATAGTTTCTTGTTTCTTTCTTTGTTACTTTCTGAGTGTAATCATTCATCCACCTTGTCTGCAAGCCCTGGTATTCTTTCTTCTGCTTGATCTAGTCTATCGGTGAGGCTTTCAACTGAGTTCATTGTTAATTTGATGACTGAGCTCCTCATTTCCAATATTTCTCTGCTCTTCTCTGGCATGCCCTTCCCTTGCCATGCTCAAGCCAATGACTCACAGTTCTAATCAGATTACTCTGCAAAGTTTTAGACATAGCTATTGCAGGTCTCAAGCACATTTGTAACTGCTGATTCTAAATCTCTCATGCAACATGCCTAAAGCTGAGCTCCTCATCTTCAATCCACCTAAGGACGCAACCTCTAGGCTTGCTGTGCCAGTACCTGACCTCAGCGCACTGCACAAGCCAGCGATATGAAGATCAACTGATACATCACCATCATGTCTCACAGCTGATGTCGTGTCCAGTCAAGTGCCTCCCTTTAGTCACTCCACAGCTCTAATGACCCATCTCCAGCTACCTCTGCTGTCTTTCCCTTGGCCAGGATACACATTAGGTCTGTAGCTGCCTTCCCTTAGCTTCATGACCCCGAGTTTATACTGTTCCCATTCACTTATTCAATAAGCATCTGCTGAGAATTCATAACCAGTATGAAGAAAAATAAATCTGTAGTCACTTCTCTTCCCAATGGTATTCATTTTATTTTTGTTTCTCATTTCATGTAGTATTTCACACACATATATTATTTATGCCCAATTTTTTAATACAAACACCTTAAGGTACCCATGCTAGAGGGTGACAATGATATAATCATTATAGTATGGAGATGAAAGGTCTTAAACAAGTGGACTAGATGAAAACCAGACTAATGTAGAATGAGTGATTTTCAGGAGAGGTTTTCTGGGAGAAGTGAGGTAGCAAGCCAAAGCTTACAGCACGAGTAGGTACTGGCAGGGCAAAGAGGAAGTGGATAGATGTCGCAGGAGAAAGTGTCCCTAATAAGGAGCATCATCTTCACTGTCCTGGCAGCCAGTTTTCTTAGTATGAAATGTTCTGTCACAGTGCAACTGTTATTTGCTATGAGGGTGGAGGAAACATGGGTAGATCACAGATTTTGTAAGGACACTAGAATCTGTCTTAGGGACAATGGCAGCTCTTGCATACTTTGGAGAATCCAAATCACATAGCAAAATGATCACTTTACTTGCAAAAATACTTGTCTCTGCCCTCCAAAGAAAATAAACATTTTATCTCCTACTTTTTTTTTTCTTTTTTTTGGTACAGGAAATCAAACTCACGACCTCACACTTGCCAGGCAGGCGCTGTGCTGCTGAGCTATATCCCCAGCTCACTTACTTTTAAATCCACATATTTTCTGATCTCTGCTTCCTTCTTTCTTCAAATCTCTTGTTATTCACCCAGTGTTTACAAACTTACCTGCAGCAAAATCAGTCCCCTCCAACTGCACATCTCTGAGAGCAAGAGCACCACATCGTGATTCACATTCTCCATTGCACGCTCTGGTCCTGAATTCCAGCCGACGCTTCTGTCCTGCTTCACTGTGGTAACAGCTATTAATAATTCAGGGCTCAACTTGAAGTCAGGCACATTATATGACTGACCCAGGCCTGTTCACGTTTGATGTGTGCTTCTCCTCTGCAATCAGAACAGTGTGTGAAGATCCTTACATTTTGTCACTTACCACGCTGCACTCTAATTTACTTTCATCTTTATCTTGTTTCCTAGAGTGCATAAGTTCTGTAAAGTTCAAATTTTATCTTGTAGAGATGAGACAGATATATGCTGAATTAATAAATAACACCATTTAGCTTTCTTAAAACATGTAAAATCTCAACTATAGCAAATAAAATATTATAATAACAATAATTTTAAAAAATAAGAAACAGCTATATGAATTTTATCATAGAAATTGCGTTAGTATAAGATATTACTTGTGTCTTTCTTACTGTGTTATTAGGTTAGGTTATGCAAGCTCTTTTAACTACTTTTTATTCACTTGTGAGGTAAGGGTATTCAGTTGGGAGATTTTAACATTTCTTCTAAATTTAAAATCCTTTAATCTAATAATAACATTGAGTATAGGCAGCATCTATGTAAGTTACAAATGTCACCCAGACTATTTAACATGTTTACTTTCATTCAGTGTATAAAATGAAAGAGGAAAAATATATATTTTTGTAAGCTATCAGTGTGTGACTAAGTAACTTTCACACTGCTAATAAATTGGTTTGGCTTTGGAATTATGCAACTGAAGGGAACAATCTACTTTCAAATAACTTGAAGTAGAAAACAACTTACCTCAACTATAAATGGGGCCCTGGAACCCATATTAAATCTCCTCTTGGTAATTTAATTCTAATCACTATTATTCAACCTTAGATAGAAATTCAATTATCAATTGAGTGGCTTTTTCCCTGTCTTTGTGTGTTATATTAGTATTTTTTCATGTCTTACTTTCTTTGATTAGAGTAACACAGAAGCAGGTATGTAGCACTGAAAATATTAGTGCTATGCTTCTCCAAATGAGTATGATTTAATGGCAGAACATTGCCGTGTGACTAAATACCTAAAATTTCTGCTTTTAGATGAATAAGATAATGTTACTTTTGAGAATCTATTCACAAAGTGCCCCAGCAAAATTAAGAGCAATTTATCAAAACAGCATCTTCATTGTTTTAGTAGAATGGACATTGATTGTGTACCAATTAAAGCAAACATGACTCACACTGAGTGGAAATCAATTGACTGCTATCTGTATAATAAGCATGATCCTCCCTCACTGCCTTACAGAACGGCACTCTGAAGACAGCGGGGGAGAGAGATGCACTCTGTGTGTCACATAAATGTCATCCTGGAGTTCAGGAAAGCACAGGATGAGGCCTCAGCTCCATCTGCTTAGCTGAAAAGAGGAGCCCTGGGGCAAACTCCCTGCACTGCTGTGCCTGGTGAGACCAGGGCTTCTCTGTGGAGAAAGGAAAGTGCACTAAGGCTCCAAACTGGGTGAGCAGTGGAAAAGAACCTTCTTCCACTACGGCCAGGATCTGTGTGTTTCTCTGGGCAAAAAAGCGTAAAATCAAGCTTTACAGAGGTGGGTGCCAGTGCATCCTTGACTGCATCCCTTCCCAGCAGCGGGTACTTCACAGCATTTCCTCCTGACACTGCTGTGATACATGGCTCAGAGATTCCCCAACAGCATTTTAAAGAGGAAAAGCACAAATTCTCAGGTTTTACACACTTTATTACACAGCATTAACGGGGTGAGAGCGAAGGCCTTAGGTCTCATCAGCTGCTCCTAGTCAACGCTGGGAAGCTTTCCAGTTTGTACAGACCCTCGAGCAGCCCCGCGGGGCCTGAGCAAGCGTGCTGGGTCGCCCAACTTCCATCCCTGTGCAATGCATGAGTGCCACCACCTTGGCTACAAAGCTTAGCCCACTTCTGTGCTACTTCTTCCCATAGAAATTAATCTTACAATGAGTTATAGGAGGCTTTCCGTTGCTTCTTCTATCTTCACTTACTCGTGCTTCTATTAAAGACTTACGTGATTCTTTCCAGAAGCCCTTTTTCCATACGAAGGGTCTGCTAGCTCTGAGAGTATAGGTTCACGGATTTTGTTTTTAATATTTGCATCCCTCACAGCCACAAAAATACCGCTCTTGAAAGAGACACAATTCACTATTTTTGTCAAATTCAACAGAGTTTGGTTTAACCAATTCCAAGCAATAGCGCTTTTCGGCACTTAACGAAAAATATTTTTCCTACAAACAATCACTGTGGTTGTTAGAACAGCCAATAAAACACCAAAGTCCAGAAGAAAAGATCTGTGTACTTTAAAATAAAAAAAGAAAAGATCTGTTTAATGGTCATGTTAATATAGGCAGCAATATATCCTAAACATACTGGTAAACAAATTAAATGCAGGCATCTAACATTTAATGCAAACAGCAATATGAAAAATAGATTTTGGAGCGAGTTCTCCGGGAGCGGCAGGGCTCCTGGGTCCGAGTGGGGGCCGGACTCATACCACCGCGATTCCCAGCCGAAAAGCGCGCACAGAGCCAGGTAGGCCCCACCCAATCCCGGAGGCCAGGACGTGAGAACAAAG
>NW_004955436.1:4649902-4731480 GCF_000276665.1 Chinchilla lanigera | reverse complement strand
CTGTATTGTGCTTGTGATATGTTGTAAAATGTTGTATGTCTGTTAATGTTTCCCTCCTTTTATCTTTAAAATAAAAAAAATTAAAAATTAAAATGAAGAAAAAGAAAAAATAAATTAAAAAGAAAAATAGATTTTGGCGGCTGGTAGAGTACTTGCTGGTGTGCGGTGGTGGAGTGTTTGCTGAGCATGAACCGCAGGTTCACTCCCAAGTACCATACAACAAAATAAAACAAAGAACAAATCTGTGTTTGCAGTGTTTCTCTTGTTCTTACTGCATAACAATAAAGCATCCAAATGAAAAATGAAAACCTCAATTATAATGATTATTTCACTGAAAAAAATATGAAAATGTTAAATGGTCAAAAGGCATACTTTATCTATACTACACATTTAGCTCTAAATAGCTACTATTCAATATCAATTCAGCAAATTGTTGAAGTGATTTAATACTTTTTGTGCAACCTTATATAAGTAAAAGCTTTAATTCTTTTCTTACATATATATTTTTCCATTTAATGCTCACTTATTTGGTACTTACAATGTTCAAGGCTCCATAAAATGTACTTTAATACATTATGCTTGAGATTTACTACTAATTTACTTTGATACTTTGTGTTTGAGATTTTGAGAGTAAATTTGCCTTCTGTTTTATTTCATCTTTATAATAAGCCAGTATATCTCTAAACTAAACCATATTTTAAATTCCCACTTTAAAGATTAGCACTAAGCACACAGACAAAAATCACATCAGGAATATATCCCTGAATCAGAAGTCCTCATTCCAAGACCCAAACACCAGCCAAAGACCCCTCCTGCTCTACTGCATGAGCCCATCCAGGGGGGAACTGTGGTGATCATACTGATTAGAATATTTTTATCACACAATGCGTACCCTTTAACAAGAGCTGCATGCAAACAAAATTATTTACAGATAAAATGACACAATGCCTGGGATTTCCTTTAAAACTTTCTAGGTGAAAAAATGAGAATAGGAGAAAGTTTAAAAACAGCTTGGAAAATGTTAACAAGTTTTGGAGCTGGATTATGATATACAGGACTTTGTAATTTATTCTTTCTAATCTTGTGTATGTTTGAAAATCCTCATTTAAAAGTTAAAGAAATAAAGGGAAGTCTTCACCTCTCACTTAGGAACACGGATGGTAAATTATTCAAGCAAATGTTTCCTTCTGATGCTAACAACAGAGATATATTGGAGGAAGTCCAAGACTACAATTCTTAGAGCTTCGGACCTGAAGATTCTGCTTCAATTCATCTCCTTTAAACGAACAAAGCATTCTATTCTCAAAAGCATTTACTAAATATTCAAATTCTTCCATGCGCTAACCAAACAAGAAGATAGTCTAAGGGGAAATTATGCATGAAAAACAAAAATTAAAATTCAGAATTATGAAGGAGAAGATACACCAGAAGGAGGAATTATGTTCCAAAGCAACCTGAATGTGATTCTTGAATTCTACCTAACATGACTTGGTACACTATAAATTTAAGTTTTATGTAAATGAAGAATACTTTTTTAAACAATACAAGACTAAAATGAAACATGGAAAAAAACCCTTAATGCAGTACTGAGAAGGAAATTGAAGAACTTGATAATAATACTGATGCTGAGTATCTATTTCATGCTGTGGTCCTTATAGGGTGATACAGAGAAAGAACGAGGCAGAAAAATGACAGTTTCTAATGCAACGTTAGCTAGTTCTAACTACACTCAGCACGTCATCTCTGAAAGGATGGGAGTTAATTTTTCCTAATAAGTAAAACTAGAAATGGGCACTGGTGGGCTTCCTTCCGCCTATTTGACACAAAAAGAACCCACTTAGCACATTTAGCACAAGAGACCGAACGTCTCCTGGAGGCCTCTCTCATACTGGCGGCTCCAAACAATCTGCCCCTGTTCAAAGAGATGTAACTAACGACCTTTCTGTAGAAAGGAGCTGGTGACCTGATGTGATCAGTGACCGTGTTTTTATGTGCCTATGAAGTAGGCAGAAGCTGAAAGAGAAGAGTGAAAAATTAAGAGTCCCTCGCTATTTCTGCATGACTTAAGCCAATGGAATTCACGTTTTCAGTCAGAATCATCCCTCATGTGAACAGTGAAGGAGAACTGCATACCAGTAGGAGCCATGTCAGGAGGAGCAGAAGAGGAACCTTATTAATGATTCTTATTCTTCCCCTACCTGCAAGTGGCTGTATAAGGCGCTGTAGGTCAGTATTAATACTTTTTGGCTTTTAAGCTGCTTTAGTGATTTTGGGAATTACAAGCCAGTTCCTTGACCTTTCCAGTGAAGCTGAAAGGGAGAGAGGCTCTGCAGTTTTACTGCATGGATTTGAATTTTACTTCCACCATTTGTTTCACTTGAACAAGTAGCCTGAACTCTCTGAACTTTTGTTCTCACATCTATAAAATGGACATAATTGTGCCTACTTTAATAGTATTTCAGTAAGGGCTAACTTAAGTAACACATTTAAGTAATTTAGCGAATTATTTGACACATAGAAGATACTTAATAAGTGCAGTTATTGATGTTTTGCACCATATAACTTATACTGCTTTCTATTGTAATTTTTTTGCTATTCTAAATGAAAATTTCTTGGTCAAAGGCCCAGAAATCCCAGCTCTGGTACTGGAATTCAGTTTTGATTCCTAGGGATCAAAGATCCTGTTTCAATAAAGTACAGGCAACAGTGTCGGGTATCTACTGGGACTCCATCCATCTCCCTTCTTCCATTCTAAACAGCAGAGTTTAATTTTTTAATAATAGTTAAGACTACATAAAATGAGGTCTACTCACTTACGTTAAGTACCCAGTACTTAACTGTTTTCACTGTGCAGCAAATCTCTGGGACACTTCTGTTGCGTGAGTGGAGCGCTACCCATTGAACAATTTCACATTCCTCCTTCTCCTCAGCCCCAGAGGACGACAGCCATCTATTGCAGCTTTTAAGTTAGCTTTCTTGCTTCAGTTTTACTGAAGCAATTGTTGACAATTCCAAGTTCTACATATATGTATGTGTGTAATATACATATGTGAGGTGTACCGTGTGATGCTTGAGACATATACACTGTGGAATGATTTTTACAACCAAGATAATTAGTGTATGCACTACTTCAGGGAGTGTGTGTGTGTGTGTGTGTGTGCGTAATGAGAATATTTAAAATCTCTTCCAAGATAATTTCAAATATATAACACATAATTATTAACTACTGTCATTACACTGTACATTAGTTGTCTAGAACTTATTTATATATAACCCAAAATTTGTTTCCTTTGATGAACATCTTTCATTTCTCTCACCCCCTAACCCTTAATGACTCTCCTCCTACTTTCTGTCTTCATGAGTTCGACTTCGTTTAGATTCTCCAGGCCATGTCGTATCTGTCTGTCCATGCCAGGTCTATTCCACTTAACATAATGTCCTCCTCGTCCACCCATGCTGTCATAATGGCATGATTTCCTTCTTCTTTTACTTCCTTTCTTTAAATGTCTTTATTTTTTATCACATTTTTTATTTTATAAAACAACCAAAATTTTAAAACAAAATAGAATAACAATCGTTAATACATTGCATATTTTTATCTTCAAAGTAGTTACTCAGATCACAAAATATAGGCATAAAAAATTCTCCAAATGATTTTAGCACAAATCTTTCCTTTCAATGAACTAAAAGAAACTAGTAGTATAACTATCTGTATTTTTTTATTTTCCCTTCCTTTCTTATTCCTTTCCTCCACTATAGATCTTCTTTTTAAAAAAAAAAATTGCTTCCCATTTCATAGTACCTATTGTATATTTTGGACCTTATTTATTCTTTCAGTTTCTCATACCAGGGAGACAATATGATAGTTACACATGTAAGTCTGATTTATCTCACTTGTGAGCATGGTCTCAAGTTACATCTGTTTACCTATAAAAGTCTCAAGTTTATCCTCCTTTATGACTGAGTAGTACTCTGTTGTATAAAAAGACCACATCATTTTTTACCCATTCCTTGGTTGATGGGCATTTGGGTTGTTGCCAAGATTTACTACTAAATTATGCTGCTATAGAGATGGATGCACATATATTGCTGCGATGTGATGTTTTTAATTCTTCTGGGAGGACATCCAGAAGGACAATAGCCAGGCATACATGTGTATGATCAAACTATATGGTGATTACATTTTAAAACTTATTACAGTAAAGACACATTACCATTAGTCACCCAATACCACGCCTTGGTTTTGAATGCACTTGTACAATTGTTCTTGCTCCTTTCTGAAGTAATTCTGGAAGTTCTTTCATGAATGTCTTTAAGAGCTGTGATCAAAAATACAGTGAATGCTGCTGGCTAGTGCTATTTAAGGTAAAGGCAAGCTCCTTAAAACACTGTGGTGTTTTCCCATCTTATTCACTGGATTGGGAACCATGAGATTTCTGGCTCTTCCCTCAAGTTAAAATGACGATGATGGATGTTATGGCTTGTGTTTAGATGCTCCCAACCCAAAGGCTCATGTGGTGATAGGTGTGGCTTTTCCAAAAGTGAGCAGTTCTAGTATATGTGACATTGGAATTGATTTATGGTGCAATGCTATAATCAAGGGTGCTAGGATTAAGGGTGTGAGTGCTACCCACCCTAAGTAACCTGGATAAGATATAAGGGATAGGAAGAGGTATGGTTGTCTTTACTTGCTTTCCTACCTTCTGCCCACCATGAACTGTCTCTCCTCTTTAATACCTTTCTTCCATGCCACCCTGCCTTGGAGCAAGCCAGTTATAGACTGAAACCTCTACAAACTGTGAGCTGAATAAACCTTTCCCCCTTTAATTTTGGGTATTGGATATTTTGTCTCAGCAATGTGAAAAGTAACTAAGACAATAAACAAACATTTGGAATCAACTCAGAACATTGGAGCAGCCAAGATAGTACAACTGTAGACACTCAGAAAAGAGGACTTCCAGAACTGCTTGAGAAAGTGGCAAGAATGATGGGATATGTGTGTTGGAAGTAAGGAGAACTATCTTGAGATGGATTAATAGCAATGTGCATTTCACTGTAGTACATTTTTAAGTTTAAACTTTCAGCATATTTTTCTCATGCCTTGTATACCTCAAGTTTCTTTATCCATTTATCCACTGGTGGACACTTACTCTGCTTCTGTATCTTTGCTACTGTGAATAATACTATAATGAACATGGGATGGCAGATTTCTCTTGGAGATTGTGATTCACCATTCTACTTTCATGCTGTTATGAAACTATGTTAGATACCGTGTAGAAATGGAATCATACTACAGTGTTCTGTCATAATTTTCTCATTTTGCTTAAAATGTCCTCAGGATCCACCCATGTTATAACAGGAAGTGCTTCCTTTCTACACCTTTCATGAGATGTACATACCGCCTTTTCTTCATTTATTCATCCCCTGGGAAACATTTAGATTATCTCTACCTCATAGTCATTTTAAGTCATGTAGCAACAAACATGAGAGTGAAAATACCTATAAAAGATCCTGCTTTGAATTATTTTGCATAAATACCCAGAAGTGGGATTGCTGTGCCACATAGTAGTTTTATGTGGTGGTGGGGGCGGGCTTCATACTGTTTTCCTTAGTGGCTGCACCATTTTACAATCTCACCAATAGTGGTGAGATTAGTGCACAAGTGTTCAATTGCCCCACATCATTGCCACACTTGTTATTTTCTACCTTTCCTGCTGTTGTTGAAGTTATTGTCATTTGTGGGTAATACCCACAATCACACGTGTGAAGCAATATGTTGTTATGGTTTTCACTTGCATTTCTCAGGTGATTCATGTTGACCATATTTTCATACACCTTTTAGTTTATATATCTTTGTTAAAGAAAGCCCTTTGCCCATTTTTTAGATCAGTTACTAGTTTGTGGTGTTTGTTGGTTTTAATATTGGCTTATAGGAGTTGTGTATCTATTTAGGATATTAATCCCTCATACAATATATAGTTCATAAAGATTCTGTCCCATTACGTACATTGCCTTTCCAAAACAATTTTACTATTTTATGAAGAGCAGGATATTTCCCAATCTGGAAAGAGACAGACATCCATATCCATGGAGTTCAAGTTTCCACATAGGCTCCAGTGAGAGCACATTATAATCAAAGTGTCAAAAATCAAGGATATAGAAGATAATTTAAAAGAAACAAGGAAGGAGCTAAGTGATATATAAGAGACTCCCTAGTAGATTATCAGCAGATTTCTCAGCTGAAGTCTTGTGGGCAAGGAGACGATGGAATAATATATTCAAAGTGCTAAAAGATAAAAAGTGTTCAAAGAATACTCTATCCACCAAGCTTATCCTTCAGGTAAAGGAGAAATAAAATCTTTCATACACATCAAAAGTTCAAAGAGTTCATTACCTTGAAAGAAATGCTTAAGGCAACACTTCAACTGGAAGCAAAAGGGCAATACTTACTATCATGAAAACACATGCAAGAAAAAACTCACTGGAAGAGAAAAAGCCAAATTCATTCCCAGGTACACCATTACTGTGATGGTGGTTTGTAAATCTTCAGATTTCTACAATGAATGTTAAAAGTCAAAATGATCAGAAATAGCTAAATTGATATAATTATTTATAGCCATTTATACTACATTTATAGCTATTATATAGTTGCAATAACCCCTTAAGGAATACATGGTATAAAAAGATGTAAATTATGGCAACCAGAGTAGTAAGATGAGGGGAGGGTAAAAGTCTGAAGTATTTGTAGGCACCTGAAGGTAATTTGTTATTAGTTAAAAACTATTATAGCTGTATTTTACGTGAGCCCTAGAGTAACCACAATGCAAGAAAAGCTAGAGCAGATAAATAAATGATACAGAGAAAGAAATCAAGGCTTAGCACTACATGAAATCACCAAACCATGAAAATGAGAGAAGAAGAAAAGAGCAAAAATTATGCAGACAGCCAGAAAACAATGCACTACCTTACCATAGTAACTACGCTGAATGGAGATAGATTAAGTTCTAATCCCCATGTATTCTCTTCACTGTAGTCAACCTCAGGCATGACCAGAGGTGCCTCCGTGGCCCATGCTGGATCCTGGATTTCCCACATGAGGAACTGGAAAAGATTGTTGTTGAAGCAGCAGCTCCAGGATGAAGAAGTTCTGGGACTCCTTATTCCTTCCTCTTGCTCTAACAGAGCTCAATTATTCTTATCAGGTCTTGATGGCTGAGCCCCACACCATCAAGGCTAACTTCTCTAGCAGCTCCAGGACATAATCTGCCTGCTCCAAAGGTCATTTCAGCCCTTTGCCAGCAAAGAGATGGCTTACATTTAGCTGAGGAAATTTAAGGAAATGTTGCTGCTGTTGGAGAGTTCTGGGAGATCTGACCTGTTATTTTGAAAGAACTCCAAAAGGCAATGTTATTTCTCAGGTTCTCATGTGAAGCAGGAAGCATGAAGCTCAGATGATAATGACAAACATCCCACAGCCAGGAAGAAACCGCGCTGAGGTGGAAGACTACAGTATGGATGCCTCCACAAAGACACCAAAAGAAACAGTTCTCAGCATATCTGTTTGATTGAACCAAATCAATACTGCAGATCACCCTTAGCTTCCACTGTCTTGCTATGAGAGTCCTCACGGAATAAGTTTGTATCACATATTCTGATACTTGTACATGAACACCTGTGGCGTGAGCTGAAGAATCTCATTAACATCTTCAAAATTCAGTTCTCTAAACTTTTGTTTTTGGTACCTAGAATCAAACTCAGGACATCACACTTGCCAGGCAGGAGCTTGTGTCGCTGAGCTATATCCCCCAGCAAGTTCTCTAAACACACACACACACACACACACACACACACACACACACACACATCAATAAGTATTAATTTCTTCTCCTTCCTTGTATATAGAAACAGCATTTCTTTGCCAAATGCCTCTAGACTTATCAAGGGAAATACTATTTCTTATTTGCTAAGATGAAAACAAATAAATCTAACATGTTCCCTAGAAAGATACACTACAATTACTGTACCAGAAAAGGTTTTTCTTTTTTGTTTCCAGTAACAAGATTATTTTGAATCCCTTTTCAATTCCCACCCCCTTACCTCCCTTCCAATGTTCCAGAAATTTTTAAGTTTACATATCTGAGAGAACTATTGTTCATCGTGTTATAATAATTGGGGTATAGAGTCCTATGATCCAGAACTAACAGTCTAGTTATAAGTCTAAAGTCAGAAAAAATAATTACTTCAACAAATTGCACAAACTTTATTTAATTAGTAGTCTTTACGTAAAAATAAAGGAGAAGATTTGCGGCATAGTGGACAATGGGCTAGACCACGAGTTCAATTTAACAAAAAAAAAATGTGTGAATCCATGTATAGAGTAGTGGGGTCCTTGAGGTCCTGCAGGTCATCATTGGTAGTTGAAGATATTGGTTGACTCAGTAACATCTACTCTGCAAATTGTGGCTTCCATCTTTTTTGAGAGGCCTTGAGTATCAATCAGATGGACACTAGGCCATGTAATGAACTCAAACAGACTTAAGTTAATACAATAAAAGTTGAGTATTTCATGCCTCCTTGTGAAAGATTTGTGCAGTTACGAGCTATATCGTTTATATGACTTGGGGAGTCATTGGATAAATGACACTGTTACAAATAGTATCCACTCTGTGTTATAGAGAAGAGTTTTAATTTTGCTTCTTGTCAGGCAGTGTTTATGGTACTTTAAAATTTCCACACAACCCGTGGTAAATTATAATTGAGAGACAACTAGCTACAAAATAATTCTAGTATAGATTTTTGCTTTCAGGACACATCATCAAAGCCATTTCTTCCAACTTAACACACGTCACAGCCTTGTGCTTGTGGAATTAGCTCCTCCAAGTTACCTCCCTCCTTTCCCCCCTGTATTTTCTTCCTCAGCAAGAGTTACACAACCTTAGGCATCATCAGTGAGAGCAGTCTAGGACTATATATTTTCAAGCTATACTGACATACAGTTTTTGCTCTATTTGTGTTCATAGCTTTTAGAATTGACCCAACACCCTGTGGAAAAGAAGCATGCAAATCTAAAGCCAGAAGTTCTGACTAAATAGTACATTGAGCTGGTTATTCCCTGGGTATAACTGTTAGTAGCTAATAAGGCACTGGAAAAAGTTTATTAACTCTGCAAAACTGCCTAATCACAACTCACCAAGGACTGTGTGCTTATCCTGCATGAAAGCAGTTGCTCTGGCAATGATTACTCGCTTACATTTCCATCACTTATTTTACTCCATGTCAGGTTTCTCTTCTAGATTTCTAGTGCTCCATTCGGGGGATAAGATTATGATAGGTTGATCAGTTAATAGTTAAAATAGCTTATATGCCAACTCCAAATATTTATTGCCTTAGGACTAGGCTAACTGGGGGAAAAAGTAAATAAAAGGCAGAGTTCTTACTTTAGGGTTGCAAAGAGAATGCAATATATACACATATGTATTATATATAGTTATTGTTATGCATAGTTGTATTTTATAGTTGTATAATCATAGACTGATATAACTTTTTTTAGATGAGATGTTACATTGTCTAGATTGGCCATGAACCTTTAAGTCCAAGGGATCTTCCCACCTCAGCTTCCTGCATAGTTGGGACACAGACACACGCCTCTGTGCCCCGCTTTATCACAGATTTTCACATATAGTACATCTCATATACATTTAATGTACGTTACCCTTACACTTGAATTGCATATATGTTTCCCATACATGAAACATACAGTGTACATTATACAATATACATCATGTTACAGATGTATATAGATATGATAAAGTATCAAAATTTAGCTGCTTTATTCATTCACCAGAAATTTGTGGAGAACAGAACAGAGCTGTGCAAACTTCCTGTAAAAAAGCCTAACAGTACACACTTTAGGGTTTGCAGTCCATGTGGCCTCTGCTGGAACCATTCTACTCCGCCGCTGCGCAATGTAAAAATGAGTGACTGCGCCTTGTTTCCAATGCAAAGGGATCTTTCTGTAACCTACAAGACCCTCCATGGCCTAGCTTTTGTTTTCTTACTGTCATAATCAAACCTTCTGTCTTAGTCTCCTTTCTATTGCTGTGACAAAACACTTGGGAAAATAAACTTAAAGGAGGAAGGCTGATTTGAGCTCACAGTTTCAGACTTTTCATTTCATGGTGCCTGGAACAAGGCAAGCATCTCAAGGGGTGAGGGAGGAGGCTGCACTTCCTGGGTGGTCAGGAAGCAGGGTGGGGGCTGGGGTGAGAATACCCTGTCCAGGCCTTGCCCGGTTGACCTTCATCCTCCCATAGGCCCTACATCTACAGTACCCCCCTCACCTCCTCTTCATCCACTCAGCTATGAACCCCTCTGGGAATTCACTCTGATGAGATCGAGCCCTAAGGATCTGGTCACTTTGCAAAAATCCTACCTCTGAATACCGCTGCACTGGGGCAAAGTCTGCAGCATGCAAATCCTTCCAGGACATTCGAGATCCAAAGCACCAGGTCCTTGCTGAGCACAGGCACAGGACCTCCTGCAAGGGCCACCAGCACAAGGCTGAGTATTCGTTTCTACCTGGAATTCTCCTTCCCCAAGTATCTGCATGCTTCTTTCCTTGCCTTCTGCAAGTCGGTACTCAAACAGTATTTCTAGTGAGATCTCTATTCCCATGTTATTTCGTATCATAGCTTGCACACAGGCTTCCAACACTCTTCACCAACACTACTTCTTTATTTCATGGCGCTGACTTAGCTCATGGGCTGCAAAGTCTGTAGACTCTGGAGCAAGAAAGTCTAAATTTAATCCTGACTCTTTTTTTATTTTTTACTGTCTATATAATGCTAGTCTAACTGTTTATTCTCTCTGTGACTTATGTCCCTAGACTGAGAAAATGAGCATACTGATAGCATGCAACACATGAAGTTGTTCTAAAGAGATTGCATAGATAATGCATAAAGAGATGGGAGATTTGAGAGTTTGGTGGGATTGTTAGCTGCTATTATTACTCATCAGTTAGCTGTCTATCTCCACACAAGAGAATTTAAAACCAGGAAGGAAGGATTAGTGTTTTCTCTGGTCACTCAAGGTCTCAGAACCTTGAGCTGTACCATCACATAATAGGAGAAGTCAAACTAATACTGAACTAAATGAAATTTCTAAAACAAAGAAGGGAAAAAGAAACAACTCACCAGGAGATAAGGCAGCACAAAAACAAGAAAAGGAAAAATATGCAAAACAGAAAGCACAAAAGAAGTTGCAGAAGTAATTCCATATCATTATTCATTAATCATAATTATTCACTATAATACCTGAAAAGGGGAAAAATCCATCCACTGAAGAACAGATTCTGGTGCTAGAATTTTAAAAGAAATCTGGCTATATGTCACTGACAAGAGACACACTTAGAATCTGTGCATGTGCACACACACACACACACACACAAACACACAGATTGAACATACACTGACCAGAGAAGATATGTCTCTCAAAACTCAACCCAAAAAATGTTGAAGAAGAATATTAATTCTACACAAAATATACATTATGGCAAAATCCATTTAAAGAGATTACAATGCTACAGAAAAAATAAGTATAATTCCATCAAAAATATAAAAATAATGTAATTGTCTGTATGTGCACCCATCTTTGATGTAGCAGTATTCATAATAACAAAAAATGGCACATTTGCTTATTTAAAAACCACAAGAAATTCAAGTTTAAAAATATGTTGTCCACAGGGCCCAAGGATATAGCTCAGTGGCACAAGCGCCTGCCTGGCAAGCACAAGGTCCTGAGCTTCATTCCCAGTAACAAAATAAATAAATAAATAAAAATATGTCCACATATGCCACATTTGTAGAGAATGAACATTATGGCTTGAGTCTAGATGTCTCTCCAAAGCCTCATGGGGTCATACATGGGGCTTTTCAGAGACGGCTGGATTTAGACTGTGTGATGCTAGGTTTAAGGATGTGTGACAACTAAATCAGTCCACTGATTGGTGTGGCACAGTTCTGGGAGTGGGTACAGGACAGGCCCTCCCTGGGTGTGAGTGCTGCCTACCCTGAGGGCTAGTAACCTGAAGAGAATATAATGGACAGAAAGAGGGCTGCTGTGGTCTCTTTTCGCACGTTGCTTGTAGCTTGGTGCTTAGTGTTTTTTCTGGCTTCTGCCCACCATGAACTGTTTCTCCTCTCCAGTGCCCTCTGCCATGCTACCCTGCCTTGGAGTCAGCCAACTATGGACTGAAACCTCTAAAATCCGTGAACTGAAATAAACCTTTCCTCCTTTAAATTTAGGCATTAAATTTATTTTTGTCTCAGCAATGAGAAAAGTACATTACTTAATATTTGTGTAAATGAAAATAAAACCAGAGACATTCATCAAACATTTAACAGCAGTTGTTATTTCTGGATAATAAAATTTTGGATGCTTTTAGTCTTAATGTTCTTTTTTTCTTTTTAAAATATATTTTTCTGAATTTTATAAATACTACATGTAAGTTTTTAAAGTAGAAGAATAAACCATCTCTCATTCAAAGTTTCACTCACAAGCTATGGAAATGTATTCTTTTTTTTTTTTTTTTTCCTGTACCAGGAATCAAACTCATGACCTTGTGCTTGCCAGGCAGGCGCTGTGCTGCTGAGCTAAATCCCCAGCCCATGGAAATGTGTTCTTAAGTGGATAGGCATCATGATGTAAACATTAACATTTTTATTTTCTATTAGAAACTGCTCACTAGAGTGCTTGTAAAACTACTAACTCCAGTTGAATTTTCACATTCATATATTGCTATTTCTTGATGCCTCTACCCTCTGGGCAGCAATTTTAGCCATATACACGTAGTAAGAGCATCTTCTGTTGACTGAGAACATGAAGTTGTATTTACAGGTCTTAGTTCCCACCAGGATAAGTCCAGACTCCATCACTACTCACGAAGTCCAGGCACTCAGCTTACCCACTTCAGCTTCCCAGGCGTGAGGGAACGCATTTGTTTTCACCCCCGCGTTCCACACATTTGCTGTGATACTAAAACACACTGCTTTCATCATCACTCAGGTAAAATGTTTTGAATGAGACTACAAGAGCAATGGTTTGAAAAGAAGGAGATGGATTTCAGTTGCTACATTTTAAAGACCCAGCCAGAAAAGTCTACCTGATGAGTTTTAAACTGTGCTTTACATCCTATCCTCTTGTCACACTGAAGGGAGATTTTCAGCACCTATATATGGTTATATCAGGTGTTTATCTCTTCAGTTCTGCCTATTTTACACACATTCTCTCTCTGTCTGTCTTTCTCTCTGTGACTATCTCTGTCTCTCTTTCTCCCTCTCCCTCTTTCTAACTCTCTTCTTCTCTCTCTCTCTCTCTCTCTCTCTCTCTCTCTCTCTCTCTCTCTCTCTCTCTCCCTCTATCTCTCCCACCTCTATTCTTAAATCTTAGGTGATGCTGGGGTGACAAAAAGGGAGTAAACAGTTAACTCTTGGTAAAATTAAAATTTTAATTTAGAGTAGATTTTATTTTAATATCAGAATGTAACCTAAAAGCTATGAAATTTTCACATAATGCTGAGAAGAGATGGGAAAAATTGTATTGACAGAGTGCTTGGTAGTGGAAGGAAAGAAAGCCTGTCTCATTGCTGCATCCTACAGAGTTCAGTCTTTGCAAAGAGCACATTAAAATGCATTCCAAGGGGCTGGAACCTGGAGCTGAGGGGCAAGGTGCATGCTTACATGTGTGAGGCTCTGGGATTCAATCCTTAGCCTTAAAACAGTCCTTCCTGAGGTCTGGATCCTCTCTCTCTGCCATGTCCAGGTCAAGCCGTCTGCCTGCATCCTTGAGCTTTCTGATTTCTGAGTGTTCCCAAGTTGAACTCTCTAGGTTTTTCCTGTGGTGTTAAAGGATCTAATCCCAAGCCCTTGTAATCAATACTTTAAAAACTCAAGGAGACATTCACCCTCAACAATTCTGTTCAAAATAATGCAGTGTAAATCTGGCCTTTGAAAGGGTGAATTTTATATGGGAAGGAACTCTGCCTCATGGGTCATCTTCCCCATGATTGGAGGAAGCACTCTCGTGCCTGCAAGCCATCAAAGCTCAGTCTTCTCCATGCAGAGAAGGTCCATGCTGTTTGTCAGTGGGGTGATTTTCCCAGGAGAAAGAGAGTATCTGGCCCAAAGGTGAGGTGCAGTCATGGCCTCATGGCCTATTACGAGGAGGAAGCCGTGTTGTTTATTAAATGCCATCTTTGCAATCAGAAGCAAGCGGGTTGCTTTCCACATTGCACGAGCACACAGCCCCCTGCTGAGTATCACCCACCTCTGAGCTTCCACACCGGCTTTCAGAGTTAAAGGCACTGCACGTTTTCTTCATGTGACGTTAAGGACACGGCATTGAGAAAGGTCAAGGATTTTAATGTCAGCATTTCATTCTTCATTCATTAATGTGCTTCATGTTCATCAATTCTTCCCCTGTTCCAGACATGACTTGCACCAGAAGACGGTTACGCAGCATGATTCCTTACTTTTACTGAACTGTCGTCCTAGAGATCCCCAGAAGGAGCACTCGACAGGCTGGCATCCAGGTCCTTCCTATGTTAGTTACGTGATCTCGAGCATGTGACTGCAAATCCCTCACCCCCAGCTTGCTTAGGAGGTCCAAACCCCATCAGCTTGGATGATGACTTTCGGGACAGAAGAATTTTGGGTATAATGATAGTAGTGAAAAGTCTTATAAGCTTAAAGGACCAGTAGTCTGAGACATGAATCTCAAATTTAGGAGGAAACAAATCAGGCAAGATGATTCAGTCAAGGATCTGTAGCACAAAACCAGCACCCTAGAGCAGTTAAGGGCAATACTAACAGTAGTGTTCTGAGTAAATAGTCTGAGTGGCTGTCAGCCAGGTAAACAAGATGTACTACTGGTTCCTGGAAAAAAGTTGAAACAGCACAGCTGAGGGAAAATCAATTTTATGTTATTATACAAAAAAAAAATGTACAATGCTGACCCATACAAATAGGCTACTATCCTGTTATACCAAGTGTAAGTCAGGTAGGAGCCCAATTAGTGACCTGACCTCAGAAAAAGATGATGCCTGAAATACACAGGACCTTTCTCACACACAATTAAGGAGAATAAACCTTTACCAAGGGAACTATATGACAATTATTTATTCCTGGAACAGATACATTTTTTTTTCTGAACAAAAGATAGTTCTACATTTCAGGGAAACATTTTAGTATAATTTTCAACAAGCCTCCTTTGTAATGGACTAAAATAATTGATCACTTCACACATCTATCCTCAAAGAGTAAAGGTCCTCTTTTCCTCAAACTTTACACTTTCAGTAAAATATCACTATCAACTAACATTTGGATTCGCTGCTCTTGATTAACCTCCTAAATTTGATCAAAGAAAACAAAATGAACAAAGTTAGGAATGTGCAGCACTTGCCCTCAGGGCAATAACATGGAAGGGCAGTTAGGGCTGCAGTTGTGAGGTGCACTCCTGGGCCAAGCTTTAGCACATACCTAATGTCTCTATAACACCGGTCTCATGAGTGCTGGCACAAGTTGACCAGAATTTACCTACTCCTGATTCTGGAGGTTTTCATCCCCCTGTCAAAATGCCTCCTACCCCACCTCTCCCATCCCCCAGAGCACCTCCCACATTCCCATCAGCACAGCTTTCTCCCACATCCCATCCACTGGGAAAAAACAAACCCAACAGCATCGGCGTCTCCACCAAAGGAGCCGGGCTGCAGCCTTCAGAACGTCAGTGTTCCATAGTAACTGGATGCTTAGCAGAGAAATCTGCCTTGTTTTCAGCTCTCTTACTAGATGAATACTTTCACACATTATTCTTCTTAGGATACTGTGAATCACCACACATGATAGTAGATTTCCACATGACTGTACCACCAAACTTTCAGAAACACCTATCTGTATGTATCTGATTTCTAGATATAACTACATACAGATTGAGCTCAAGCTGGAATTCCTACTATATCAGTCAAAAATCAGTTCCACGCTGTTACTTAAACTGCATTTTTTAAAAAACAAAAAGGAGTTCACTGAAAATAATTCAATGCATATAATATGTCTAAAATATAATGGGAGAGCACAAGCATTTAAATAAATACACACATGTAAAATTATTCACATCTTATGTCACTAGATGTAACATATTCACTCATGATTATTGGACAGACATATTTGTCTAGAATGTCAAGATAATCCTTTAGAAATACATCAGTAACACCAGTATTGTTTCAATATCACCAAAAGCAAATACTTTCATTTCCTAGCTCTTGTGAATAGCAACCAGAAGACTGCTTCATTTCAAAGCCTCAAACTCTATAGTTGTATGACAGACAGCAATCACGCATTATGGGCTGTCTCAGTTTACGGAGAGGGATAAAGCTGTGAGTCAGCACATAAACCATGAACAGATCATATCTGGAAATGTATAGAGTACACAATCCAAAATAATCCCAAAGTGGAAACCTAGATCTGTGTCCTCAGAGTACATGTATCATCACTGATACTCATCACAACACTTATGTGCATGCATGTGTTTGTTTCAGAAAGGGGACGTTGCTGTACACATGCTCACAATAGCATAATAGCTGTGGGTAACAGACTCATTTACAGTTGTGAACCATGAGGACAAAAGGGAAGGAGAAATGATAAATTTTAAAAACATTATTATGACAAGATTAAAGGCACTATCAATAAATTATCTCATGTAGTTTCTACCATGTATTAGGATTACTAATGTCTATTTTTCTTGTTAATGAGATTGAAACTCAGATGCTAAAATGAACACATTTTGCAATTACACAAATAGAATTGAAGCCTAGGTCAGGCTGTAACATCCTTATCCTCTCTGTCATTCTGTAATTTCTATTTTGTGCTTATGCTCAAATATAGCACAGTATGTGTTTTCCTGAACACACTTTCACTCTACAGCCATGACGCAGGAGATATTTGCACATACACATATTACGTGATCACACAAACTGAGACCATCAAATACACACACCAGGGCACAAGTCTCACTCAGCACCAGGCTTTACTGATGATCATCAAAAGGTGAAGCTGGACCCAATGGTGCACGCCTGTAATCCCAGCACTCTGGGAGGCTGAGGAGTTGCTAATTTGAACCCTACTCCTATAAGTTAGCAACTTAGTGAGACTTTGTCTCAAAATTTTTTTAAAAGTAACATGGGGCCTGGGGGTGTAGATCAGTTTGAAGACTCTGGGTTCAATCCCCAGTACCACATACTTGAAAAGGGGGATATGGCAAGATCAGCTCCGGGTAGCCTCAGAATAGCAGAAGCCTTGAACTGTCAGACACAAACCCATAAGTCTGTTTGCTGCATTGGGATCTGCTGTGCTTTCATGGCTGTGAGTCACTTGAGGACCAGTTTTAAAAACCTAGTTTTGAGGTCTGTGTTATGATCAGCCTCTGGCTTTGTGAGGGCTGCACAACTAACTACTCTCCCGTCCATCTGTGGCCCGTACATTGCAAGTTCATTTACACAAACAGATTGAACAAGACTTACATGATTCTAAATGCATTCTGAGGTTGTTAGCATTTAACAACACAGGCAAGGTGCTTACCTGTCACCTAGCTAATAGATTCCTTTAGTTGATATTTGCAAGGACTTCCAGTTGGAGTCAAACTGGTATCACATTGTTTCTGAGGAAGAAAATGTGAGGGTTCCTCATGAACACTTTGTCTTGCAGTCTTTCATGTGTAAAAATCAGCTCTTCATTTTTCCTGGGATCTTGAAAACCATGGAAGGAAAGAGAGACTTACTCTCCTGTCTGACAACAGTGGGTACTCGTGGTTATCTGTATAATGCGTGTGCAGATTTATAGAAAGTGGTTATATTTACATATCACTTTTGGTATAATAAACCTCTTTCAGAATTAAGGCATCAAGTTATCAATGAATGTTTTGATTTGTCTGGGACAGAGCTCCTGAGAGTCCATCTAGAGGAGAGAAGAGGCTTGAGAGAGGCTGTCAAAAGCACCCTTCCCTGTCAACCAGGCCAACTACAGATGAATGAGTTCTCAAGACTTCTCTTTGAACCATCAGTCACTCATATTTCAGAGTAAATTAGTCATGTAATAATTTTGATAGTTTTTGCTATAGATTAGCAGTGTGAGGAAAAGAATGATATCCATAAACGAGATGTATTTGGTGGGGCAGAAAGGCCTCCCTGGGGTCTCAGAATGAGCAAGAGGGTAGTGGCTATGACAGGGATGGAAAAAAGCAGGAAAAAGTCAATAGAGAATAGGGAAGAGATAAGGAACTGCAAAGCCCCAATCCTGCTTCCTAGCAGTACTGACAATGCCAAATTGGGGCTGGGACCCCAAAGCTACTGCACTGGATCAGGAGCCAGGCCATCATGTGCTGGTCCTTTGAAACATCATTCTTCACTCTGTCCAAATGTTCATTCTACAACCCGTAGCTAGTGTTTTGGAATAGAAATGGAGAAAGCCATTAACATTTTCCTTATTTATTCTTGTGAATTAAAAATATATAGAAAATGCATTATCTGCCTACCAGGAGTAGATAAGAGAAGTTGATTTCAGTATAACTGTAGCTTAGACTACAGGAAATTTTGCACCCATAACTGGAATGGAATAATCTGAAATGAGAAAAGAACAGAGCAAATTTTAAAAGCGATGAAAATTAAGAATGTGATTGTAGAGATAAAAATTAAACTAAAAATCAGATGATAAAATGGACAATTAAATAGAAGTAAAAATCCAAGAGAGAAAAGAAAAAAATTTTAAAAGACCAATTCATGATGCTAAACATGCAGTTAATAAACATTTTCAAAGGGAGAGAATTAAAAATGGTGAGAAATAACTACATAAGCAATAAAATCAAATATCCCACCATAAAACACCTTAAGAACCTAGATTTATGCTGCTGATGGGAAAACAAAGCAAAACCATAATATTAAGAAACAACAGCACCCAAAGGACTGAGCATAACCTGAACACTTCCAGATGTTTCAACTGATCACTTAGATAATTTGGTACAAATCCTCTGCAGGGTAACCTGCAAGGCTCTGAGGAAACATTTGCATTGTAGGAGCTCACGACTACACAGTTATCAAACAATTGGGAGGTAAAATTGGGCCATTTTTATCCATACAGGGGCCCTAAAAATTTACTGCCTCACACTTTGCCTTAAGATAGGCTTTAAAGGTCCCAGTCAAAAAAAAGTGCAGCAGATATTTTTCAACATTCTAACCTTGCCATGTTTCCTTGTTTGTGTTTTCTTTTTTCATGTTCTTACTTTCTGTGTAGATAAATTTTGATTACTAAGGCCAATTACAGTAATTCCATGCCCCTTGCCAATGTATTTGGTATAGGAGCGAAGTGACAGTAGAATTCTACATAACAACCTCTAGGAAAGATGTTCCTAGTCCTAGCATAAAGAAATGACAGAGACTGGCAATGCCCATGTGTGAGCCCACAATGGTGGCAGCCATGATTTCACAGTGGTGGCAGGGAGGCAGTTGGATAAGGACATTTTGCATAGGACAGCAGAGCAGAGGTAATCATATCCTTGCTATAAACTTCTTTCCCGCGTTGACACTACCATGCTTTATTATGTTCATTTCACTCATTAACATTTGAATTTTCCACTAATTCATTTACATTCCCATCTTTCTTTACAGTGGACTATGTGGTCTTGGAGAGCAGGAGCCTTATCCGTCTCCTTCATTGCTGCATCCCCATGATCGGGCTGGCTGCAGGCCCTCGGTAAATATTTCCTGAATGAATAAATGAGCAAGGAACAATGAGACAGTGTAAATAAGCCAGCAGAGCAAGAAATCGGGATGTAAGGCTCAAAACTGAAGTAGTAAAACCTCAACACTCATGTCTTATTTAGAGATGCAAAGGCAGCCAGAGAAGAAACAGTTAAGAGAGTTGAAAATGGTCCTGTTTCCTCTGGGGAGCATTATTAGGAGACAAGTGCGGGTTTTTGACAGGGTTTCTGGCTATATTTGTAGTATTATTTTGCCATATTTTCTCTGGGATGACATTTAGCATCCTCGATCCATTTGTTTTAGCCCCTGACTCTTGTCTCATTGGTCCTCCAATGCTGAGACTGGAGGTCAGGAATGGAGGAAGCCAGTGCAACAGCTTCATTTCTACACAAGTGGGTGCAGTACTTAGGCAAATCATCATGTGTACTGGTGCTTTGAAACTTGTCCCGAGGGCTCATGGACTGAGGCCTGAAACTGATGTAAGGAAAGTTGGCTGACTCTTTCACTGCCAATTACAATGTCAATCTTGACCTTAAACTTATAGAAGATGGGATATTTAAAGAAAAATATTTCTATTTATAAGGATAGTAGTATCCCTTACCTATCCATAAAGAATTCACTTTTCAGATGTCATAATAAAAAGATAACATTTTTATTTTAGTTTTGTATTCCTAAGAAAAATAACAGAGATTCACTTAGTGTTTAAAAATAAGGCCTGTAGGAAAATACAGCTTTTCAATTAAAAAATATGTTAGGGAATAATGAAACTAAATTATATTACTCTTCAAGTTTAACTTCATTCTAATACTAAAGGAAATATTAATTGCACAATGCCTCTTACATATACTGCAATCTCTGCTCTTGTTAATCTAATGGAATTTCCTACTAAATTCAATATTCTGTGCTCTGACATTGAAGTGGTGGGCATAAATTTTCTTCTTTGACTCTGAATACAGGAAATGACTTCAGGAACAAAATTCCTGGATCAACTATATTGACACAGAATTTAGACACTTAGTAATACACTTTATGTTCACCAACAGAAAGAGAAATATCTCCTCCATATGAAACTAAAATCACATGAATGAAGAGAAATATGATGATCAAAAGGAAACAAAAATGAAATCATTTCAATCCTTTGCAAATTGGGAGCACAAAATCTAAAGAGTTTCTTATTTCTTTCAAAACCTTGTCTTGGGGACTTCCATTTTTACATAGCAACATGTTGGAGTAGGTACCTATTTCATATATAAATAAAATCTCAAACATGTCCATGAATTGGCCTGTGAGAACTACTTTGTATAATAGTTTTCCTTCTTTATTGAAACTAGAATATAAGAGGAAAAAAGGCCAGAGTCATATTCAATAAAAGAACTCTTAATAAGAGACTTTCATAAAATTGAAAATTTAAGGTACCCCAACCACTGCAAGAATTAATATAATAAATATAATGATAAATATAAATATAATTGGTTTAAAGTCTCAGTAAGGAAAAGTGTCTATCTTGAAATTTGGCACTGAAATGTAGCAAAGCAGCATTGAAAACCAAGATGAAAACAAAACAAAAAAAGCAAACTTTTGGAGAACAAGATGAGAGGACTTCTCCTCCTACGAATTCTTTTTAAAGCAGATCTATGTATTGTAATATCAAATGCAACCAATGGCAACCAACAGACATTGCCAATATTTGGTTTCCTTTACTTGTAGAGCTATATGTCCATGAGGAAAACTTTGGTCTTCAAAAGTGTTTCAGGCTGCACTTTAAATCTATGCCCACAGTTACATGCAGTGTATGGCTTGCCCTGCTTCCCAAGACTTGTATTTTTTCACTGTTGGTCAATGATCATTCAGGCAATGCCATACAGTATGTTTCTTTTAAAAATAATAACTGAATTCACTTCCTGCACCAATTTCTGAAGGAATAACATAGTATATAATGTTATAACAAAATCCAGATCTCAGAGAATAATACAAAAGCTTAGTTTGCTCTCAGATTTCATTTGTAAGGTTGATCAGCAGTAGGACTTTGTTCGTTATCACCATTCAGAAATTCAGGCTAATGCAGGCTCTCTCATATGTTTCCACGACTACAACAAAGTAGAAAAGGATTCTGCAAACCGTGTGCTGATTCCTAAAGCCTCGGATAAGAAAAAGCCCTCCTCATTTATCTTCACAGACTATTGCTGAAGATGTCATTAGACCACAGTAAGCTTCCAAAGGGACAGAGTTGCTTGTGACCAGAGTGAATGTGCAAGGCATGACATTAAGTGAGATAACTGAGTCACAAAAACAAATACCACATGATCTCATTCATATGGAACTTTAAAAAGCTGAACTCCTAGAAGCTGAGAAAATAATAGTCACCAAATGCTAGAGAGGGTTGAGGGGATGCAGGATGGGAAGGAATTGCTCAATATGTAAAAAAATATTGTCCAGTAAAAGGAATAAATTCTGCATTTCTATTGAATAGTGAGGGGATCTAATAAATAATAACATATTATATGCTTCAAAATAGCTGAGAGGATTTTGAATGTGTAACCACAGAGAAATGACAAATACTTGATATACTAATTACATTCATTTGATCATGGTTACTCCTGGGTTCAGTTCTCAGCACCACAAAAAAAAAAAAAACAACAACAGTAATGCATTCAAAAATAAATCATGAGAGAGTAGTGTTTGCAACATGACGGAATAGGAGTACTAATATTTTCTAACTCGAGTTTTACAGTTTGTTGTTAGAACACTAGTCACTAAACATCATAGCCTCCTTCTACCATAAAGTCATAAGAAAAGCTACTTAAAACCTGGGGTAACAAGGCTAAAGTTTTGCTTAAATGTTTATCAAAGTATTTCCTACTATGGGGCTTTGGTGAGCCACATCCCACCCTTCCATTTTTCAGGAGAGACAGTGAGCCCTGGTGAACTTTGCAAGCTTCAAAAATGTGAAAACAAAGGAGCAAAATATAATCTCAGACCTCCAGCACAATAGGAGAAACTGGAAGTCACAAACCTGAAATTTCTGCAATGTGAGCCACTGAAGTAAAGAAACAACTCCAGCTGGCCACAGAAGAAATCAGATCAGAAATAACCATTCAGGTAAAAAAAAAAAAAAAAAAAAAAAAATGACAACCTCAATGAAAGAATTGCTTAGCACATCTAAAGAAGGCATAAAAAGCTAGAAGAGCATAGAAAAGTGATGGAAACATAGAATGAACAATATAGGAAAGAATTAGAATGCATGAGACAGATTCAAACAGATATACAGGAAGTTAAAAATTCCATTAAAAGCTAGAAAAACTGCTTCAGTGAAATGGAAGATAGACTTTCAGACCTTGAAGACAGCACTACAGCTAGTGATCATGAAAGGAAAAGTCTCTTAAAAATAACAAGGAAGCAGGAAATAACAATTAAACAGCTACAAGATGAGGCAAAGAAAAACAATATAACACTAATAGGTGTCAACAAAACAGTAGGAGTAAATATGGATATAAAAAGAGTATTTGCAGAAATAGTAGCAGAAAATTGTACAAGCATGAGAGAAGAATCTGACATACAGCTATGTGAGGCATATAGAGCTACAATTAGCCATAACTAAAATAAATGTACACCTCGACACATAATAATTAAGATCCCAGGAATTTTGCAAAAAAACAGAATATTAAAACCTGTTAGAGGGGCTGGGGATATACTTCAGTGTCACAATACCTAGCTAGCAAAGGCAAGGTCCTGAGTTTGATTCCTGATACTAAAAAAAGACAGAAGTTCTGACATGCAACATGGGTGAATTATGGGCCCTTAGACGCAGCTTGTCATGTTCTATAAAAATTGTTAGAGAAAACAAACAGATCGCCTGTAAAGGAAAAACCAACAGAATCACAGCAGATTTCTCAATACAAACCATCAAGTCAAGAAAAGCTAGGAGTGAAGTATTTCAGGTCTTCAAAGAAAATGACTTCCAACCCAGATTGATATATCCTGCAAAACTATCTTTCAAAATTAATGGAGAAATAGGATACTTTCATGACAAAGAACAACTGCAGAAATTCATGACCACCAAACCAACCTTATAAAGAGTACTGCAAGGTATTCTAGAAGGAGATAAAAATGACCACAACTTTAAGAACAACAATAGAAAGGCTTCACCAAGCAGAGCAAGTAATTAAACACAGGGGGAAAGTAGAGAATAAACAGCAGGACAATAATATCACAAAGATAAGCCACCCGGGAAGCAGGCCGTCGTCACCCAGGAAGCTGTGTGGCTGGGAGGGCTGGCCTTTGGGCTGGCCCCTAGCCACACAGGCACCTGGGAGGTGGGCCGTCATTGCCAGGGAAGTTGCACAGCACTCAGCAGCATGCACTGGCCTGCACCGGCCCTCAGACCAGATGCTGCCACATGGTCAAAAGCTATCATGGCATAGAGAAGCAATGACACAATTGGCCTGCCATGTGCTGGCTGTGGAGGCCCGCCCAGGGACGTGCGTGAATCATCCCAACATGGAGAAACCCCTGGGAATACATGCCACAAAACGGGTTGCTCTTGCTCCTGCCATAGAGAACCAGAAAGGTCCAGAGTCAGCAGAGGAGCAGCTACTGAACAGGACTTGGAGAACACAAGAATACATACTATGCCCAAAGACTCAGAGGTCTAGTTGACCGGGGTCATGCCAGCTGTTTGGAAGCTAGAAACCAGGAGGACCTTGCACAATACCTGGGGAGACCCTCTAGAAGCCATTCTTCCCCCGACAGTACAGGCTGGGGTGGAGCTCTGGAGAGGTCTGCACCAAGGTTCCTGCTGCCTGTGCTGACGGTTGGGGAGAGGACACTAACTGGTTGCAGGGTCCCAGTGCACTGGGAGGCTGGAGAGAAAAAGCTACAAAAACTGGCTTTCACCCCAGATGGTTCACTTGAGATGTTAGTAAGAATTGCCTCCTCGGTATTCTATAGCTGTGATGAGGAGGAGGCCAAGGAGAGAAAACAAGAGACTGAGAAAAAGCAGCTGCTTTTGCTGCACCACTAAGAGAAACTGACCTTAAGTCTGATTCTCGGGTCCCCAAGAAGAACTCGACAACTGCATTCATCTGCTACCACTTTAAAAGCCAGACCACCTCAAGAGGAACTGCCCTAAGAAGCCTCCTGGGCCATGCCCTGAATGCAAAGGTGACCACTGGAGATTGGTCTGCCCTCCTGAACCAGAGGCCTCAGAGTTCTGATCCATCCTACCAGTTAGTCCAACAGGAATGAGGGGGCCCAGGGCATATTCTGCCTTCTCCCTCTGGCCAGACTGTCTTCTCCATGGAGGAGCCCCAGGTAATCATGACTATAGCAGAAAAAGAAAACCTCCTGTTGCTAGACACAGGTGCAAGTCTCTCGGTCCTTCTTTTCAATCCTGGCCTTCCTTCCAGCCATCACACCTCAGGGACAGGAGTCACTGGTGAGGAGGTAGTATGCTATTTTTGACAAACCTTAGGCTGTAACTACTTGTTAGATCCTTCTTGCATATCTCTATCTTCCTGAGAAACCACTTTGAAGATACCACCATGTATTACAGCACCAATTGATATTTTCCTACTAATCTGTCCATAACTCTGTAATGTTTGTATTATTCCTATGCTATTTTGTAAATGGATGTATATTTATTACTAAGTGTTTTCTACAACAACCATTGAGAATAGTTAATGATTATTCAATTGGTAATTCATGCATAGCTCCATATATTTTCTTTAGAAACCACCTTGAAGATACCAAAATATAGTACAACAACCATTGATAATCTCCTTCCACTTTTGTCTGTAACTCACTATTATTTGTCTATTTGTTTTCCTGAGAAACTAACTTGTAGCTAACAATATGTAAAACAACAACCACTGATAATTTCCTACCACTTTGTCTGTAATTCGGTGAGCCCCCCTATTACTATGTTATCCTTCTTTCACTCCTTAAAATTAAAAAAAAAAGATAAGCCATTACATATAAGTTATAACCATCAAAGTAAATGGCCTCAATTCACCAATCAAAAGAAACAGACTGACAGAGTGGATCTCGAATCAAAATCCAACAACATGATGTATACAAGAAGCACATTTAACTCAAAAGGAAATTCTTAGACTGAAAGTTAAACAATGGAAACAATATGCCATGTGACAGGAACACAGAAAAAAGCAGGGGTAACTATTCTGTTTGCAGACAATGTGAACTTCAAACCAAGAATGACCAAAAGAGATAAAGAATGTCACTACATACTGGTTAGGGAAAAACTGCAAGAGGAAAAAATAACAATCATAAATATATATGCACCAAATATGGGAGCACCCAGCAATATAAGACAAATAGAAACAGACATGAAAAATCAAATAAGTAATAACACAATTGTAATAGTGGACTTTAATAACCCATTGCCACAAAGAGATAGATCAACTAGGCAAAAAATCAGCAAAAGCTATAACAGAACTAAGCCAAACTTGTGAACAAATGGACTTAGTAGACCATTACAGAGTGTTCTACCCAACAACATTAGAAAACACATTCTTCTCAGATGCACATGAGTAGTTCTCTAAAGTAGACCATATGCTAGCACATAGAACGTGCTTAAGTAGATACAAAAGAACTGAAATTATTCCATGCATATTATCTGAACATAGTACAATGAAATTGGAAATTCCTGATAAAAGAAATTGTAAAAACTACATAAACAGATGGAAATTGAATAATACTCTCCTGAACAATCAATGGGTCACAGATGAAATTAAAGAAGAAATTAAAGAAGAAATTAAACAATATTTATAATTAAAAAATGCAGATAAAATTACAGGAACTTGTGGGACGCAATGAAAGCAGTCCTCAGAGGGAAATTTATAGCAGTAAATACTCACATCAGGAAAACAGAATAAGCACAAATAAGCAAACTTATGCTGCACCTCAAGCTTCTACAGAAAGAAGAGCAAATCAAGCCCAAAGAGGGCAGGAAATTATAACAATCAGAGTGGAAATTAATGCAATGAAGACTAAGAAAACAATACAAGGAATTAATGAATTGAAGAGTTGATTGTTGGAAAGAATAAATAAAATTGACAAGCCCCTAGCCAATCTTATCAAAAAAAGGAAAGAAAAATCTCAAATTCATGCAGTAAAGAATGAAAAGGGTGAAATTACTACAGATGTTGTAGAAATTCAGAAAATCATCAATAGCTCCTTTGAAAATCTTTACTCTCACAAGATGGAAAACACAAAAGAAATGGACAGATTCCAAGATACATATGAATTACTAAAGTTGAATCAAGAAGAAATAAAAATTCTGAATAACTCAATATCAGTCAATGATATTGAAAATGTAACAAAAAACTTACCAACAAAGAAAAGCCTATGTCCTAATGGATTCACAGCTCAGTTCCATGAGAAATTTAGAGAAGATTTAACTCCAATTCTTCTCAAAGTCTTTAATGAAATTGAAACGGAAGCAATTCTCCCTAATTCCTTCCTGGAGGCAGGTATTACCCTGATACCAAAACCAGAGAAAGACTGAACCAAAAAAGAGAAGTAGAGGCTGATCTCTCAAATGAACATAGATGCAAAAATCCTCATAAAATACTAACAAACAGAATGCGGCAAATCATTAAGAAGATTATACACCACAACCATCCTTCATCCTAGGAATACAGTGATGGTTCAACATATGCAAATCAGTAAATGTAATACACCATATCAACCACACTATTGTGATAAAATCGGCATGGTATTGGCAAAAAAAAACAGATGAGAGGATCAATGGAACAGACTAGAAGATGCAAAGACAATTACAAACACACTCAGCCACCTTATCTTTGACAAAGGGGCCAAACATGTTCACTGAAAGAAAGATAGCCTCTTTAATAAATGGTGCTGGAAAAACTGGCTTTCCACATGCCAAAGACTAAAATTAGACTCATGTCTATCACCATGCACTAAAATACAGTCAAAATGGATCAAAGATCTAAATATTAAAACAGAAACACTAAATCTACTGGAGAAGAAAGTCGGTAGAAATCTTAAAGATGTAGGGGTAGACAGAGAGTTCGTGAACAAAAACCAAACTGCATGGGAAATACTTCAATGAATCAACACCTGGGAGCTCATCTTACTGAAAAGTTTTTGCACATTAAAATAAATCACCAACAGAGTAAAAATAAAACCCACTAATTGGGGAAGAAATTTTATCCAACTGTCTCTCAGACAAAGGACTTTTACCTAGAACATATAAAGACCTTTAAAAATTACACCCCCAAAATTTAAAGACCCAATAAAAAATGAGCATCTGAGATGAATACACACTTCTCAGACAAAGAAATACAAATGGCAAATAAATATAGGGAAAAATGTCCAACATCATGGATCATTCGAGAAATGCCAATTAAAATAACACCCAGATTCCATCTCCCCAGAAAGAAAGGTCATCATCAAGAAGTCAACCAATACCAAACGCTGGAGGGGCTGCAGGGAAAAAGGAATCATCTTCCACTATTGGTGGGAGTGTAGACTGGAACAACCACTGTGGAAATCAGTGTGGTGACTCCTCAGAAAACTAGGATTAGAGGTCCCATTTGACCCAGCTATTCCCCTTCTGGGTATTTTTCCAGAAGAACTGAAAACATACCACAGCAATATATGTGCACCCATGTTTACAGCAGCACAATTTGCCATAACTATGTCTTGGAAAGAACCCAAGTGCCCATCAACTGAAGAATGGATAAAAAAGATGGTATTTTTATATGACAGAGTACTACTCAGCTATAAAAAAGATAAAATTGAGGCTTTTATAGGAAAATGGATGCAACTAGAGACCATACTCATAAGTGAAATAAATCAGACCCACACATGTAAATATCATATTGTCTCCCTAGTGTAAGAACCTGAAAAAGTAAATAAAACCCAAAAGGTACAATAGATATTGTGAAAAGGAAAGAAGCTGCTCAAAGGGAAGGAACAACTGGAATGAAGGAAAGGAGAAAATAAGAAAGAAGGTAGGGAAAAAATATGTATGGACATACAAGGATAGCTGGCATAATTGTACTGCTGATGTCTGCTGGTTTATTGAAAAGAACAGTTAATGCTTCAATTTTTCTTTTTCTGACCAATTTTGCATGATTGTATCTAGTAATTTGAACAACTAATTTGAAGACAATAATACACAATATAACAACCATTGTTGAATCCCTACTATCTTGATTAGTGAAACTCTGTATTGTTTCTAATGTTTTACATTATTTTTTATTCTCTTTAATGGCTTGATCAATCTTGCTTTCTTGCATCTGGTAATCTCAGCAACTTCACTGAAAATAGTAGTATGTAATATAACAACCATTGTTAACTTCCTGTGACTGTGTTTTGAAATTCTGTATTGTTTTTATTGTTTTTGTGATTTTTTTCTTTTATTGTGGTTGTTATTTTTTCTTTTCTCTTTAAAAAGTATTTTTGAAAAGTCTTCAAAGTATTTCCTATAAGAATATTTGCTTATTAACTGCCTATCATCTTGTTTTGAAATTTTGTATCATTTTTATTGATTTTTACTATTCTCTTTAAAAGGAAAAAGAATATTTGCTTATATAAATTGCTACAATCAAGTAGAAAGCCTTTATTACTGTAAAGCTTAACTTACTGAAAAATAAACATGCTAGTGGTTCACCTTGAAAAGCTAAAAGCATAGCCATTTATTGCATCTGACATTTCTGAGAAATCTTCCTTTAAAATGTTCTTCCAAGTCAATTTAGGAAACTATAGTCGTTGCCTTCCAGTTTCATATTTGTTTGTAAATTAAAATACCACATTCCACTGAGTATAAAATGTGGTGCAGAAAACTATTACCCCTGTGGTAAAACAGAATCACCAGGCACCAAGGATGACATGGATGGATGTCATCTCACAGATGGAGAACGACGGGTGGTCATGGTACCTGGAACCGTTCAAGGGACAGATGGCATGTGTCTGTGCTTTGGAAGGAGTGTGCAGAGATATTTATTTATTTCATTCCACATGGTAGTCCTGGAAAATATGGAAAGATAGAGAATCACCTTAGGGATGGCAAAGAGACTAAACAATGAGAAGTGTATCTGAGGTGCCGCAGGAGAAAGACTGTTCTCTCTCAATTAAAAAACTATAAAGAAAAATGACTCACAGCCCAAACCAAAATATTGAAAATATATACTTGGGGCTACTGTATACATCTCAATTTCTATTTTTTACTAATGCAGCATAAACCTACATTTAATCAAAATTCCAGCAGACCCTACTGTGGTTCAAGATGCATTTTGCTGAGTATGTGGGGACTCTTTTTCATCTTGCTCTGCTTGGGCTGCCTAAGCAGCAGAAACTAAGTGATGAACTAATTGGCCTAAGATGGTAATTGTGTATAATGGAATAGATTTTTCTTCTTAAAAGCCTTCAAGAGCTAATGATAAAATAATGAGATATCTTTTTTGATACCAAACAAATAACTCATACATACAGGTAAAATTTACCCTTCAAATGTCCTTCTCTTCTGAAGATTACAATACACAGACTCATTCTAAGGAGCTGGCAGCAGTCAAAACTCTTTTGGAAATTCTTTTGTAATTGTCTTATACAAGGTTGGAGTAAGGACTAATTTTGCATTTATGTTTTATTGACATAAATACAGGTCTAATGAAATATTTTCCTTACCATTTGGAAATCTCAATGTAACCTCACTCTCTACCAATATAAAGGATGGAGATAGAGCTCCAGTGAAGATTTCCATCAAAATCTGACACAGATTCTAAGGCACATACTTGGGAGGCAGATCAAATCCTTGTTCTCATTTTGTAGCCATGGCAAGTATTACTTCAGCTCTCCAAGTCTGTGTTTCTCATCTGTGAAGTGGTAATGATAAGGCTTGCTAATATTTGAGCCAGAAAATAAAGGACAAACGGTAAGCTTGATGCACTGTTTATTCCAGGTTCGATGCCACTCCCAGTGCAACATATGCATTCAGTCAGTGGTTACTGACTTCATTCTTCACAGCTGGAGTTACTGTGATAAGATCTTATATGGTTTATTGATCAAACTGTAGAACAGCTTTAAAAAAACTGAAAATTGTCCTAAAAATAAGAAAAAAATGAGTGATGAGGAGAGAGGAGAATGTTTTGGAGAGAGAAAGGGGTCAGGCGTGAGGAGACTGCAGAGGAGATGAGATGGCTTTGCAAGGTCACAAAAACATCTGAACGCACTCATCAGTCAGAATATGGTGTAAGAATTTTTTTTATTTTAAAGAGAGTAGTAAACGAGAAACAAACAAAGAAATAGAACAATAGCAGCATACCAGTATCCAAAACATAAACAAATTAAAGCAAGAACATTCAAAGTGATACAGAGTGGCAAGACAAAATACGAATCAACAGTGGTTGCTACACTACATATCGCTATCCTCAACAGCACTGCTCATATTACCAGATGTAAGAATGAAAGATTGTTCAAACCATTATAGGGAATAAGAAAATAATTCTTAGATAAAACAGTAGAGATAATACAGAGTTTCACTAGACAAGATGATAGGAATTCACCATTGTAATTCCATTGCATACTGTTACCTTCAAATCAGTTGCTCAGACCACCAGACACAAGCATGCACAATTGATCAGAACAGGGGCTGGGGATTTAGCTCAGTGGCAAAGCGCCTGCCTGGCAAGCGCAAGGTCGTGAGTTCGGTTCCCGGTACCAGAGAAAAACCAAAAAAAAAAAAAAAAAAAAAATTGATCAGAACATAAAAAATCGTAAGTATTAACTGTTCATTTCAATACTGGTGTAAGAATTTTAGAGCAGAAAGAAAAAGAAGCATCAGTAAGACATCTATATCCAGAGTAAAACACAGGTCAGTTATTAATTTCAAAGTATAAGGGATTGGAAAATTATTATTAAACAGTACTAAAGAATGACCCAGGACAAAAAAGAGAAAAGGCCTTGTTTCTTCAATGACCCAGAAATCTCAGAAATATTTTGCTGTTGTAATGCGAGGAACATAAAACCAGATCCCGCTGGCCATGTGCCCTGAGAAGCAAAGAAATCAGTGTGCAAAGCAGCAAGGAAGCTGCCAAGACAGACTTGCAGCCCAAGAGCCCAGCTGTCCAGCTCCGAGCTCCAGGCCCTCCTGAGCCCACCTGGACTTCCAGCCGGGGCCCCGCAGAGCACTCTGAAGTCTTCCAGTGTCTTCCCATTTGGGGCTGACTTTTAATGGGTTTCTGTTCTGTGCAACCAGACTCTCTTGACTATGACAGAGACAAACACATAGAATGAAATCTTACTGGAATTGTTAATGCATTTTTAAATTCAAATAATCACAAATCCACCATCCCTAAACCCAGGTTACTGCTAGTATTTTCTGTGGCTCAACACCGTGAGACTGAGATGTAGGCAGAAGCCAGAAAGACCCAGAGAAGCTGAGTAAGAAAGTCAGAAATCCTATGTTGACTTTCAAAAAAAATACAAAGGAAGGAAAGAGAAAAGTAGATGATAAGTGACTTCGGAGTTGTTTCTGTGCAATAACTGAAGAAGAAATCAAGTTTTCCTTTTGAGGATGAAAGAGACAACAGCGCCAGGCACAGCATGGTGGCGTTGTTCCCACAACTTTTTGCTTGATTTTCACTATCTTAATATGAAACAACATGAGTGTATTTAAACTTGACAGAAGGAGGTAGTACAGCTGAAGACAGAATGCAAAAGAATTTTAAAAGAAGTGTCTCCAGTGGAAGGAGAGAGACCCAGAGTTCTCTGTTTCATTATACTATATGGGGGTAAAGGAATGTTTTTTATTGACATAGGGTTTTAATTTATAATTTCATGGGTAATATTTTCAAAATGTGCAATTTGGTGGACCCCAAATCTTTTGTCTTAAGAGAAAAGATAATTTGTTCAAAATATGATGGTGCCCAAGGGAAAGGTGGAATGAGAGGTTTCATAAAATAGGACATTTGAAATTTCACACAAGGAGAAAGAGAGAGGAACACCAGGAGAAATACAGTAGCATTCTGGGACTACCTTGACCCTGTTAGGATGGTACCCCAGGACTAATAAAATTTATGAGGACAATTTTCTGCTTGACTGTGTGATTGTTTCCAGCAGTACTGCACAGCCCGATGCAGATGTAAAGAAAACTGAGTGGATGGATTTCTGCCAGCATTGGGGTTTAATCAGAAAATAATGAAGCAGGGGAGCCCTATACCCGTGTAAGAGTGGAACGCAGCACCGTGAAAGCTAAGCTCCAACAAGAGGACACGAAAGACGTGACAGCACAAACACAGATAAAGCGGAAGTAGAAGGAACTGTGCTGAATTCCCGGTACAGGCAGAACCAAGGAATGAACACGGTGGTAATCTTTAGTATCTCCCGGCTTCCAGGCTCCTTCTGGATGCCTGTGGAACATCTCGGAGCCTTCTTGCTTTATGAATCCTGATTACCCAAGTTACGGAAGAAGAAGCTTCCCTGGAGTTATTTTATACCCCAGGGAAGCCCATGAACAAAAATGCGTTCATCCTCCCAGACCCAGATTTTTGGGGAGTCACCAATGTGAGCAGCTCAGCAAGAGCTACTCATCTTTGAGCAAGCACTGGCATCAGGGAAGGTGTCTGCTCCGCATAACTGGTGGAGCCCAGGCAGCCAAGGAAACCAGCATGGTCACCGGCCCCTGCGAAAATGGCAGGGCTGGGGAAAGCCAGTAGTAGAATGAGGCAGAGCGCCCCCAAGGGGCTGCACACTGCGGGCCAAAGGCTGCTGGAGCCTTGATCCTGGGGTTGTTTGTAGGCTTTGGTGACATGGGGGTCTGTAATCCGGGAACTTCTGGGATGAATGAAGGGGCTGTGAAGGCAGAGCTTGAAGTGCTCACAGAAAGGGGCAGGTCCTTCCACAGTGTTAGAAAACGACAATGTGAAATCTCATATTTACATTCAGTCAAGCTTCTAGTCTCGTGGGTACTACAGCTATTGGAAGTTTTATATGGTGGGGTCCTTTTCACAAAGGACACATTGCAAGTACATGAAGACAACTAATTGTCCCGTCACCTCAGAGCATGTGTTTCCTCAACTGTCATTTCCCATTTCCTTAAACCATCCCAAGCATAATATAAAACATGAATATTTCCTTTAAAAAATACTATCAAACTGGGAATGGACAGCAAAGAAATTTGGTTATGCTTGGATAGTGTCTAGCTGTTGGGCATATGAGAACGATCAGAATCCCAACCCTCTAATTGTAGGAAACCACATTTTACTTGGGTGTGAGGAGTGGCCAGAAACAAATAAGGTAAACATAAATCAGCATTATTTTATATGATTGCTGATGTTATAATAAAAAGACACGAAAAAATACAGAACACAGTAGAGATGTACTACCAAGATAGGAAGATACAATGGAGATTTAAACAAGAATACCAGGAAAAACACGAAAAGGTGAACTAAGACCCAAGTTGAGAGTCTGAATCATGTGGTTAGCTGAGAAGTGAGTGTTCCAGTAGTGAAGTCCCCAGGTAGGGGCACACCTGGCCTGGTGATGGGGCAGCAGGGGGGTCAGTGTCACAGCTTCCTGGGGACAGGAGAGCAGCAGGAGACACAGGAATCAGAGGGTGGGTGTTGAAAAGAGTCACCTCAGTCATGGTAAGCACGTCACATTTACACTCCAAGACAGGAGCTGTCGGAGCACTTTCAGAAGGAATGATTGAAACACATTCCTCTGTGGTCACTCGGGTGGTGCTACCTCATACTGAGAAGGGACATGGAAGAAGGAGGCCAGAGAGGCGGTGATTCCGTCGGTCTGAGCTGTCATGATGACAGTCCGTTCCTACAGAAGCAGGAGTGCTCAGAAGTTGAGGTGTGCTCAGGATATTTCACTGGGAGACTGGTTGGGGCATATGAACCAGAGACAGGCAAAGATGACCCCAGGCTGTTGGACCTGAAGAGGTGGGAGCACAGAGTTCACATTCCCTGAGCTGTGGAAGTGGACAGAGGTAGGCTGGCATGTCCAATAACTTTATATGAAAATGTGGAGTTAGGTTTTTAGTTTGCAAGTGTTTAGTAATTTGAAGAATCTCCATACTGAATTGCATAGTGATTCCACCGGTTTACAGTCCCACAGACAATGTGAAAGGGCTCCTTCTCCCTACACCTCACAGGCATTATTGTTATTATCTGATTTCCTGATGGTAGTCATTCTCTCTAGGGTAAGATGGAATCTCACTGTTGTTTTCATTTGCATTTTTCTAATGGCCAGTGATGCTGAGCATGTTTCATGTAGTCATTGGCTGTACGTGCTTTCTCTTCTGAGAAGTGTCTGCTCGTTGCAGTTGCCCACCTTTTGATTGGGTCCTTTTTTCAGCAGTATATGTATGTGGTGCATGCAGTTTGCAGTCATCCTGGGGAGTGGGAACATGTGCATGATGCACCTTTGTTCTTTTTGTTTTTAATCCCCTTCTCCTGCCTCCCTCCTTCCTCTACATCCCTTTTACCCATTTTCATTCTTATTGATATTAATATTCTTATCTCCCTCCTACACTGTTGGTGGCAATGTAAACCAGCACAGCTATTATGGAAATTCTTCAAAGAATTAAAATTAGGAATTCCATATGACCCAAATATCCTCCTTCTAGGAATCTTCCCCAAAGAACTAAAAACATACTATAATGATGCATGATGCTATGGCATCTATCTAGATGTCCCCCCAAAACCTCATGCAGTCACAGAGTTTTTTCAGAAGTGCCTGAATCTGGAGTGTGTGACTCTGGGATTAAGGGTGTGTGATTACTAAATCAGTTCACTGACTGGTCTGGCACTGCCCTACTCCCAGCAGTCTGGATAAAATATAAGGGGCAGAAAGATGCTGTTAGGCTCCCTTATTGCTTTTGCTGTCTTTCACTGCCATGAACTCTTGCCCTTTTGCCATGTGACACCTTGCCTTGGAACCAGCCAATTACAGAAAAACCTCTACAAACTGTGACCTAAACAAACTTTTCCCCCCTTTAACTTTGGGTGTCAGGTATTTGTCTCAGCAATGAGAAAAGTACTGAGGCACATGAATACCAGAATTTATAGCAGCACAATTCATAATAGCTAAATCCTAGAAGCAGCCTGTACACACATGAAGAGATAGATGGATAAAGAAACTGATTGGGTCTTTTATTTAAGGAGGTCTGATTTTTTTCAGTTCTTTGAAAATTCTAGGGGCTGAGGATTTAGCTGAGCGGCACAGCTCCCGCCTGGCAAGTGCAAGGTCGTGAGTTCGACTCCTGGTACCAGAAAAAAAAAAAAAAAAATTTTAGCTAACAGACCTCTGTCAGAGAGGTAGCTGGAAAAAAAATGATCCAGCTATTCTACTTCTAGGTATCATCCTAAAAGAGTTAAAGACGTTGTACTCCAGTAATACAGGCATATCCATATTTATAGCTGAACAACTCATAATAGCTAAATCTTGAAAGTAGCCTATATGTTCATCAATAGATAAATGGATAAAGTAACTAAGAAGGATAAATCTGAGCCATTTGTAGGAAAATGAATGCACCTTGACACCATAATGTTAAGTTAAATCAATCAGACCCACAAGCTTGAAGATCATTTGGGTTTTTTTACATGAAAAACCCAAAGTATAAATATTTTTTAAAAACAAAAGACAGTTGGAAACAGGGAAATATATGTTTTATAAATGGGAAAGAGATCCAAAGATGGAGGGAAGGTAGAGGGAGGGGAAGGGAAAAGGTAATAAAAAGAATTAAGATGTGGTAAGTACATGTACCTACCTCCTAGACAATGGAAACTTTACGTACTGCAAACATGGACTAATACAAAAACTTTTCAAAAATAGGAAATACAAGTGCAAAAAAAAACTGGACAAAGGACTCATCTAGGGACAGGGGGACCAGGGACAGGTGATAAAACTGCAGGGAAGAACCCAGGCCTGATTAAGTGTCAGAAACACACAGTGAGAAGCACATAGCCACCTGGACACCCAGGACATTTTATGACAGAGGTGATGGATTTCTTCAGCAATGGGAGGGCCATACGGAACTAGAAGGGCTGCCATCTTAAAAATAAATCTCAAAAGGCAAAGTGTTGGTGAAATGTGGAGAACTGAACCTCTCCAACTCAACTGGTGAGAGTGTAGATCACTAAGACTTTCAGATCTACTAGAATTGAATATGTACAGAGCCTATAACCCATCCAGAGCAATCAGTAGAAACGTGTACATGTACATACCAAAGACACGTGCAAGGATGAGTTCAGAGAGCTTGTTTGCAGTGGGCCTGGACTGGAAAGAATCCAGTGCTCACCATCAGTAAAATTGCTATGTACATACAGTATGACCACACAGTGGAAAACTGCACAGCCATTGCACTTAATCTGTACCGCCTTACAACATGCAAAACACTTATAAAAAATAGTCTGCAAAAGAAGCAAGAGATTCTCTGGCAGCTGAGACAAAGAATTCTCTGGGAAGCCTGCACTTACTTGGTTTTCAAACAAAGGGGATACTGAGGAAAGCAAGGAAGGTCCTGGGCAGAACCTTGAGAGTCAGTTCAAGGACTTCTCCAAGTAATTATGTTAATTCAGGAGAACTATGTTACCTCCAGGAAGGCCTTCTGCAGAAGGAGTGAGATGCCTGCAGCTATACTCTTTATCTGGTTAATTGGGGTTGGAGCCAGGTATCCTTAGCTGTGGCCTTGTCTAGTCCTTTGAGGCATCACTGCATCACAGGCTACTCAGGCCTCAGCCAGAACCAATGACTTATAGAGGTTCACTTACTACGAATCCACTGCCCAACTCTGGACAAGGAATGCAGGCCTTGCACAGACTCACAAGTAAACATAGTCAGCCAATTGGTTAATTTTAAATCCTGCTCAAAGCCACTTCATAGTGGTCTCCTTCAGACTTGACCAACAGGAAGGGAGTTCTGGGTAGTCATGACTCCCAAGATGCAGAGAAAATACGTGATCATTCAATGAAACCACCAGGAAATGTTTCTTCTTAAAGTATGCATATGGGATGAGGAAGTGTCCTTCTATGCTTAATCAAGATAATACGCTCACATTTCCTGATACTGTATCATTACTTGGTTGAATGTGTACATTTGGGTTATGGCCAAGTAAGACAGCACTGAGACACATCACACTACTCTACTTGCATGATATGTTTTTCTATAAGGTCTCAGAAACCTTTGTGTTTCTCTGAATTTGCCAGTTAATAGCTTTATACAATTTGAATCTTCTTGATCTTAGCAAGTGGGCTAAGGATTGGAGAAAATGAAGATTTCTAACATGAATTTCATTCAGATTATGACGAATAACTCTGAAGAATTTTCAGGAACTAGTTGCTAGAAATTATGATGGCATGACTTAGGTTTATGCTAAGAAAGACTTTTTGAATATTATTCTTTAGGGTGGAATGAGCCACCTTTGAGGTGGTGAATTTTAATTTTTATTAAAATTCATTAAATTCATTATCAAGCCACCTTGATAATTCATTAAAACCATTCAGAGGCCAGGAGATCATCCATCAGGAGCAGCAGGTCCCGTTTTAGGCAGCGGTTATGGCACACGGTCCTCAGTACATTTTAAAATCTCTGTTCCAGGTAGCTAGGCCTCTATGTTGTATGCAATAAAAGAGTTGTTTTTCACTACCCCACAGGTGACACTCACCTCATATATGCAATACCTCTTTTACGATGGTATTTGGCCCTTGTTTTCTGAGAGTAAAAATAAAGTATGTTCAGTATGGAAATAAAAAGATAACAGAGCAGGAAAAATACACTCTTTTCTGTTGAATGTGAGATTTTCTAGTAGCAGCCCTGTGAAATGAGAGTTGCATTAATAAAAGGATCCTAAGTATATGTCTCATGTGTGCTAAGATTTTCAAATTGCAAATTGTCTTGGGACAGTGCATGCACTACTTGGACTTGATAACGCATGTGGGATGCTTCCACAGCACCGAATTTGCCCCTCAGATAGTGAGGGGCATGGTTTGCTCCTAAGGAGATGCAGGACAGATTGAAACCTTATCACAGTAGCCAAATGCACCTGGGAGCTGACGGACGAGCAGCCAAAAGAACAGATGTGCAGAAGAGGCCAGGAGGCTTGCGGCAACTTCTGTGACAGGGTTGCTCCTGCCAGTGAAGCCCCTGTGAGCGCCTGCCACACGGAGCAGGCCGTCAACTCCCAAAGGTTAAAATCCTCAAGATTAGTACACATCATAGTAGAGTCAGATCCGCCATGATCCGCTGCTCTTGGACTTCCTTTTGGGGAAATAGGGCTGAATTTCTTAGGTGGGGGGATTTTCTGAGCCATGACAGTCCAGGCAGTGCTACAGTGAAAGACTCGTTCCCTTGCTCGCAGTGTGCTCCCCCTGGGCCTGGTAAGACTCTTACAGTCTGGTCTCTGCAGGAGTCGGTGAAGGGCATTCAGAGTTTATAAGAAGCTGAGCTGCACGGGAAACCCACTTTAAGAACAGACTATTGAGTGCTAGGTCTCTGTAGGACGGAGTGGTCTCCTGTGAGCTCCTGGAGGGTTGCAGAGAGCTCGCTCTGGCTGGTGAGGCAGACGCACTGGAGCCCTGCATTCTCTGAAAATTCTCTGATCAAATTGAGAGCCAGCTATCAATTCTAGCAATGATTATATTGTTGGAGTGCCATATGTTTTCAAAATAGAGGGGGAATCTTAATTTAATATTTTAATTCCTTGATAATATTTTAAAAGTTAGGCTAACCATTCAAATACCTATCTTATTACTTTAATAATTTGCACCTAAATATAGTGTTGTTGTATACACTTGTACCCATAATTATTTAGACAAAATGGTACATATAGTCTAAATAGAAGGCTCTGGGTATCATTTATGATTTGAAGAATCCCTCTCTAGTAGCTCAAGGAAGTAAACATACCTTGAAGGGGATCTATTTCTTAACCCATGGAGACACTCTTTAAAACCACCCTTCCCCATCTTTCCAGTTCCCTAAGACTCCAGAATTTCTGTGTCCCAAGTGTCCCAAAACCTTAATCTTATGTCCTGTTTCCTGCTCTTTATGGAGCAGTTCTATCACAGTCAGTCAGCATTCTGGGGGTTGGGATGTAGTTCAAGAGTGCAGCACTTGCCTAGCATGCTCAAGGTCCTGGTTTCAATCCCCAGTACCTCAAAAATAGCATCCTCATGGTTAGTACCTTGTCCTCATCTTTTTATCTTCTCCTTCTGCTTTGCTTCTCCCATCATCTTTCGATCCACAGTTCTAATTGTGAGTCACATGATCTCAGTGTTAAGGCTGAGAAGGAAAAAAATCTTAGGTTTGGGAGAGGTAAGCAGCTGAGTAAACATAAATTCACTTCAGCAGTTGAGGGAAGGCTCCGAGAGTGTTAATAAACTGAGCCCGGTAGGTACATTAATTTGTTGGATGGATGGGCATTGAACACCTGCCTGTACTGCATTGAACATCCTCCAGTTACTACCCTACCGTAAGATCTAGATACCTCACCCTAACCCTAGACATAACCCCTACCCTAAACCTAATCCCAACATATTTCAAGAAAATGAAAAAAGAAATCAACCGAGAAACTATTTCTACAGGAAAATGCTGTAAGGGACCCTAAACAGCTCCTTTATATGTGAACTTGGAAAGTGATATATTGGTGAATGGGAGACTACTCACAATGTTTCACCTTTTTCCTTCACATATTTCAGGGATGAGAATATAGCTCAGCGTCACAAATGCCTGCTTAGCAAGCCTAAGGTCCTGAGTTCAATTCCTGGTACCAAAAAAAAAAAAAAAGATCCCTTACATATTTCAGCTGTTTTAATAACTAACTTACTTAGATTTATTATAAAATATATAATTAACATATCATAAGTAATGTACACAGCTCGGTAGGTTTTATTAGAAATGCAAATTTTCCCTAAATTACTATAAAGGTTGTTTTTACGTGCAAATATAATGCTGTCCACCTCTGTCCGCGTGTGCCATGAAGCCCAAGAGAAGCATGAGCCCGATGATGGGAGATGATTCCAAGCTACCGTCCAGACCGACCACTGCGCCTCTGCTTCACACGTGAGAATCATCCAGATGCTGCTCCTGTTCAGCGTCTCGCCGGGGAGCCAGGGTTGGATTCTGCCTTTCAGGCTTTCACACTCCACCTTCAGACCCAGAAACCATGGCAACGGATGGCCGCAGCGCAGGCAGCTTCCAGCACTGCTGCGTATTATCCAGATCTTTACAGCTGAGACAGGAAATGTTGCCCTGAGCTCATTGTCCTTCGTTGATCTGACTGGCATCATTAGTTTTCAGAGGAAGGTGCATGTAAGGCAGCGTTTTGGGTAAAAGAGATTAACCTTGTGCTGTTGTATTTCGCTATCTTCATTACATGACAAATTATGATAGCTCTATTTTATTATTTTAATCAAATTCCCAGAAGGTAGAGAAAAGTGAGGAGATATAACATCCTAAGCATAAAAACAGATGTTCCTATTTTTCTACAAATATGACATTTATATTGTTCTTATAGACAGCTAGCCCACAGATTATCTATCACACAGACTGTAAATAAGGTAAAGGCTTTAAGGTATTGTGGGTGTATACATGTGAGCCTGTACACTGGGGAGGTTGGTAGAGAGAACAAATCTTGTTAAATCAAAGGCTGCCGAAATGTAGACCATGGCTTTATTATTTGGGGGTTCCACAGATTGTGTCTGATGTGTCATTAAGTAGATGCTACTGATAACATGTAAATCTTCCATTCATAGAACCTTAAAAAAATGTTGAAAGACAGAGTATAGTAGTTTAAAGAATGAAATCGGGGACTGCACTGACTCGGCCTCTGCACATAATAGCCATGTAACCTTGGGCAGGCTGTTTACTATCTAGGTAAGTCTTTGAGTTGGTTACTTCTTAAATGGGGCAATCATGTTTTCTATTTCTTTAGACAGTAGGAAGATTAAATGAGTTAATAGACAACTCATAAACATATCTAGAATTTAGTGTTTCATAAACCTGCACTATTACCATCATCATTATTTTACTATTATCGAACTACTTATCTGACATAAAATTGAATTTCAAAAATAAAACATATTGAAGACCAATAAGTTAAATAAATAAATGCATTCTAGAGAAATAGAAAGGATACACAGTCACTTCAACTAATTTAAAAAAGCTATTACTGTTTTAACTACAAAGTGTCTTAAAGGTCATTCAGCGCAGATGCGACACTGTACAGCTCTGGACACCAGCGACGAAGACAGAAGGTAGTTAACCCAGAGTTCCAGAGCTGGTGAGGAGACAAGTCTCCAGCTTGCATCCCTCTAAAATTTTTACGCTATAAATTTACTGTGTTAAGTTGAGCCTTCATGAGGTTATCATTTAACTCGTGTTATTAGTAAATCTAATGAAGTATTACTGCAAGAGCTTGTGGCTGTGTGCAAACCCCGGGGTAATGCACTAATGTAAACACTGTATGCTGAGCTCTTTCACAGGTTAATGACACCGTAAATGTCTTGGCTTGCTAATGGCACACATTTCTCAAGAGTTATCCGTGCCTGTGAGTAATTGCCTACGAGCACTGGCTTTGAAGTCAGACAAACTGACATTTAGATTGCAAATCCTGAATCATAATTTTAATAATTTGCCACACTTTTGCTTTTTGTAAAATCAGGATGATAACTCCATCAAAGCTTTACTATGAAGGCAAAGTGAGATAAAATAGTTACATCCCATAAAGTGCCTGGCAGTCAGTAAACACTATCTGCAGTTGCTATGGATGTGGAGGACATCGCATTTCAGATCTCTCTCCAAACCACCCCCAGCGCTTCCCTGTGGTCTGTGTGTGCACAGTTTTTCATTGCTAGGTTTCATACATGGTTAGAGCCAAGCCAAGGATACTTGCTAAAACCTGAGTATTTAAGGGAAATTAGAAATACTGAATTTTCTAGAAATCTCTGTTCAGTCCTTAACTTCACACTCACAGCATCCAGATGAACAGCAGGGACTTCACCTCATTTCATGGAAAAATCACCTCGTAACCTCTTCATTTTCCAACCCTCTTGCCAAGTAAACAGCAGCCTCTGAGGCATCAATAGTTTTCAAAACCCTTTGCGATTTTCCACTTTGCACTCATAGATGAGAATGTTTATAATACTTACATGGCATTGGGCATGATCTGGTCACAGGTTCTACTGAGGGTGGAACACAACATAAAGATGCACAGAGAGATAAAAAACTTAAGTCTTTCGTACTTACAGAATCAAACCACAGCAGGGTGATGTAAAGAACTTCACAGACGGTTGTAGCTAGGGACAAGGAGCAGCTGAACTGCAGAGAAGACTTAGGGATGGCAAGTAGGGAGAGGGCGGCTAGGGCCCAGGGACTTCCTAAAGATTGGGTATTCTGAATCATCCCACTGACCCACAAGAGAGCAGGCTGCCCCTGGGCACTCAGGGCCGTGCCTCTGGTAGGTAGGGGTGTGTATGTGTGTGTGTGTTATAACATGGAGCATTAGCATCTGCTATGGGAAATGGTCGCAACACGGACTTAGCAAACTGCCATGGAGGGGAATTGAGAGCTTTTAACCATGACTTTAAAACTGAGTCAAGGGCCAGGTATATAGCTCAGTGGCACAGGCGCCTGCCTGGAAATAGTAAGGTCCTGAGCTCAAATCCCAGTACAAAAAAAAACACAAATAAAACTGAGTCAAGACAGAACCCACGAATACCATATTCCAAGAGATCCTGCCCCATGCACTTACACACCGTCCAGTCCTCCTTCCTCTCCTCACCTAGTAGGGCACTCAGAGACGCAATAGAAAGCTTTGATCGGAGGACCTGGGGTCTGCACGGGGTTCCACCACTGACTAAATACAGCACCAAACCATTTGATCAGAGATTTGCTTTATCTGTCAAGTGGGCGAGAGGTCTGCGCTGCCATCCTTACAAGGACCACGGTCCAATAACCAACGCTAGTGGATAAATGCCTGGTTGCCAATAATGTCCCAAGTGTAAGTTCTCGTTTTTATTAAGTGTTCCTCCTCCCAGCATGAGATGCTCAGTGGCTGCGGCATTCAGGTAAATAGAAGACAGAAAAGGGACAGAAAGGTCAGAGCACTGAACACAGATGCAGCTCTAGGCCTCACCTGATGCCCAGGGCAGTGTCCTTCCTAGTGGCACACATGGCGGAGAGGCTGTCAGCTGTTCTTCCCTCACGAAAGGGGCTGCTACAGTCCAGTCGTCTCTTCTCAACCCCCTCCTTTTAACTCCCCAGCCCCTAATTCTTCAAAATGCCCTGATTTAAAAGTGCAGAGGAGGATAGCAAGGAATGCAGGTGACCCTTAGGGGCTCAGGGAAACTCCCAGTTTAGTAAGAAAAATAAGAATCTCACTCACTCCCAGAGCCAAACCGAACTGAACTTGCCAGTGATAAGAAAGAGCTTCACAAAGGCTTTCTGCTTAGAGCTTCCAGATGAGAACCCCATTTGGCCAACATCTGGGTTCTGGCTTGGGATCCCTGGAGTAGAGAATCCAGCCAGGCTGTGAGAAACTTCTGACTACAAAACTGAACTACTAACTTGGTTCCCTTTTACGTCCCTGGGTTTGTGACAGTCCATTACACAGGCAACTTGATACAAGGCATTGTTCAATGTATTGGAAAGAATTGTTCTCTGGAACCCTTTTCTTAACTTCTTTCTATGCACTGGCTGACAGAGCCCTTGTTTTATCATTTTAACTGAAAGAATAAGTATTTTAATGATACCAGCGTGAGTCCCTAAGAAACAATGGGACTCCCAAGTACATGTGCAGACGTCCTTGGTCTCCACCATGCCAGCTCATAGTACTTTCTGATTTTGAACCCAGACGGACTAAAGTGGTATGTGTAGTGACTCAGAGAGTGATTGAGAAAGTTACCCAAAATAACGGTGAGCCACAGAACTTGGACTGAAATACCAAGCTGAAATATCAAACAATACTGACTCTAGTCCTATCTCATTTGAAGCTTGTGTAGATTTTACTTCCTGGACAGAATATGCCATGTACTAATTAAATCAGAATACCTATTGCTGTTTGCAAACATCAGTATTTCTTAAATCCTCAGAAGATTTTAATGTGCAACCAAGTTTGAAAACTACTGATATGCAAAAGACCTTGACTATATGATATTAAAAGTTTCCACCAGTTTTAAGAGTCTATGTGCTTACCAAACATAAATTCATAAGAAATACTTTAATGATAATTTTAATTATGATTTGAGGCTACAATTTCCAATAGCTATGTCTATCCAGAGGACAAGTTCATTTCATTTTGCACCAATGACCTTAATGGTAGAGACAGGATGTAAAAGCTCATTGTCTATGTATATGATGTTGAACTGGGTCTTTTAAAAAGGGAGAAGAAAGAGTCTAGGGATAGGATAGGGCAGGGCAGGGCAGGGCAGGGCAGGGGAGGGGAGGCAAGGGAAGAGGAGAGGAAAGGAGAGGATGGAGAGGAAGAAAAACAGAAAATATCCATACACACAGATACAAAGGTGATGCATAGATGATAGAAATACATAGATGACAATGGAAAAAGAAAAAAAGAAAGAAGGGGGTCTGGGGATTTAGCTCAGCGACAAAAGCGCCTGCCTGGCAAGCGCAAGGTCGTGAGTTCGGTTCCTGGTACCGGAGAAAAACCAAAAAACAAACAAACAAACAAGAAGGAAAGAAGGAAAGAAAAAGAAAGAAAGAAAGAAAGAAAGAAAGAAAGAAAGAAAGAGAGAAAGAAAGAAAGAAAGAAAGAAAGAAAGAAAGAAAGAAAGAAAGAAAAAGAAAAAGAAACGAAGGAAGAAAACGGAAAGAAAGATGTATATATAAATGTACACACACACACTGGAAACTGGAGAAACGTCGTCCAATGACATATTCCTGAGAGTGAACTAAAGGACTTTAGTTCAATAACCACAGATGTCCGTTTGACTGTGACATAAAAGCCTGTGGGAACAGCCGTATTTCAGGGACAACAATGAATAAAAACGGTTGTTTATATTAGGTTGGTGAGCACACGGCAGAGAACAGAAAACAGCTCTGGGAAGTGAAACACAATTAAAATTAAGACTCACAGGAAATACAAAATCACATCAAAGAGTTACCATGAAAAAAAAATTGGCATTCTTAGAATCTGGTTTGAGGGATCTGAAATTCATATCACTTTGTGTGCTTTGATTTCCTAATCTGGAAGACAGATTCAATACTGGGACTGCTTCATAGAGTTGTTTGAGGATAAAATGACTTAATAGTTATTAATCACTAAGTGTAAAATTTGGTACGTGGTGTTATATGCTTGTTAAATAAAAAACAAACAAGTTGAAATAAATAAGAAAGAATAGTTAAACCACAGTGGTATTGACAGAGGACTAGGAAAATAAGTCAATGGCATAAAATCAAACCCACAGATAGCCTTGGGCGTACGTAATTGCTCAGCTTGTGATGAACGTTACGTTTCCCTCCTGTGAGGAAATGAACGATATGAGCTGAACTGCTCCCCTGAGATTTCTATTCCTGTTTCCTGATGAACCCAAGCTGTGAAGCAAAGATACAGAGATCAGATGGGTCTTGCTTATTCCTTCTCTCAAGCATTGATCTAACTAACTAATTTGCAGGTATTATTGATGTAGGAGCTATGGCTTCTAAACTGTGTATGCCAGTGTCATTAAATTTCTCAGTGATTTCTTTGCACTGTCTTATAACGGAGCCTTTAACTCTCCCTTCAGAACAGGAGATTGTGGGAGACCTAACTCACAGGTGACCGCACCAAGACAGAGCTCCCTACGCCAAACCCCTGGTCTGTGTGTTTTCGGGGTGAGCACTGTGCACCCTCGCGCTGGCCTTGCTTGTGCCCGTGGGGAGCAGACTCAAAGCCATGACCTGGGCAGGTGAGGCTGCTTGCTCCACCCACAGGCTTCCGGAGCTGCCAGCATGTGGTCAGTGGTCCCCTGAGAGCTGCTGTGGGAGGCGAAGCGTCTGCTCTTGGGATGTGACATTCAGTATTATCTGGGCAGGGGAGGGGGCCAAGGAGGGGAGGAGCAGGGCCTGGGGCACACATGGACGTGTCTTGTTAGTAGCTCCTGAGACTGCAGAGCCGCATAGAGAAAGTGAGACCATGCGCTCCTGCTAAAGACGACAGTGCTGCCTCCAACGCCAGGAAGCCAGATCCTGTCCGTTTAAAGTATACCCGCCCTCCCACCCTCATCTTATCCCCTACACATGAAATGAAACCAGAGCTTAGCTGCTTCCAAGAGCTCCGCAAAGCACTCCTCCTAGGCAAGCACCAGGCTCCTCCCGTAAAGAATCAATTGTTAAAGTTATTATAGTATTTTGAAGTGCTAAGCATGTGAATCTTTGCAGACTACTTGTCAGTCGAGTTACTCAGATTAAATGGTCTCTTTTATGTTATCCCAGAGGCACTTGCGTCTGGGGTGTCTGGCAGCCGCCTCTGGCCTTTTGCTCTGTCCACCCGCCCTCCCCCAAGTGCTCTGGCTGCGCCCAGGGCCACAGCGAACTCAGGGTTTCCCGCCAGTCCCCCGGCGGTGCGCAGCGCCTGCGTCTCCTCTGCCTGGCCTCTTAGTGCACCCTGCTGGACTCCTCTGGGAACACCGCCTCATCTGAGGCCCTGGCATGCGTCCCGCTGCACCTCAAACTCCACACCGCAGCGTGTACTCGGAGGAAATACGGTGTCCAGCGCTCCAAACCTAAAAATCTTTCCCTTCTGCTTGGTTCACAAACTGACCCAGCAAATAAAGATCTGAATATGAACGAGCTCTGCAAAATGCTGTGCTTCCCCGGGGCTGGAGACTCGATGTCTCTGTTCCCCCAAGACTCAGATCAGAAGCCTGTTCCTCAGTGTGCTGGTTCTTGGAGCGGGTGCTCGAGGGGTTTGGGTCTCAGAGTGGAGTCTCACGAACAAAGTCAGTGGTAGGAAGAGCCAGGGAGACGTGACCTCCGCCTCTCCTCCCAAGGAAACAGAAAGAAAGCAGCTGTCTGCGAGCAGGGCGTGAGCTCTCACCACACGCTGCACCTGCCGACTTCATGCCGGCGGGTGCGCCCGCACACCGTCGAGTCCTCCTCAGCACGCGGAGAAAGAGCCCGTGGATACGTGCAGCTTTCGCGAAGCTCAAAGGCATTGCGCCGAGCGAAGCAGTCAGGCTTGAAGGGTAGTATGCGTGCAGCACCGTTTATATGACATTCTCACAATCCCGAAACTACAGTGATGAAGAGGCCAGCAGCTTCCAGAGTTATAGGAGGACTGAGGGCGTGGCCTTCCAGAGATCACGTGAGTACGGTTTGAAGGTAATAAAACTTCCTTTCCTTTTGACTGCGGTAGGATTATGCGCATTCTACTTGTATTAAAATGGGGGGAAAGGGAGGGTAGGGATATGAGGAAAAACGGATTAAAATATATCAGGTACAGGTACAACTCCTCATGATGAATGTGACCTTGATGAATATCTTTTTTTTTTTTTTTTTTCTTTTTGAGACAGGGTCTCACTATGCAGTCCAGGCTGGCCTTGAGCTCACTTTGTAGCCCAGACTGGTCTCGAACTCTCAACAATCCACCTGCCTCAGCCTCCCGAGTGCTGGGATTACAAGTGTGCACCACCACACCCGGCCATGAATATCTAAAGTGTACCAATAAATTTAATTATTTAAAAATTGCATAAAACTGAGTGCCCAAAAAGTAGATTTTAAAAATAATATATAAGTATTTATTACATGCTTAAATCACAGTATTTGGGCTATGTTGCCATAAATAAATTATTATTAAAATTAAACTAACGGCCCATCCGAGTTCAGTTTCCCAGCCCCTGCTGTGTCCCTCCAGCTCTCCGTGGCCTGGCGACCCCCGCCATGCCCTCCCCACACACAGATCACAGCACGTGACTGTCCCAGGCTGGCGTGCCGTCCTCCAGTTCCAGCCATGCTGCTGCCAATGACCCCAAAGTCTATTTTTATGTGATGACCTAAAAATAAAACTGAACAGCCAGGAGAAGGAGGAGGCGGCCCGAGCTGTGCTGTTACAGACCGAACGGAGAGCAGGCCCGGGGCACTGCGGGGCGCGGGTGACGTAGGGATACAGTTCTGGGTGGGACCCAAACTCTCGGGCTCAGGATGGGCGCTGCGTGCGCGCACTGTGCCGGGACGCCTGCTTCCTTCTCCGCGGCGAGGGTCTGCCCCGCTTCTCTTTTCAGCCCGGAAGCAGATTTTTAGCCAAGCTGAGTCCCTCTCTTTGCAGACACTGTGTGACCGAGGACTTTGCCTCTGCCTTGCCCCTGGTAAGGGGGAGAAGAGACGCACTCCCAGCAAAGAGATCAAGGCTCCAGTGGTGCGCACCGGACTCACTGAGCAACGGCGTGGGTTTCAGCAAGTTTGGCAAATGCATGAGCATCATGGGGAATTAGAAATCAGGCCGGCTGGGATTGAAGTGAAGAGAAACAGCGACAGCCCGAAGTATGTGCACCACGTTAGTGGGAGCGGGCAGTCCTAAGAGGTTCCTTGGAAATCCTCTGAGAATACTCGGCTATGACCTGCAGGATGGAAGAGAACGGAGAGAGAGAGCCGTCAGACGCCAGCAGCACAGCACCACCAGCATGGTGGGTCGCCTGGGGCCTGGCGGTGGACGGGAGGAAGGTCGTCAGCACCTCAGGAAAAACGGAGCAGAACTTGGAGGCAAATTTGAAAAAGTTGAAGAAACAGGGAGTTAAGTGTGCACCATCAAAGACCCCACTCATTACATGCAAAAAGGGATATTTTAGAATTTTTGGCAAAAGGTAGGGAAGGCTACTTTTTCTTGCCAAGCCCTAAATTAATGGATTTGTGTGTCAGGAACAAAAGGTTCAGAACACCCGGACGCAGACACCAGCCCCAAGAATTTTTCAGTAAGACTTCCTCATTCTCCGCTCAAAGTAGCACTGAGTTATAACCAGAATTTCCCAAACTTGTTCTTCAGCCTCTTGCCGATCCAGCCCCTCCCCTTGCGTGCATCTGCCGGTAGAGGAGGCTTCCGGTGCGACCATCGTGCAGGTTGGCGAGGAGTCTGCGGACTCGCTCCGGCATCCAGCAGAACTGGCCAGGCACCTGCAGGAATCAACTCCAGTACCATCCTCGCGTCCACCCAGCTCCAGTCCCAGTGGAAATCCCTTGTAGATTTGCCAAAACGCAGTCATTGGGAACCAGGGGTGCTCTTGTGCTGTACAGTTACAGCAGGAAGCGTGCTGCTGGCCAAAGGCTCCGTGACCCCTCCCCTCCCAAGGCACTGGGCTTCTTCGCCAGCCCTAAGAACCCGGTATCTGGGAGTGCGCTGGCTGTCATCAGATCCCAGGAGAGGGTCCACTAAACTTTCACAAAGAAGTGCTGATAATACTTTCATCTTTCCTAGACATATATGTCCTATCATGAAATTAAAATATAACATAAATAATGCATTGCATATAATATATGCATTACCCTACAGTAAAATAATATACAGTAATACCTTGGTTCACAGACACTTCTGTCCATCAGCAATTCAGTCTGCAAACAGAAGCTTTTGGCAGAATTTTGCTTCTGTTTGCAAATTCATCCAGTGATGAATGCAGCTATGGCCGTCTTCTCCAGAATCATGAACAAATTCAGTTCGTGAACCAAGGCATCATTGTACAAGTATGTACAGATGCTCCTTGCCTTATGATAGAGCTCTCACAATAAACTCATTATAAACTGAAACTGTCCTGAGGTCAAACATGCATGTAACGTGTCTAACCTCCCACACATCGTAGCTTAGCAACACAGCCCACGGGGCATGGACGCGTGTGCCATGGGACTGAGTGGATGAGGGAGAGCAGGGCTGCCGCTGCCCCGTGGCACAGCGAATAACACACTGTAGCACTGGTCCAGGAAAAGGTCAGAATCCAAATTTGAACCAGTGATTCCAGACCACGTATCACTTCACACCGTTGTTCAGCTGACCAATTGTAAGCTGCACCACTGTAAGTCGGGAGCTATCTGTGTATGTCTGTGTGATCCCTGAGGCACTGCTTCAAGTAACAGAAGTAAACTGGAGGAAGAGCTCAGCATCTTCCTAAAATCACTGAGAACCATCAGACAGCCACCCTAAATGGGCCTGCATCCATAGATGTGGCATCTGCTGCCAGGACTGTACCCAAGACAACGTGGGTGAGCCGGGACCCAGCCATGGCACACACAGTAACATAGCATGGGGCTTGCACAGTACAAAAAGAGAAAAAGTAATCAGAGACTGTGCTGGGTATGGTCGCTCACGCGTATAATCCCAGTACTCTGGAAAGCTGAGGCAGAAAGATTGCAAAATCAAACCCAGCCTGGGCAGTTTAATGACTTAGCATGACTGTGGCTCAAAATCAAAAATCAGAAACTGACTGGGGCTCTTGCTTAGTAGGAAAGCCCCGGGTTCAATCCCCCACACAGGACAAAAAAAAAATAGCTGGGTGATACACAGGATTTTACGGTTGATAATTTCAGCGACAAGAGAGAAATGTTGTTCCAAGTTACCTACCGTACTTTTCGCATTAGGAAACACTTAACTCACATCAAGAACTCAAGTCATAAGTCTATGCATTTTCCCAAAATGAACACATTCATTAAAGAAGCAGAGGCAGAAGCAGGATGTTTCCAGCACCTCAAAAGACCCTGTTCTCTTTCAGGGACTAACAGTGCCTCCGAGTGTGCTTGCTGCCTTCACCAACTCCAAGGAGGTGCTGAGCAGATGCCCTTTTATATAGAAGCATCTCCAGCATCTTGTATTTGTATATTATGACCATCTGCTTTTAAATCCAAAACATAGTGATTAGAGGTTTGGGGTTCCCTTAAGGCAGTCATTCTTCAAAGTATCTGCCTTTCTTGAATTAGCAAACTTAAAAGTACCAGTCTTGAAAAGATGACTTTTTATTACAAAGCCCCAAGCAGAAGACTGAGGACACAGGACACAGGACACAGCCACTGCTGGGTGAGCCAGACAGCTGCAGTGACGACTGCGGTGCGGAACGGCACGGGGCCCTGACACACGCTGTCGGCAGGCTTCCTTGACGGGTGACCTGTTATGATTGTACTATTGTAGAGGAGAAATATAGCTCTGCTGCAGCCATGCTCACACCTTCCAGCCGGGAATATATAAATGAATGAAGAATGAACTTTAGCACTGTAATACATTACATATATATCTGCGGCATAAAGCCATAATACATGGATAGAATTGATACTGGACCATTTCATGCTTAAAGAATGGCTGCTAATGCGTCTTTCCTGGTCAGACATTTATAGACTGGGGAGCTGTTTTTCTCGCTTCTCACTGAACTGGCCCATCTCTTTCCCTGTGTTTTTAAAGGCGGATGGTAAATTAATCAAAGTCTGGTTTCCCTTTTACATTTGTATGTTTTTTCCAGACAAAGAAGTAAACTGGAGAACAAATTCTCAGTACTATTCGGCAGTGTCTGTCATGAACTACGCATCTTGATAAACATACTGCGAAAAGAAGAGAAAAGGCATATTGTTGCATGAATGTATTAAGCAGTCGAATGGATGCAGTATTTTATTGATAGCCGGCCAACTAATAAAACAAATATGGCCCTAAACTCTATGCAGTTAAAATTAACTTCAATACTGAACCACATCAAGCTTTTATTCCACAGGAAGCCCACGGGCAGTTCCTTCTGTATTTTCCCTAAGCATGGAAGGGAACAGTCTCAGAGATAGTCCCAAATCACAAAGCTGCTGTCAACGACTGTGCCTTCAGCTCTGTTGACATGTAGTCTTCTCCCGTGCGCTCCAGCCCCGGCTTCAGCAGATTTTAGTGCCAGGGCCAGCGCTGGACGCTTGACTCTGCCGCGCTTTGGGCTCTAACAGGCTGCGATTCCAGAACAGTAAGACCCCTCTGCACACCCTTTAAGTCCCGCACTCGAGGTGCAAGGGAGGGGCGACGGCTCCGGGGCTCACAGAAGCAGCGGGCACAGGCCGGCCTGCAGCCGTGGTTCCGCGGCAGGCCGGGCGGGGGCAGCGCGGAGCCGCGGAGGGCGGACCAGGCCCGCGCCAAAGATCGCCTCTGCCCAGGCTTTGCTGCCGGCCCGCTGCCCGCGGTGGAGCCCACCGGCCACTTGGCTGCCTTGAGGAAGAGCGACGCCGTCAGAAGCGGCGCTCAGTCTGGGCATTTGGTTAGCAGCGCGCCCCAGAACCGCAGGTTACGCCGACTTGGAAGTTTTCGACCCAGACGGGCAAACTGACTTTATCAAGATCAGACCCGCAGTACAACTAGTTTCTCTGAGTTCACCGGAAAGAAAGGTCTGCGCTAAGGTTGTGTGAATGGTGCTCCACACCGAGATCTTATACTCTGAATAACTACTACGTAGACGACACCCACAGTGTATTAATCATTGCTACTGCCCTACCAGCCTGTTTCGGAACTCTGTTTATTGTTCTATTTACCTTTTTCTCTTTAAAATAAAAATCGGACATGTTCATGTAAGGGTTAGATGGGCTAGGGATGGGGATTTAGCTCAGCAGCGCAGCACCTGCCTGGCAAGCGCAAGGTCATGAGTTCAATTCTTGGTACCGGAAAAAAAAAAAAAGAAAGGGTTACATGGGCTAATTTTAGTCTTTCCTGGGCCTGACATTTGGAAATGACTGCCTAATCCACAGTCACAGCCTATGGAACTTAATTTTCTCATTGGTAAAGAGAGGACACAGGCAGACACCTGAACTGGGCTTCCTAGAACTGGCTGGGTTTTTTACATATTAGTAATACAGCACAACAAGATTAATTTTGGCATATTTGCACATGCATGTAACATATTTTGATTATTGTCATCCCTACTAAACCATCTTTTTTCCCCTGTGCCCCTGGTCCCCTTTTCATCTCTAAAAATGAACCCTGAGGGTAATTTTAGACATTTTAAATCCATCTACATTTAGACTTCCATCTGTCACCTGAGGCCAGGTGTGGAACTCTTCAGTGTCAGATTCTGGAGCATTTTAGAGCTCATATTTTCAAATTACAGCTGTTCAATGAACTTTCTTTGGCATGTTTATCAAAACTTGTACACTCTGGGAAGCCGAAGCAGGAGGATTGCAAGTTCAAGCACAGCCTGGGCAACTTAGTGACTTGTCTCAAAAAATATTTGGGAGGGTGTACCTCAGTGTAAAGGACTGGGTTTGTCCTCAGCACCACAAAAAGAAACCCTGTGATTATCTGATAATCAGTATTTTTCCATTCTGTCTTTACCACCTAGACAGGGAGCGGTTAGTGGTGTCCGCAGGAGGTTCCTCTGGACTGGACGTCCAGACTCAGAACTGCTGAGCCCTGAGACCACTGTGGAAACGGGTTATCAGCACTGATCAAAACTTCAGCAGTTGGGGCTGGGGATTTAGCTCAGCGGCAAAAGCGCCTGCCTGGCAAGCGCAAGGTCGTGAGTTTGGTTCCCGGTACCGGAGGGGGAAAAAAAAAAAATTAAATTAAAAAATAAAACTTCAGCAGCACCAGGGACAGCCTTCCGGTGACCCCTTGGTAAAATTACCGTCTCACCTTCCTTCCTCAGCCTCCCCTGACCAAGGTGAGATCCAGTGAGTACTGAGATGCGCCCAACGCTCTGTCAAGTACAACCTGCAGGAAGCAGTGCTCTCTCACCTGAAGGGAGGAAACCAGAAAACGGGGAGAACCCTTCTACTTCTCCTGATGAAACATCTGAGTACCAAAAGTCACCACCGCCTGCGGTGCTATTTTCTGTCTCTGTGGCTTCAGCATGCTCATGTTTTAAGATAAAAGTCTTTCAAACTGGGGAAGGAATTGCGGCTGAGGGTTGCACTCAGCTAGCAGACAGGCAGAGCTGGCCTGCCGCGCCCTGCTGCAGGAAACTGGAAATTCTCTCCCTCCCGGAGCTCTGCCCGCCTCGCCTTCCTCTCCTGCTGTAGAATCGCATTTAAAAACATCCTGTGGCCACGAGCGTTCAGTGCTGCTCAAAGAAAGGCAGGCGCCGCTTGCTCCGCTCCCAGGCTGCTTTCCCTCTCCTTGAAAGACCAAAAAAAGCAAGCAGGCGGGCGCGGAGCCGGCTGGGCCGGGCGGCCCCGCGGGGCGATGCTGAAGTCAGGCGGCGCGCTCACCGGCTGCCTGCGGGAGGGAGGGCCCGGCCGCCGGCGTCAGCGCGGAGCAGGGCGAGGATACAGAGCAAACGGAGACGCAGAGGGCGAAGAAGAGAAACGCAGCACCACGCAGAGCGCCGAGACTGACGCCGGGCCGGATTCTTGCTCTGCGCCTCGGATCGTCCGGCGCAGGGCCGCGTGGGCCGCCTCGCTCTCGGTGCAGGCACTGAGAAGGGGCGCGTCTTGCAGTTGCAGTGGCTTCTGTTTGGAAGCATTTTTTAATTATTACTTTAAAGAATAAAAATAAGAAAAAAAAAAAACAAAACTGCCGGGGATGCGGCTCAGCGGCACAGTGCCTGCCTGCCAAGCGCAAGGTTGTGAGTTTGATTCCTGGTACCAAAAAATAAAAATAAGGAAAAAAAGAAGCACAAAGACGATACAGAATGATGGGAAGTTAACACTGGTCGTTCCATTGCTCACTGTTGCCTTCAAAGTAGCTGCTCCGATGACCAGATACAGGCCTGCAAGAGTGATGAAACAAGCATTAACTGTTCTTTTCGGTAAACCAATGGAAGTTAGTAGTACAGTTATCTCAGCAATCTTGTGTGTATACGTATTTTCCCCCTTCCTTCTTTCTTTTCTTGGAAACATTTTTTAAATGACGGTATCCAAAGACTGCCAAGTGATATCTCAGTTATTGACCCCCTCCAGTAAATCAATGATTTCTCAGTATAGAGTGGTAGTTAATACTTCACAAATAATTCACACCACATCGTTGGACCTTAGTGCAGCCCCGAGATCTGAGCACCTTCTCTTCTCATCTGCTAACCTCGCCTCCCCGCTTGCCCACCTATCTTTCCTATGCGTCTTTCCTCCCAGCTGAGACTCACTACCGCTTGCCTGTGTCTACCTCATCCTTTTTGGTGGACTCAGACATTGCATGAAACGTCTAGGAGATGCTAGTGAGATCTTTCATGGAGACTTGCTGAAGTCCAGCCTGTGAGATGCCAGCGTGAACTTCCTCCTGAGCAAGCGGAATAATAGCCTCGGGACTGCTAACAATTGAAAGTGAGACACGTGCGGTTTTAGCATTAAGATGAACAGAAGTTAAGGGATCAGTTTATCCACGCATAGCTCACTTCTCTTATTTAATGGTGCTCGTCTACAGTTAAGTAGCGCTTATTTTTTTGCCAGAATCTATTTTATAGAAAAAGAAATAGAAGCCCAGAAATGTTCAGAAGTGTTATAGCTATGCTATGTTGGACACAGGGCTGGAAATGTAGCTCCGTCGTAGAGCACTTGTCCAGATGTGCAAGGCCACGGGTTAGATCTCCAGTGGTACTGAAAAAAAAGAGCTAGGAGTGGAACCTGGTGATCCGTATCTAACAGGTTCTTATCCCCCACACTACGCAGCTTTCTGGGTTAAGATATATTGAACCCCTTTCAAGTTTTGACACCTTTGTGTTTTCTTTTTAAATTAAAGCTAAATGTCATTTTATAAACTTCTAAGAAGAAATGTGAGCATTAAACAAACCAAGCTGTGATTCTACCTAGCTAGGCACCCACAACAGTAGACGAAGGCTGGATGAAGAAGGAGTCAGGAGGAAAGGGTTAGGGACGAGGTTCCAGCCCGACACCATCAAACCCCCACGTGCTGGGTGTCTTCTTCCGCGCAGCTGCAGCCAAACCTTGCCCTGCTGTGGTGCAGCTCTTTGAACAGCTGTCCATGAGAAGTCAAAATGACCCTCCAACTTTGGGCAGGGGTGCTTCCCGTACTACCTTTCTACAGGAAGGCACCCTTACCTTCACGTAAATCCATTCCCATTTGCAGGCCCTCACACAGCCAAAGGAGGCGGGACGCGGACGCAGGTGCGGCATGTCAACAAAGAAGACGGCTGAGTGGAGCACGTTCAAAACATAGCTGAGCACCTCAGAGGCACGGAGTAGAAGTTCAACTGCTGCGGAAGTGCTGCCCGCCATCCGGTCTGCGTGCTCGGCACTTGCAAGCCAAGCTGGGGGCCTTACTTCTGTTGGAAAACAGAAAGGGCTTCCTCAGAGCCAGCTCCCAGGAGGTGGAAGAGCTTCACAGGGACACAAGTCCCCACCTCTGTGCCCGGGAGTGTGGGGACCTTTTTTACCTTAAGGAAGAGGGCAGTGGAACAGTAGACAAATCCAGGCTTACTTCATCCCACAGCCCACCCTTGATCTCACCATCCCTTGATTACAGAAACGGAAACTGGACTCTGGCCTCGGGAGTCCACATCCACCTATTCTGTCCGTGCACCCCCCTTGGAGGAGAGGCGGGGCTGCTGCTGTGCCTGGCCGAAGGAAGTTTCAACTTTTAAACTTTCATCTTGCTCTGCCAGTTCCAGGGCAAAGTATAACAATTATTTCAAAATTGACTACAGTACATCGCAACTAAGTTCGTTACTTTCAAAGTCTATATTTTGAAGCAAGAAAATAAATGGTAACACTGATGTCATCCCTGAGAAGTAGAAACCAAAATCCAGACAGTGATCAGCACTGTTCCAGAGACTGCGCTCAAACCGCAGTCAGACTGAATAGGTGGATGGTGTGAGCATGCTCCCGCATTTGAGGAATGGAAGGGATGGGAGGAGAGGGGGTTAGAACTCAGGACCTGTAGCCCTTCTTTCACATAATTAATGTCATCATGAGGTGCGGCCAGTTTTCTAGCTTAAGTAAAAAACAGAAGGAGAGAGAGACACTTCGCAAAAATAATTTGATGACCCTAGTTCAATCCAGAGGGTCCTGTTTCTGAATTATTTTTTAGAAATAACTATTAATAGCAAAAATGACTAATTCAACAGAATGTGTCATGCAACAACATTGGTTTCCAATCTCAAGACTAAAAGCTTTCAGAAACAGGGCTACAGCTGTACCGCCCTGAACATGCCAGTCTCGTCTGCAAGCTCTCAAAAACGGTAACACTCATTGTTCAGTGAAGCTTTACCCGTGGTGATGTAGATGGAGTATCACCACAGAAGCTGAATTCAACACTTTTAAATTTCTTCATATCTTTTGGTCTAGTAATTTCACTTCTAGAAATTAATGCCACAAAATAATAAAAATTATGAAGAGACTGATTTGAAAGAATGTCCCACATTGCACTAATTACAATGCAGACCATTGGAAACAAGCTAGATTTCTAATATTAAGTGGGTGTGTAGCTAGCATTTTTACTGTGGGGTCAATGAATGCCCACGTTTTAAGGGACATTCTCAAAGACACTTGATCAGGCTGCTGTGCCATCATATCCCCAGCTCGCTGGCCGAGAGGGCTGGCACCACTGTGCGGCCTGGCTTCATCCAACACCCGGTGCCTTCCCTCTCCAGTCTCCCACAATGACTCAGACCTGCTCTTCTCCTCAAAATGCCTTGCTTCAAGACCTGCTTTCCCGCCAAGCTCTCACCCCACCAACCTCACATGGAGGTTGACAGCAGCAGGGGCAGCGTTGGGAGGTGGAGTGGCTCCTTAGAGGGGAAGAATGGATGCCCTCCTCCTGCGCCTCAGTTTATTCTTTCGATAGCAGATGAGTTCTGTTCTCAGGGGAGGAGGGAGACAGACACTTCCAGGCTGTACTCCCAGTGACCCAGCTCCTCTCACCAGGCTTCCCCTCACAACATGGTGCCCAGCTATAAACCCACCAGTGGACGAATCCAGTGATGCCTGTCACACACCCATGATCCAGTCGCTTCCCAGAAGCCCCACCTACAGCATGGGTGCATGGAGTTTGGGGGGACATATAGATATAAACCATAACAGAGAAGAAAGAACTAAGACCAGTCCCATAGTTTATCATGGTGTCTCTCAAGGACACTATGGTGCTCTAGGGTTTGTTTTCTTTCAAATTAGCATACATGCATATATATAATTAGTGTATATACAGATGTATATGCTATATTTTATTGCTAGAATAACCAGAAGTGAGAATTTATTGTACTTCCTTTTTTATGTATTTACATTCTGAAAAATATTATTTACATAAATAATAGGTTGTGTGTTAATCAGCTTTCCTGTCACTGGGACCAAACACCTGACACCTGCAACTTAAGGGAGGAGAGGTTGATTTCATCTGGTGGTTTCCAGCACATGGTTGTCTCCGATACAGAAGGGGGATGGGGGAAGGGCATGGCAGAGGACACTGCTCACCTCAGGGCAGCCAGGAAGCAGAAAGACAAGGGAGGAGGAGGGGACAAGAACCCACCCTTCTGGGTCATGTTTGTGGTGAACCTTCTCCAACCAGACCCCACATTCAGCCACTGAATGAATCCACTGATGAGCATAGCACCCCTGTGACCCAATCACCTCTGTGACCTAATCACCTTCCAAACATGAAACACTCTGGGTGGGTAGTTTAGACCTCATACATAAATAACATGCTGCCCTGACCCCCGAAAGGAGTCGTGTCCACTTCCATATGTAAAATGTATTTAGTTCTTCCCTAAGCGTTGCCAAGTCTTAACAGTTCTAGCACTGCTGAAAAGAACAAGTACAAGTACCCTCTAAGACACAAGACAAAATCTTAGCTGTGAGCTCCTATAAAAATCAAAAAGAAAATTAGGTACTTCCAACACACAATGCCATAGAGTAAACATTCTTATTCCAAAAGAGAGAAATAGGAGTTTAGGAAGGGTTGGGAAAAAGGGTTGGGAACGAGCCCCCACAGAGAAAACATGAAATCTTATAGCTCTATGCCCAGTACCCAGGGCAGGTTGTGTTGAGATGTGAGCTTCACAGAGCTTAGGCAGTCCAACCCCTGTGGGCTTGCTGGCTGTAACCTGCATGGCCTCATTCAGTCTGGATCTTCTCACTGTCTGGTTTTTCTTAGCATATGTTTCACATTTTGTCATCTCCAGCTTTCTGGGGTCTTCCTTGCACTTTTGGATTCTCTCTCACAGCTTCAAGCTCGACCTTTTTAGAAGCACACTGACTGGTCTCCCAGGCCTTCTTCTGAAATCTGAATAGAAACCTCTGTGACTCCCACAGTTTTTGTATTCTGTATACCTATAAAAACAGCACCAAATGGTTGATGTCCAAGTCTGCTGCCAGTGGGAAAAGCAGCTAGGGCTCCTTGTATCGTGGCTACAACAGGCCCTGAATCCCTGTGTGGATGACCACTGTGAAATAAATTCCAAAGGAACCCATTCCCTAGGTGCCAATTTTTAGGCCAGTGGCCCAGGTCTCTTTCCAAACTCATATCTTCATCTCAGAAAGCTCTAGGGCATTTGTCATCTTGCCTGCCTGAATTGTATTGTTATAATTTCCCACTGAAATTAATAGCAGGGCATGGTAATTCTAGGATATGCCCTAAGGAATCTCCTGTACACCAAGTATTCTTCCTCACCTTCATTGTGAGTAATAGTCTAGCTTTGCCTTGGTAATTTAGATTGATAACCCCTGCCAACACTGTAACTCCTTTTTTTGCTTCTGAGCTTGTTGACTGAGAGGCAAGAGGATTCCAAAATGAACAATGGGGAGTATTAGCTTCCAGTGCAATGAAATGATTGTCCTTCCTCCAGGTAGAAATCGCCCCCTTCTGGAGCTAAGATTTCTAGGGCAGCACAGGATAAGTTCTGGGAACAGGAAGCAAAAATCTTGCTAGTGGGTCACTGGGGGTAATGGTGAGTGGTGTCATTCTCATTTTCACCTCCTGCTTCATGGATCCTTGAATCTTGGCTATAGGAGAAACGATAGCATATATTAGATGCTGATTTAGAGCATATATAGCCATCTGGAAAATCTCGTCCCAGCCCTGCAAGCTACTGACACCTACTAGTGCTGTAATTGCATTTTCAAGGGTCATTCTACCAACTGATCAATGCAGCTGCTTCTGGAGGGTGGGGAACATGGTAAGACCAGCGAATTACATGAGCATGAGCCCATTGCTGCACTTCTTTGACTGTGAGGTACATTCTCTAGCTAGAAGCAGTGCTGTGTGGAATAGCACGACAATAGATGAGGTACTCTGTAACCCCACAGATGGTAGTTCCGGCAGAAGCATTACATGCACAAAAGGCAAATTTGTACTCAGAATGAGCATCTATTCCCATAAAGACAGAACACTGCCCTTTCCCTAATGGAAATGGTCCAATATAACCAGCCAGCCAGCAGATCCTAGGCTTATCACCCCAGGGAATAGTGCTGTATTTGAGACTCAGTGTTGATCTCTGCTGCTGGTACATCAAGCATTCAGCATGACTGTCGTCAGTTCAGCCTTGGTGAGTGGAGATCCATATTGCCAAGCCCAGGCGTAATCTTCATCCCTGCCACATGGCCACTTTCTTCATGGGCCCATGGGGCAATGTCTGAGGTGCCTGAGGAAAGAAGTTGACTGCTACCCATGGAATACGTCATCCTGTTCAATTGATTATTAAAGTCATCTTGAGTTCATCTTTCCATGAGCATTTACATAAGCATAAATACCCTCACATCCTTCACCTGTACAACGAGATCTACCTACATACTTTGTCCCCAGGTGTCTTCCTCACCAGTTGTCTGTAATCCTTCCCAGTCCCTGACCATCCAGCAAAACTGTTGGCTACATCCTCTGCATTGGTACACAAATGTACATCGGGCCATTTTTTCTTCTAAGCAAAATGTACAGTGAGGTGCACTACAGAGGTGGCTGTGAAGACTTCCCTTCACCACTGTCTTTCAGGAATGCCCTGGAAAGAGGTTGTAGTGCTACAGCTGTCCACTTCCAGGTGGTTCCTGGTAACATGGAGAAGCATTTGTAAACCAGACCCCAGGCTTCTTTTCTTCTGTCCGCTGGTCATAGAGCACACCCTATGAGGCCAGGTGCATGCTGGGGAGTAGAAGGCAGCAGAGCAAACGGAGGAAGCACGGGCATTTGGGCCATTTCTTCATGTAACTAGTTGTGCCTGCCCGAGCCTGATCACAAACATACCACTTCCATTTGGAATGTTACTGAGCGTGGCAAACCTTATGACTCAGTAGTTGCCATGCTTTATATTTGGTTGTGCCCACCAAGTCCCCTGACTCAAAGGTGATTGGATGATGGGCACAGTATAGCCTGCTCACTGTTAATAGGTGGGGTCTGGTTGGAAGAGGTGGTCACTGGGCTGTGATCTGGAAGGATATATACCTTCCCATTCCTCCTTTGAGCTCTCTACCTTCTTTCCACCATGCCTTGAGCAGCTGTTCTCTGAAATGCCTCTCTGTCATGCTGTCCTGCTTTGCAGCCAGCTGACTATGAACTGAAATGTGAGCTAAAACAAACCTTCCTTTTGCTTTTTTTTTTTTTGCAGTACCAGGGATTGAACTCATGACCTTGTGCTTACCAGGCAGGCCCTTATGCCACTGAGCTAAATCTCCAGCCCTAAATCTTCCTTTAACCTGTGAGTGTTGATTATTCCATCCCAGAAACAAAAGAGGTAACTAAGAGGGTGGCTCAGAAAACATGCAGTTCTTGATGCCACCTCAAGTGGCCTGGTGACCTGGCACCCCATGATCAAGTGTTCACTTTCCACTAGGCCCAATAGCAGGTCAGGAGGTAGGAGAGAGTAGTTTTCTGCAAAATATGATAAAGCCTTGTTTCAAAATCCTAAGGGCTTCTACTGCTGGGTTAATATTATCCCTTAGTTATTTTGGGCTGATCACATCTGCAATCTCCTGAACAAGTGTATGGCAAAGGCTAAGAGGCAAATGGAATGATTTAGGGCTCCAGGAGGATCGAAGCCCTCTCACAGAATTTGAGATTCTCTCAGGGCTAAGACAAGACCTTCTCTGGGTTGCCCATATTTATTTGGTTATCAGAAGAGGGAGGGGGGTACTCAAGAAGGGTAGAATTACTCAAGGACTTCTCCAAGTAAGGTATTAAGTCAATCCATCCAGGAGTGAGATACCCGAGGCTATAGTCTTCATCTAGTTGAGGTGGATCCAGGTGTCCTTGACTATGATCTTGTCCTATCCTCTGAGGCTTTCTGACTTCATCTGCCATTACAGGCTTTAGTAGGAATTAATAACTCATAGAGGTTCACTTACTATGAGTCCATCACCCACTTCCAGACAAGCGGTCTAGGCTTTGGACAGATTCATAAGTAAACATAAAAAGCCATTTGGTTAATTTAAGTCCTGCTTGAAGCTGCTTCATAGTGGTTTTCATCATTCCACTGTGATTCACCAATGGGGGCTTGCCAGAGGCTCCAAAGCACTGCCCTACTGGCCACTGATACCTCAAATACCACTGGATCTGCTGGATTATACAGTCCCAGTGTCAGACAAACCTGACAGCAGCCTGGACCTGCTGCAGAGCCTTCACTTGCTCTGGGCCCCACATAAAACCAGCAGCTTTCTGGGTTACTCAGTAAATGGGCTGGAGAAACACAGCCAATCACCACCACCTGTGGATCTTTCACATCCTCGATGGTGGCACTCATCTCTGTAGTCCCTCTGGGGAGGCAATATCATTTTAAACTTACTATTTTCCCTTGTAGAGGCAACACGTGGCTTCCATTTGGTCTTTCCCACCATAGCAGCCCTGGCATGATAGGTTAGGGAACCAATGTGAGAATTCTGCCAGGCACTGAGTGTATCTATCCCAACTTTACATTCTAGAAATGGAAAAATGGCCAGAGGATGGATCCATGGATGTGCCAGACCCACTATGAGTTGGACCTTAGCTAAAATTCCATTGATTACCTGACCTCCATAGGTCCCTACTCTTACTGGAGAACCACATTGATCTTATAGATCTCCTGGAATCAGCAATAGCTCACAACCCCAAAAGTCTGATCATGTATTTTTCCCCGATTCATGGGTCCCTGTGAGGAAGGATGGAAACACATGGACAACATAACTTTTTGGAAGGGCATCAGTGTCCTCCTCAAGGGCATGCAGCCTCCTCAAGGCTGTTCAAGGGGTTCTAGGTCTATAAAATATCTTAAGTCTGGGGATGGGTTCAAGACCATGGTGCTCTTTTGCTATGATCTGAAGTAGATTTTTGTTCACTTGCCCTAAAGTGTTTCTACTTACATAAATCCAGTAAAAAATTAGTAGGCTTTCTATCTATTTCACTTCTGGGAACATCATGTTGAACCAGCCACTGCCATAGGTCTACACAAGTCAGGCAATTCCAATCACTGCATTCTATTACAGGATGTGCCCTGTCTTGCCATTGGTGGTTGAGGGCTGTCACCTGGTCCTGTTACTCCACAATCCAACTATACCCATGACATTTGAGCTTCCCAATTCAATGACTGGCATCTCCACTGTAGAGTCCCACACAGAGAGAGCAATGACAGAGCTCTGGAAGGGTGCCAGACCTCCCCTACACGTTTCTTATGGTCTTAGCGAAGGTATACTTTTTGGACCTTCTCAGTGAGAGGAGTGAGTTTTATCTAACAAATCCACTCCAGCAGTCCCATTCCCCTGAACCTTTTAATACCTCCATTGACTGTAAACCAAGGAACATTAGGCACCTCTAGCTCATTCACCATGGGCCATTTTTGATCCATATTTTAGCCAACCGAAGAAATTCTATTTGCACCTTTTTAAATATTTTAATATGACAAAGGGCAACACTAAATCCAAAATCTCTGCTTAATTGCACCCTATCAAGAAATTCACCCTGATCCAGGTTTATATTTCTTCTACACCCTTAAAATCCATCCCATATTAAGTTAACACACAGCTTTGCTTGTAACTCTTAGAGAACCCCAGAAGTTCCCTGAGAGTACAGCACGCCTCCTCCTGGGTTGGGCCACTTTAGGAGCTTTAGGAGCTTTCTGAGAGTTGAGCCTGGTTACAGACCGAGAGGCAAGGTGAGGATGATGGGCAGGTTCTGAGGAGTGATGCAGCATCTTGCTTGGTGACTGCAGCAGGGAGGTCATTGCTATTTGCTCAGGCAGAGGAGCAGAGACCAGCAACTCCAGAGGTGCGGTGGGGTTCCTCTGCCACTGAGGGTGGGAAAATCGCTTCCTCTGGCAAAATAATCTCATCAGAACACCCTCAACCCTGCCAGATTCCTCCCAAAATCTCCATCCCAGGACAGACACCATTGTCTTCCCATCAGTTCCCTCACACTAACTGCAGATGCCCTCTGAGGCTGAGCAGTAAACTTGCACAGCAGTTCAGCCAGCTGCATTATGACAGGGTTTGTGCTTGGTTGTGGCAACTTCATTCCTGCAATTACAGTGGAGATGCTTCTCCTGCAGGACACACTTAGAAGCCTTTAGACCATTTATGTCTGTCTGAGTCTGGGGATTCGAATCTTTGAGCTCATTACTTTCCTTCACTAGTTTGTCCAGAGTTGCTAAGAACAGCCAGCCTCCATCATTATAGCTCTTAATCTCCCAAAAATGTTCACGAGTGTTATATAAAGTCACTAACTTCCTTGCATCCACCAAGTGGCAAATTAGGATAATCAAATAGATCTATGGTGTGTATTATTTTAAACAGTGCACACCGTGGAGTATCAGTACATGATCAGGAGAGACTATGACAACTTTGGGTCTCATCAAACTAGAGAGCTAACTCCAGGAACCACTAACCTGATTAGAGAGTTTGTCCTTACAATTTCATTTCTCTAGAACCTCTGAATCGCAATAGTGGGGAAAACTAATTTCAGTACAGAAATCCAATCCATTCCTTGAGTTCTTTCTCAATTGATGGCAAAAATCCCATAGAGATTAACCACCAAAATTATTTTTAAGAATCTATCAGTTTATGGATGGCAAAGAGTGAGATATCACTTGGTTTGCAAAAGGATTTGTCTTCCAGTACAGGTTTTAATTTTACTAACATTGTAATTTTAAATATGCTTTTAGTTTGACTCTGAGGAATTTTTATATGGTAGGGCCATGGATCATGGAAATATCCCAAAGGCATAAGAAAAAAGTTTTTTTAAATATATAAAAAGGAGAAAAGTAGTTATCAATGTTAAGCAGAAAAGAAGAATAAACTGAGGCCTCTGTTGTAAGTGCTATTTTAGGCAGGTTGGGAAACCTGCGTCTGGAAAATCCTTGTCATTACTCTCTGAGGATGAAACTACGTGTCTTCAAGCTTGAATAACTATCACCACACAGTTCTAGAGATAGAACAAGTACTGGAAATTCCCTCAAGCCCTTTCATCCACATTCAAGCAAACAAAATAATCCTAGATGTGAAAACAACCAAAGCATTTCGACAGCACTTGGGAAATGCCACAGAAACTTATATGAATGTCACAGATTTTTAAGGTGATCATTTCCACCCCAAAGAGTTTCTTCATCTGCAACAAAAGCCAGATGTTCAAACCTTTCCTCTTCCAAATTCAACAGGACAAACAGCTGTACAATTACATACGTAAGATGCCGGAAAAACAAGGTCACCAAAGGAAAACCTACATGTTGCAACCTGGGTGACAGGAGAACACAGTAGGGCTGATTGTCAGCCTGAACACCCTCACTGGAAAGCAGCCTAACAAAACGCCCTGTTGCTAAGTCCCTTTTTTTCCAGTGACAATGACTTAATAGTGGCAAGAACCACAAGTAAATGATGAAGACCTTAGGTCACTGTTATTATGAAAATATTTTCTGCAGCAGTGCTCGGTAAGTCTGGTTATTACAGCCTGCCAGATTTTATCAGCTTCAAAAATGTTGAAAATAGTGTATTTGATTAATTTTCATGATATACGTTCACACAACCACATACACAAGAGAAACCTTGTATTTCTTTGTCTTGCCAAACTTCCAAGCAAACTGAGAGAAGCAGTCCTCTGCCCCAGGAAAATGTAGCTTATGGCTATTTACCTTCTGGTTACCCATTGCTAAATTAGTATGTGAAGGGAAAATGAAATATTTTCTTCTAGTCCACTTTTACAGAGAGACCAGAATGCCTAAAGAGATGGGGAAAAGGAAGGAAGCAGTGCTGAACAACGTTATCCATTTTAAATGCTCAGAAAGTAACTGAAAACAGCTGTGGAAAGTAAAAGGGATGATCTGTGCAGATCTTGTAGTTGGCCTTTTGGGACAGCAGGGATATTCTACCCTGTACTTCCAGCACCCCATCCCTGGCAGCACAAAAGACCAAAATGGTAAGTGACTGCCTCAGGACATGCCACCTGCAAGCAATGCTAAAAATCAAAATGTGAAAGATCACATAAGGGCAACAGGATGTTGCTCTGTAGAATCCAATACTTCCTTGTTTTATAGAGACAAAACAGTTTGCTTAAAATAGTACAGCAAGAAAAATCTTCAAGAAGACAGTTAAGTTGCATCCTATGTGCAATTCTATTAAGTGACCTAAACCAACTAAGAAAAGCTTATGAAACCAAAGCAAAGACATGGGTATCTTAGAGTTTGCCATAGTAAAAGGAGTATAAATTTCAAGTCTCACAAATCTTGTTCCTATTCCAAATGACAGACTGGAGGGAAAGACAGCTATAGTAGTTTAATAATTCCTGTTTTTTTCTGCTTCAATTTGTTTCATTTTTCTAGTATGCAAGTTTTTCTTAAATAAACTTTTCTATATTTTATCTTTAAAAATGTTATTTTATTATAATACTTATATATGTGTATATTGTGTATATGCAGGAATGTGTGTGGTAGCTTTATTAAATCCAGCAGACTTAGTATTAATGCAGTGTTTATACAATACATCGCATATTTCCAATGTCCACTAATATCCAAATTATTAGTGGACATTATTGTATGAGTAACAATTTCAACAAAAGTATAAGTCAGGTACAATCATATAAACTGTAAGGTAGAATATTTACATCCAAACATAATTCCATGGATGGGCAGTCAAGTATATAAAATATAATAAAAATCTAGAATGTTATATGTGATGATTAGAAAACAAAGACAGTAATCCCATTTGTTCACTTAGTAATTCACAAAGATTTTCCCTAACACTTCCCACAAACTGGTCTCAGAAACAGAAGAGCATTACATTGGCCATAAAGCGCTAGTGGCTGTGCTTTATATAATATCGTTTGAGGCAATCTGTGTAGGAAGTATGATCAAGATTCATAATTGCACAAATCTGCAAGGCCTTACATTTCTTATCACAAACTACACTGCTGTCATAACTCACAAAGAAGTAATTGTAGTATTTTATGAACTGCTTGCTGTCTAGGACTGCAAACTGTTTAACCAGTCTGTATAAACTCCGTGGCCGCAGGTCTTCAACACCGTAGGTCTGTGTCAGGGCATACTCCAGCTTCCAGTCGGATTCTCCCTTTAGATTTGCTTCCGTCAGGTTCAAATAATACTGCGACATATCCTGCAGTTAAAAACCATCACAACCTTCGTTCACTTTCTGGCGTTTCACACTGTGGAGGTGCTTGTTAACATTTATATGATATGAATAATACATAACCATTATCATTAAATTTGTTTGGAGAGAAAAAGAGGTCCAGCAGCACCTCTATCCCTCCTCCTGTTATCACAGGGAATAACGGAGTCATCTCTCATCTAAATTTATTTTGGAAAATGCAATTACATCAATAACTGCTTTAACTGTGGCAAAGTCTTTTCAAATTAAATTTGTAGGAGAGAGCAGCTATCCAAGCTGAAGTTCTTATAACTTCAATGGTCCGCTGCTTGATGTTAAATGACTCTAAAGCATAGATCCACAAATGAGGTCCAGAGAGCTTTTGTCTCAAAGGTAAGTGTCCATACCACTTTTTCTTTAAAATTTTTTTCAGACATTGACTAAGCACCTAGTATGGGTCAAGCATTTTTCTAAATGCAATACGTAGATCTGTTGGAGGAATTTTCACAGCAGCTCATTGAGTTCAGTTCTATTTCGGTTTGCATTTTAGGAAGGAAATTGCGATGTTAGGTACTGCATCCCAAGAGTGTGCTTTCAGATGAGAGTTACTCTCTGGGGAAGACTAATTGCTGTGACTTAGGAAAGCTTTCCAATGCCTATCTAGTTCATCTGGAAGGTGCCATCCGGTGAGCGCCTCATCTAAACCAGCGTGAAGTCCTCAGAGGGTCAGAAAAGGCCCCAAAGGTCAACCTCACCAGCCCACACTGAGACAGCACTACCAGGCTTTCCAGCAAAAGGACAGTGTTGTGAGAGTTCTGCACAGAGCACAGTTCACACCGTTATGCTGAGAAACTTCCAGCCAGCCTCATGAAAACCACGAAGGTGTGCATGCATGTGGTGTGAACCCCAAAACGATGTCTGCTTACCAACAGTGTATAATCTCGAGGCTTGTACTGAAAGAGGCGGATGCCAGGGTTGTTGGTCTCTTTCTCTAGAACATTCCTCACGGGTGTAATAGCAGGCGACACAAACAAAGAACTCACTGGACGTCCTGGAAAACACACATGTAGATATATATTTTTTAAAACTGAGTTTAATTACATTAAAAACATGAACAGCTTCCAGAATAAGAGGTTAACAGGCATAACCAGATGACGTGTGGTCATCAACGGACACTGACTCGAAACAATGCCAGAGACCCGTCTGACAGCAGAGGAGAATTTCTAGTATCAGTACCACAGAATTACTGCTGATTTCATTAGGTAAGGAAATGCAGTGTGCTTAGATTACTCACATACTGTCACAAAGAATACACAAAGGGCATAGCGCTAAGACGGATGTGATGTTTGAGATTCACTTTTATAAGTGCTTCAGATGTATATATGTATGATATAATATGTATGATATGATATGTATGATATAATATGTATGATATATGATATATATGTATGATACATAAACATGCCACACATGTATGTCAGGTAAGGCAACGTGGCAAAGTCCTGATACTGATATTGAATATGAATAATGAGGACATATGGGTTTATTGTATCATTATCTCTGCTTTTATATACATTTGAAATTTTTGAAATTTAATTAAAAACAACGCACGTCTATCACAAATACACACACACACAAATCGAAGGCTGGTTTGCTCTACACAGCTACCAAAAACAATATTCCAAAATGTACGTATAGGAACATGGTTAAGGCATCACCATATGATACACAGATTCATTAGAAAGTATATTTTTCTGTGTAAAAAAATTATCAAATGGTAAAAAGTAGTCATTTTTGCCAAGCCAATTCACGCTAGATGATACGTAAATATTTCAAAAAGGTCTCCAGTTACTGAAGAAAATATATTTATTGCTTCCTATTTACTACAAAACAGAATTATTATTTTGCAAGCTCCATTTCTTGCCAGAACTTCTATTTTCTTGTCTGTCACTGCCACATGGGCCGCAATGATGAACAAGCACCTCGGAGGATGAGCTGAACACACTGGAAGGGTTAGGCCAGATGTGCTGTTTGTTAAACTCGGCGAGCTACAAGTCCAATAAAGACAACCTGGAACCCAAGAGCTAAATAACCAACTGCATCGAGTCCCTAGGAATCTACAGAACGGCTGCAGCGAGCCAAGGGTTCAGAGGCTTCTGCATGGACAACAGGAGGTACCGTGCCAGCTTGGTGTGGCCAGGAACTCCTGCTGAAGGGGCCGGTTGCGGGCCACAGATCAGGAGTGGGACACTTGTCATTCAGCAAAGGAAGGCCATTCTGAAAAGGCCAGAGCTGACAAGTTTGCTAAAGCCTTTAATTTCAGCACCGTGAATTCCCTAGATAGTCAGGGCATTGCTCCAGCCTCTGGGACCAGGGAGCTGCGAACGGAATGTCATCCTACCTTCTCCGTCAGAAAGAACCATGATGCTGTCCCTGTGCGTGTGACCATAGAACTGTCCTGCGATGACAGCGCTGTACCTCCGGAAAAGCTCCACCAGCTTCTCGTTATAGTACTGTCTAATAGCGGTGATGCCGCTGGAGTAGGGCAGGTATCCCACCGGCACGTGCGCGATGATATACACCTGGGCGGGGCAGGAGGCGGACTCGTGAGGATGAACATCTGTCATAGGTAAGTGACCACTGGTACCAGAGGCTGAAAATGCATTAACGATCTTTTCGTTTTGTTCTGTTGTCTTTATTAGCACGTGTTCACAGTGCATATTTACACTCCTCTGGAGAAGCTGGTACATGAAACACATCTTAATGCTTTTTGTTCCCCTCCCCTTCCCTCCCTCCGTCTCTAATTTCTTTCCATTTGCAAAAAAGTGATCTCCCTGTTTCCTATTGTTTATCTCTGTGCTTTGTTTTAAATTATTTAGATGGTGGGTTTCTCACACAAGAGAAGTTACATGATACTTAAGCTCACGTGTCAGATTTATTTCACATAACATTATGGTCTCAAATTAATGTGTCCACTGAAAATGCATCAATTAAAATTTAATAAGCAAATATATCATTTCTCTTATGAAAGAAGAGATGAAACTAACAAACTGTGAAGGTCACTATATTCATTTACACTATAATTTCACTGACATAAGGTAACTGAGATCTTGGTCACAATTTTTTAGATCTTCAAATGTTATTGTTTTTCTCTTCTTAGTACATGATTCTACCCAGAGTTCAACAAATAAACAAATGGCTTTGGTCTATGAGATCTACCTTCTCTTTATTGTGCTGAGAGTTGTTCAGGGTATTTTCTAGCCATTGAAACTGATTGGCCGGGTCAGTCTTGTTCAGGGTCACAACGTTGGGGCCGTAGTACAAGTTTGTGTTTAGACTGATGATCCTCAGGTTTGGGTTACTTGGGACTTTCTGTGAATAAAAGCCTCCTATAAAAAGAATTTTATAGCACATTTAAAAACACATACATACACACAGACAGACACTGTCAAAGCAAATTCTTAAGGTTTACAATATAGTTGGGAAAATTCAACTTATTTCTCAGAGTTTAGATAAGTAGGAGATTCAACAAACATTTAATAAAATGGGCCAACTTCAGTGGTGTACACACTGAGATAATGACAACTGTACCCAATATTCAGCTGGAAAGATAATAAAATATTCGGGCAGTAAGCAATGAGGCTGAATTTTATATTAAAACAAGGATTCATACATCAACCCTTTGATGATTAGAGAGTTGATAAGGCAGAGCCTACAGAATAGGCTCACACACGGATCTCAGTGAAGACACTGAGGAAGGAAACGTCAGATCAACCAGAGCTGCGGCAGCCTGCTCAGAAGAGGCGAAAAGCAAGACCCGACAAACCCCTCTGACCACACGGTGAAGAGCACTCAAGGGTCCACTGCCTTGGGACTTTCACAGCCGGCCCCTGACATCCTGGGCCGCTCACCATCCACACCTGGCCTTAGCCTTCCGTCACCACAGATGGCTGCTTCTTTAAGATTTTCCTCCTTCGCCATCATTGCTATACCCATGAGTGTTTGCTCCGCTGTTGAGGCAGGGCTACTTCTGAAAAGCTGGCCCTTCTGTCCCGTACTAAACAACAACCATTGGAGTAGCAGAAGATGGCAAAGTTGGAGGGCCTTCCTTCAGGGAAGCTTTGCTCAAAACTGCCGTTACTTTGAAGACTTAACAGAAAGCCCTTCAAATTCTCAACATTAATCCTTTACTCCAGGGTTTAACTGGAAAGGCGGCGAACGTCATTGGAAGGGGCACCCTTGGAAAACTCACCTGCCTGCTCTGCAGGGCCAGGACCCCCGGTCAGCGCCTGCTGCCCATCTCTCTCTGCACTGAGTGGAGCCTCTCTAAAACCCACCGTGACTCTTTGGGAATCCTGACTGTATCTTGCGGCTCGTCCTTCCATGTACATACGCGCCCCGTGTACATTTCTGGCTCGGGTGGGTGGGACCAGATACAGTTCTCTAGACCAATCAGAACCACCGCCTACTTCTTAGATAGCAAATCTCAAATTCATATATGCTCTGATCTGCTTAGTGTTAGCAAAAACGTGACAAAGTAGTGGCAAGAGACAAAGGTTTAAGGAAAAGAGTGAAAGAAGAATGTGAAGTGGAGAGAAGTCCAGCCACTAATTTAACTGTCTCAAAACGTCAAGCGCACTGACGTCTCAGTGACCAGACCGCCTCCCCCTGTAAGCGCACACGAGCGCAGGGTCTGCCGTCAATGGCTCAGAGGCACAGGAGAAGGGGGCTGTAGACAGCGCCCAGAAAAGGCACCCACTCTGCAGTGCTTTTCAAGCTGCCCAGGTCCGTGTTAAAAGCTTAACTGTTCTTCCTTTGCCCGCTGTCTGCTCTGTAAAGCCGTGCTGGCCTGGTTTGGGGAGTGCACGTTCAATCAATTTTACAACTCAAAACCCACACTTTTATTCACATTCAAATTCACCATCAGCTTGGGCTTGGTGAGGAGTATCTTGATCGAGAGTGAAAGGGAAGGGAAAAGCCTCCCTACCAGACAACCAGGTTCACGACACGGATCACAAGGCGATGTCACTACTCACTGTCCTCTAGCTACTCCAGGAAAGCTGGGTGCAGAGGCGCTTGACAGCGGCAAGCCCCGGCCAACACTGGAGAAGTAAAGTCACGCAGTACGAGGAAGGAAGGGGGCCTGAGCGAGCCTCTCACTCACCTTTCCTGAGAGTACTCAGAGCGTCGTCCTCCAGCCAGGCTTTCCAGAGGTTGGCCACTGCGTCGTATACTTGACTGGTGGCTATGGGCAGCTGATCCTGGCCACAGACAACACAACCCGCCGCTGAAACTTTAAAGCTACGTGGATAACTCACTCAAACATTCCTTGGCGCTGACTATCACATTAAGCATCTGTAGATGCAAGCATGACTACTTAGTCTTCAGGGACGTTTTAGCTTAGAAGGGAAGAGGGGGAAGAGAACATAATCAAATGTAACAGAGCACAGGACCAGTGCTACCACGGAGGTCCTGGGGCACAGAAGCAGGAGCGCTCAAGTCAGGGGGACAGCGAAGAGAACAGTGAACCTGGGTCTTTGACAATGATTTCACCAGGTGATGAGAAAGGCCATCAAAGCAGAGGAGACGGCCCAGCACGGACGCAGGCTGGAAGGCGCGTGCCACCTACACAGAAAAGGCTGTGTGTCCATGCGTCCCTGCCGCTGGGGTACAGGGCGGATGTGGGAGTGTCACACTTCTCAGGGTACGTGGAAGGGTGTTGCTCTAACCGAACACAAGACTGGAACGTAAAGGTCCAGCTCATGAGACCTGCCACTGCATGTCTGTGAGCACTGGGCAGGCAACTCAGCATTTCGGGAAGGGCTGGTCCAGACAGGGGGAAGCAAACTTGTCTGTAAACAAAAGCGGGGGTATATCCATCAGACCATCTGGTTTCATGGCAACTGCTCTGACTCTGCTAATACAGCACAAATGCAGCCACGGAACAGAAACGCCGTGTCTTCCGACGGAACTTTATTTACAATCACAGGCAATGGGCCAAATTGGAATCAAAAGCCAGTTTACCACGCCTTGGAAAAACAGGCATTAACTATGGTGAACAATTTGCTTCTGAAAACTCACTGACATGACTTGTTATTATGATTTCAAATATGCTTCTAAAACCCCCAGGGCATTTGTCTTTCTGTTGTCAATGCTTATCCTTAAGAGTATATTCTACCTACACAAGACCGCATGCTACCTCTGACTTAGTTACTGTGACACTTTGACGCCACTCAGGGGCACAAGTCTCTAGCTACTTCCGGAAGGTGCCGTCAAACCTACCTGTGGCCAGTAGTCATGATTGCCCAGTGTAGGGAACACCTGGAGGTGTGGGAAGAAACTCCGGATGGTCGCCGTCATGTTCGCGATCACCTTTATAACGCTGTCTGTGGAGAGCTCGGGGACAGGGACGTGAGGTGGGCTATCCCTGAAAAGAAGACGGAATCGTCAAAAGCAAAGTCCGTTTTTAGAAAGAGCCACTGGGCTTAGGCCCTGATGCACCTAGCACTGCATGTCTGCACCTTACAGTAGCAAACTGCAGTTAGAGTAGAGGAACAATGGGGCACAGAAGCTTGTGCCTCTGGCCTCAGCCACTCAGGAGACTGAGGCAGGAGAATTATTCGGGCCCAGGAGTTCGAGACCAACCTAGGCAACATCGTGAGACCTTATCTCAAAAAACTGCAATTCAAAAAATACACTGGGAATCCCAGTCTATTTCATTGTCTGTTAAAAGATTTATGTATAACAAAAATTTACTGTATTAGTGAAGCAGAGATTCTAAGCCAAAGGATTGGATTCCAGTCCTAGTTTAGCTATTCCTAGCTGTGTACTCTTGGACTAGTTATTTAGGTGCTCAGTGCCTCCTGTAAAGGGAGAGCAATAATAACAGTAATACTTGTTGTTAAGATCCACCTGCGAAGTACAAACTAGGTAAAGAACACACAGCATGAAGCAAACACTCCGACAAAGACCCGTGATCATTACTCCAGGAACTGAAAATAAAAGCATCTTCCCTCCCTCGTGGGGGGTGGAACTAGTTAATGAGCCCACCAGAAAATGACAGTTTACATCTCAAGCCAATCCCCATCACCTTTTGTCCCTGATCCTTTAATCAAGATGAGTTATCACATTAATCAATACATCAAGACATCTGTGCAAGAGCACTATTAATGGAATCATCTCAGAATTAACATGGCAAATTTTTAAAGTCTGCGTTACCAAAAAAAAAAAAAAAAAGAAAGAAAAAGAAAAAAACAGGACCTTGAAAACTGGTCTAGTATTTTTTAACCAAGTAATTCTTGAAACACAATCACTCTTCTCATAGAATCCAGCATTCGAAGGACGCTTAGGGCACTGTGGATAAATGCTAAATAATCAAAGCTGTTTCCAGAATGCCTTACCCTGTCCATATCATGAAAGATGCTTCTTCCCCTGAATTCTTAATAAAGTCAAATGCTGACAAAATAAGTTGATATGGAGCATCACACAGGACATCCCCGAAAGGGCCCGGATTGGAGGCATTGGCGCCTTTGGACGAAGAGCACACTTTGGTGTGGTCATCTGTGATGTGGTAAGTAGGGTCTAAGTGCAAGTCAGTCACATGCCAAAACTGTCCTGTGGAAGACGAGGGGATAAAGAACATGAGGCAGTTAGACACAACAGAGCCCTGCTCTGCATAAAGAAGGACGCATTTGAGTCTTTTGTAAGAAAACAGTTGCCCCGAGGCCATAATGTTAAGCAAAATCAGATGCACAAGCTCAAATATCCCATGGTCTCTCCTATGAGAAACCCAAAGCATAAATAAAAAAGAGCAAAACACAAGACAAGATGGGTAATGGGGAAATGGGGGGAGAGACCTTTGCAGATGGGGAGGGGACTAAAACATGGAGACAGGGAGGAGGAAGGCAGGCAGGAGGTGAGAAAAAGAGGAGGGTGTGTCGTGCGCGCGCAGCGACTCCCTGCTATGAAAGTAATTACTATGGACTGCACACACGGACTCACAAAAAAATTTTAAAACAACAAAACTGTCCTGTTGATTATTTAAAAAGTCAATAAATCTACTTCTCCTTTGGAATTCCCATGTCGATATTTACAGTATGACTAGAGACAGCGTTCTTCCCTTCCAGGTAGGAAATCCTTAATACTTTACATGTGCCTGCTCAGCGCAGTTAAACACAACCCTCCCTCATTAAAAACGAAAACGCAAAGAACAGGAAGAATACAGGATGGATGTGGGTCGGAGCTGATGCATTCCGTATTCGCAGGACTGCTGAACACAGACTATAACAAAGATGTCTTCTCATACTGAAACACACGCTCATCCTTCTGAAAGGTCAGCGATACCATACTGTGTCTTAGAACACATCTCCATGCAGAATTGAAAGTTTGGGAAATTATTTACGTTCCTCTTTTAGAAAAAATGATATGAAAATACAATGTTATCAAATTATACAAAGACTGCAGAACCCAGTAAATGAGTATCTCAGTTCATTTTTTATATAACTTCACCCCTCAGAAAGAACATATATCTTTAACAATAGCTATAGGCCAAAAATAGGGATTCCCCAAGGTTCTTCAAAGCTATTCAACAGACGTAAACTTTCCCGCATGCACTCCCACAAAGCATGTAGAACATTACAGGAAGCAGCTGTTGAATGTTTCCAGTGGCTTTTCAGGGAGAAGCCAAAACCATTCGATAGCATCCTTGCTTATTAATCATCTTAGGAAAGGTTTCTTCATTGGAGGAAATACTAAAACAAACAGTTGCGGTCATACTTCTCTTTATTAAGTATTTATTACGTGTGGGCGCTGTGATAAGCAGTTTAAATATAGTGCATCATTTCATTCTCAGAAGTACTCTATGACCCCGGAAGCACGGCTCTGATTTAAAGTTGACAAACTAAAGCTGGATCAGTTTGGAAATCTGCCAAAGTATGCACAAAGCCGCCCCTCTGTGCAGGGACCTCCGAGTTTGCTTATATATAACTTACATATCAGTTCAGTGATTTTGATGCCATCTCATATATACTTTTTAAACTGGTTTTAACACTGAGATATTTTCTGCTGTCTTGTAGGTTTACATGATTAAAAGGCAGATTTAATCACTGTAATTTCCCCCCTTTAGAAATGTATATGCAGCTTTAGGAAAACAGAACTAACTTCCAGGGTTGCAAAAGAGAACACAGTTCCTTTATTTTGAGTTCATCACTATACTTATTTAAGTAGCATATTCTGTACTTTTTTTAAATGACCTTCAAAATAAACTGCTAACACACATACACAGGTTTTTAAATTCACTATGTAACTTTATGTCAGACACGACACAGCAGCATGTATCATACCAGAAAGAACAAGTACTGTGCAAACGTCTCTCTATGCAAAGATGATAAACCTTAAAAAAACCCACAGCTGGGAAAATGAAGTGAAAAGGATCTATTTGTTAAGGTGGAAAACCGAGTTATCTTTCTGGCTGTTCTTTGCCAATGTTGTTATAATTTCATAATACAAGTTCACACCCAAGAAGTGGTAGACGAAATACACAGATGGGAGCAGACATAAAGAAGTCATCAGAGTCAATTACTCAGTTCTTAGTCACCATGGCATTCACTGCCAAGAGTAACTTATTTTATTCCACAATTCAGAAAGTACCCTAACTTTTATTTCCAGCTTTGTGTCCAGCACACAAAGTAGAGATGACAAATAGCTCAGGATCATCCTGGAAGCTGAAGTATAAATATAGGGTACCGTGCGAGTTATTTTCATGTAAACACGTGATTGTATTTTGCAGGCTGCAAAAGTGTAGTAAGCAGCACCTGAAAGAGATAAGGTGATTGGAAGTGAAGACTGCCTGACGTCCAATGGGAGCTCTGCTACCTTCTAATCTGGCTGTGAGATGTTGGCCTCCTTCATCTACAACATGGAGATAATAATATTGCCTACTGCAAGGGTTAAATGACTTGGTAAGGGAAAAGAAGGTCCTAGCAGGGTTACATACCTAGCAAGCTCCACATTAGTGTCACTGTTATTACCTTGTGCTATGGTTTGTATCTAGATGTCCCACCAAAGCCTCACGTGCTCATAGAGAGGGCTTTTGGGGGGGTGACTGGATCATGAGGGAGTGAAACTCCACTGGCACATGAGAGTGGATTTGTCCGTTGATGGGTTTATAGATAAATGTGACATTGGGAGGTGAAGCCCGGTGGGAGGAGATCACTGGGGGCGTGGCCTGGAGGGTCTGTCTCCCTCTTCCTCCCTTGATCCCTCTCTGCTTCCTGCTGTCACACTATTAGATACAGCTAAGTTAGGTAGAAATATTATAGGCAGTCAGATGGGGCTAGGCCCTTTCGGGAGCTGGAGCACATGAGAATACATTACACCTGTGGTGGGAGGCAGCTCTACTGAAGGCCAGGACTGAAAGTAAAGATAGAACGACCAGGTCTACATGCCTCCCCAAGGGATAAGCAATATACTATAATTGGTATCACCTGGTCCCATGAAGTCCAGATAGACATCAGTCATTGGGGTGGGTGACCATGACCTCCTGACTCATCTCTTCCAAGAAAGGTCCTTGTTCTTTCCGTGTACACTTGCTACGTGACTTGCTTCCCTGCTGGACGGACATTACCTACATGGCTATACACAACTTGGAATATTATTGGTTGATCATAGTTTTGTCCCACATTATACCCAGTTCAGCATATTGTACCCACCTCATGAGTTTGCCCTACAAAACTTCCTTTGAGAAGCTCATCGGCAAACTACTCAAGACTCCACCCATCTCTCAGGGAGCTATTTCTGCTCCCCAATGAATTTGTCTACTCTTAACCTCTGTTATTCCTTAGAACTCATTCTTCAATTTGGAGAACCCATACTTGGTATGCAACATCTAGTGGGTTGGGAGTTACAATTTTCCTCCTATATCACTGGGAGGTCCTCTGTCATCACCCTAAGCTGTTTCTCCTCTGCCATGCTGCCCTGCCTTGGAGCCACATGGCTATGGACTGAGACTTCTACAAACTGTGAACCAAAATAAACCTCTCCTCCTTAGAGCTGAGGGTGTCAGGTATTACATCTCAATAACAGGGAAGTAAGTAAGACATTCTATAACTCCACACCTTGAATTTGAAACTGAACTTCCCATTTCCAAGTAATAGTTCACATGTATCCAGCACACACAGATCAGTCCAAGTCCCAGACATCAGAAATAGCAGAGCTGCGATCTGAAGTCAGGAGTCTGCCCCCATAGGCCAGCCTGCCCGTACGCACTCTCAGTTGAATATCCTGTCTCACATGGAAACAGGCGCTCACACCCGCACAGAGCATGCTGTGAACACAAAGAAGGTGGAATTATGAACAAGTTAGATTTGTGTAACTCGGGACCTGAACCGCACCCAGGGTGTTCCCTCCGGCGGCCTCTGCACATCCAGCATCTGGAAAGCGTCTCAGGTCTGTCTACCAGCGCAGGCCTTCAACAAGCACTCTAATTTACACCTGATGCTATTCAGGCCAAGGTGGATCCCAGGGCTTCCTCGAGGCTGTGGGATGAGTCAGTAATGCAAGCTGGCACAGAACCAGTGGCTCCAGCCTCCAGTACAGCTGCTACTCCCTGTGTGCCACAGGAAGGAGGGTAATTACTTAGATTCACTGGAGAGTATCTTAAAATAGAAGCAAACAGCAAAGCCCTGGCGGGTTCTTAACCCGAGCTCCACGAACAATAAACCTGCACAGGCCTCAGCTCCACTCCTAACACAGTGTATGAATGCTGTGTGCATACTCGGCCTACATGGGCATGCCCACGTGTAGGTGTTTCTAAGGCCACAGACCTTGCTGGTGGCAGAGCCTGTGGCACACGCTCATCCAGGTTCCCTGATTCAAAGTTATTTACACCACAATTGCTTTCTGATTCTACAGGAAATCCTTAAAAGGATTCCCAGAAATGTGTGTGAGCACAACACATCTAGATAAATGTTCAAAATGATACGAGATCACCAAGTCAAAGGAAGACGTTACCCTGAAGAACCCGCTGACCCATTGCTCAGACGATGGTGGGCCCACAGTTGCTGTAAAGGGAGGGGGTTACTTGTTTATATCGTCAGTTTCTGTGCACTAAATACACCAGCAAAGCGCAGTCTGCTCAGGTGAAGCCGCCTGGGGCGTAGCCCTCTGCCACCTAGGTTTAACACAAGCACAACAGGAGCAGGCCAAGGCCAGGCCGAGAGGAAGCCGTCAATGAAGTCCTGGAATTAGAGACAGCTCAATTAGAAAGAACTACAGTCAGGGCTGGGCCCTCGAGGGAGTCAGTGCCCGCAGTGAGAACATACCACAGCTGGGGCTGGGCGCACATTCGCTGAAGGCCAGGCCTCAAGCCAAAGACAGAGACCAGGCCTACCTGCCTCCCCAGGGGATAGGCAAGAAACTCTAATGGGTACCACTCGGTCCAGTAAAGTCTAGACATCAGTCACCAAGGGGGGTGACCAGGCCCTCCTGACTTATCTCTTCCAATAAAGGGTCTTTGTTCTTTCCGTGCACTTTCTACATGATCTGCTTCCCCCTGAAGCAGTATTACCTAAGCGGCTGCACTTTTGGTGGATCATAATTTTGTCCCATGTTGTACCCACCTCACGACATGCTCTATAGAACTTCCTCTGGAAAGCGGGGCCCAAGGCAACCCACTCGTCCCTCCTGCCTCCCAGAGCTGTACCTCTCAGGAAACAGTTCCTACTGGGCCTCTGACCCCTTAGGATTCATTCTCTGATTTGGGGGAACCCGCACTGGTATGTGGGACGTCCCCCGGGTTGGGAGTTACACTTGGGGGCCCTGTGCCCCGGAGCTGGGGCAGGGTGGCGGTCACATGAAGAGAAGTCTCGCAAAACAAAACACACAGCCTGACCCATGAGTCCGGACGCAGGCTTGGAACCCCGGTCACCTCTTCCCTCCTCTGCAGGAGGAGAGGGCTCCACTCGGAGGGTTCCCGCCAACACGGGAGCCCTGCGGACTCACGCGTCCCCGTCCAGCAGGTCACTGAAACCAGAGGTGCTCGTGCCACGGGCTGGGCCGGGCAGCCTGAGCCTCTGACGCCTCCCGTCATGTGCCCCGCGGGGCACCAGCGCCGGCCAGCAGGGCAGAGCTCAGCAGCGTCTCCCGGGACTGACACCGGGCAGCTGCGTCCCGGGCAGCTGCGGACCGAGCGCCCGGGTGCCAAGGAGAAGGCGTTCACCCCCCCGAAATCCTGGGACCCAGTCAGGGCGACGCGAGGCGGGGCGCTCTGCAGAACACGGACGCGCCGTGCGACACAGCGCCGAGACGCGGCTCGGGAAGCGCAAACACCCAGCAAAGCAGGCGGTACCAGGGGACAGAGCGGGCATCGGGAGGGCACCGCGAGGCGCAGGAGGGCGCGACCACGACGCCGGCGACGGCGCGCTGCGCACTCGGGGCCGCGCCG
>NW_004955436.1:4616024-4649362 GCF_000276665.1 Chinchilla lanigera | reverse complement strand
CAGGCGCGTGCGACCCGCGTGCAAACCCCCGGCGAGCGCGCCCGCCGCGTCCTTCCCGCTGCCTTGAGCCGGACGCCGACCTCCGCGGGGCCGCGCTAAGGGGTTAAACGTGGAAGGCGCGGGATTCCTCGGCGCAAGAACCCGCCGCCCAGGGTGACTCACCTCCGGAGACGGCTGTGTGCTGGACTCCGGCAGAGCAGCCTGGGGTCGGCCCGCGGTGCGCCAGTCTCAGCGGAGCTTGGAGCCGTCAGGGCTCCTTCCACGCCTCCCTGAAGCGAGCCCTGCGAGCTGAAGACCTGCGGAAGCGCCCTAGAGCGTGGTCCCAGCCCTGCGGAGCGCGCGCCGGCGGCCGAGTGGAGCGGTGTGATTGTGGAGAGGAACAGGTAGCATCAGCGGCCAGCCTGCCTTCGGCCTTTCCTGCCTGCGCAGCTGACCTGACTTCCACCGGGTAAAAGCTGCAGCGGCCTGCACCGACCCTGAAGGCTGCAGGAGAATCCCGGAGCCCACCGCCTGGGTGCTCCGGCCGAAGGAACTAGCAGAAGTATGGATTTCCGGCTTGCTTTCCCTCTGTGGCTACTCAGCTCTCCTACCCTCTCCCACTCGGAAACGTAACCTTCAGGGTAACTTGAATCTGTGTTCCTGGGTCACGGTCACTCGTGTTTGACTCAGAGCAAACTACTTTCTTCCTTTAGAGCAGAGTTGTTACCTTAAGTCAGCGCCCCACGAGGAAGCATGCACATTTTGAACCCTCCAAAACGTTAGCAACCCTAAAAAGGTAAGCTATTAAGCCGAGGGGGTAGAAGCGCCAGCCTCCCCGCCACTCGCTTTGCTTTCTTTAGTTCTGCTTTGCCCTCGCTCTCAGCACAACAGAGCTTCAGTGCCCCCAGCGTCTCTGGAGTTCAGCGCCGCCCTGGCTGTGTTTGGGGGTCCGTGTCCCAGGAGTGTGCCTGGGGCAGAAGAAACAGGTAAGGCGAAAGCAGAAGCCGTCCGAGGACGTCCTGTCAGTGGCCGGTGGCCGCGTTTCGCAGAGTAGCTTTCAGCCTGGTTTGTGTCTTTGGAGCCTCAGAATTTCAGAAACGCCCTTGCCAGACCTGTTCCAACTCCCCTTGGTCTTGGCTGTTTTTCCTGTCCTCTAACCGTGCTGGGGGAGGTGACGCGCAGACGCAAGAGGTGTTAGTATAAGGAAGGGCTCACGGTTTGCAAAGAAGTGATTGGCAACTGCCCTGGAAAAATTTAGGAAGCAGAACTGTCTGAGTCATCTCCAGAAGTCTGCGTGCAGACTGGCTCTCCACCCTGATCTTTCGGCCCACGGTGACATGGCTTCCCTTTAGGTCGCTCCAACCCCTGCCCTTCCGTTCTCTGTTGGAAATTATTGCCGACAGGGAGCGACCGGCCTTGTTCTAGAGCTGAGGAGAAATCCCCCAGCCAGCGCTCCCCGTTAGTGGTAGGCCAGGCGCCCTGGTCCTAGCGCAGCTCTTGTGGGTGGCAGAGGGTGGGCCGCCCGCTTGCCGCGGGTTTGGCGCTTTTAAAGAAAGCTGCAGACTCTGCTGTCCGCTGTGCTCAGCTGGACGCCTGATCTCCGCAGTCAGGACTGCACATGCACGTGATGCGCCCTGCAGGTGCACGTGGGATTCTCTCACCTACAGGAGAGTGAAGTATATGTTGGGCACCCGTGGTCCAGATGTGCACAATTCAGAAGTTCAGACTCTCTGAGCACTGGCGGGACGCTGCAGGGACAGTGCCACACCTGGCCTCATGTGACAGGCCCAGTCAGACACAGACCTTGCACAAATACTGTGTCAAATTGCCTTCAGCCAGTACGGAAAAGGTGTAACCAGGTGTAGTGGCATACGCCATAACCCTAGTACTCTGCGAGCCTGGAGCAGGAGGATCCCGAGTTCCAGACCAACCTGGAAAACTTGGTGACTTACTGAGACTCTGTCTCAAAAAAAGAAATACAAATGGATTGGGGACATAGCTGAGTGCTGAGGCCCTGGGTTCAATCCCCAGCACTGGTTCTCCTAAAATGTATGTGAAATAGAAGTGAATTTCATAATTAGACTTAGATCCAAGCCCTAGGATGCTTCTCTACACATGTGTGAATGTTCTAAAATCCAAAAAACTGAAAACTCCAAAGCGTTTCTGCTTTCAAGCATTTTGGATAAAGGATATTCAACTTGTCCTACTATAGTCAGGTGAGAGCGTAGTTACAGTGAATTACGCAGGCTAAGGGAATTTCCCCGTATTTTATATCTGTAAGTTACTTGGACCTTGAATTATAAAAATTACTGAAATCACTAGGGTAAGTGAAAATGAATACTGCAATATTTGCCATGGAAAATATTACCTCCTACCCTCCCCAAAGGCTGACAAAGGGAAAATAAAGCCTTGCGCCTTTGTTTCAGAAGAAAATGTACATTTCTCAGGATTATTTACTAGTCATGAGAACTTGGAAGTGCAAATCTAATCTTCAGTTTCCTCATCAGTAAAATAAAAATAACACCTGTCTTACTTGCTTTACATTGTGGGATTGAAAAAATGTATATAAAGCGTTTTGTAAATAACAAAATGCAAAAGAGTTTTGTTTGCTTGTACTTTACAAATGGGAACCCAGAGCCAATCACAGACATATTCTCTTTGGTTTGGGGAACTCAACTCCAATCACTCACTTCCTCCCACCTCCCCCAAAAGAACTGGGGTGGCTTTGTGCATACTCTGTGCACGCTGAGGTAGCACTTCTCTTGGTCCCGTTCAGTGGAGTTGCCTGGAGACTCATTTTAGTAAACCAGGGTGAAATCCACTTCCTGTTGACTTTTTAATAGGAATCTTTGATAAATGACATCAGTTATATGCCATTTCAATTATATTTACCTTTCAACAAGACATTTTGAAGCATATTGTTGTATTTCTTCAGATCATCCATTTCTAGCAGCAGAAAGTCATTTCTGTAGCTCAACCCACCGTGACAAGACTTCCTTAGATTCTGGATGAATTTAATCATCACAAATCCTTCATAAACATCGCAAACAAAAATATACCATCTCCACATTCCCTGAGGCTTACTTTGTAAACTAGGTTTTATATTAGGTGCAACCTTCTCAGTCTGACTTACCGCTCTGTGAATGGCTATTTTATGTAAAACTCTGTCTTATACAATCCCTAGCTAAATAAATGACATTAAAAATAACACTTTACAAGTGGGTGAGATTTTTATTCCAATCTGATTTGTATTCCAAAGGAAATTATAAAGTGTACTCACTTTTGTATTAAAAAATTCTGACAAAATTTTAATGGAAATCACAACACATGATACATTTGCCTATGAGATGAGCTAGCGTTTTTTTCAGTCACCATCATCTGTCTCCACCTCAAGGATAACCTTCGCATTAGTGAGCAGCGCTGCTGCAGTTGAGGGAACAGAATACCCCAAGAGCTTCCCCAGCCAACCAGGAGCTTTTCTACACCTTCTCATACTGGCGAATGCAGACAACGTCCCCAAAGGTAAGAGTCTGAAAGAGTCAAAAAAATCATCAAGGCATTTTACATGGGAATATTTGCAGCCAAACTTTGAAAAATTCTCATGTATGTATATATATGATTTAACTATTACGTAGTAGAATGCAGACACTAAATACTGCACCAGCTCTTCATCTCGGAAGGTGAATTAAAGGAAACCCTCTGTTTAGTGAGTGAAAGGCAAATGTACACTGCTCATGTCCCTAACATGAAGGTGAAGAAACAAGAGTTTACAATCCGAAGAATTCCTTCGGTTTTAAGTTACCAAGGCCACTGAGCAAAGTCAGTGTGAGGAACGGGGCATCCACACTTTCTCAGCTCTCCACTTCACAAGTGAAAGTGATTTGTAACAGGTTTTCATAACCACTTTCCGTACATAATCTAGATAAATTTCTTTAGGAAATGCAGTCATTTGAACTAGTGGTGTTTGAAATGACTTGTTCAGAAATCAGCAGGAAGATGTGACCTTCCAAAGCTCTCATTACTTCCCCTGCCGTGCTTCAGCCTGCGAGAACCTGGAGCTAAGTAAGGCGTGTAGGGCAGGCAGTTTGGCCACACTGATGTCAGGTCCAACTGGAAGTGCCATAGGGTCGCCTAAATTTAGGGCCAGGATGTGCGTGATGTTTGAGCATTGGTGTGATTTCCCTGGGTGTGGGGTACCTTTCTCATCCATGGCTTTACTCTCATCGTGTCAAATTTGAACAACTCTGAACTTCAGATTGAATTTTTAAAAAACATCCTTTCTTTTGCTGACCTTGCAGAGAAATGTGGGCCAACATTCCTTCCGACAAAAGGAAAACTGTCACTGTCTACACTCTTACTTCCCCATGTGAAAAGAAGAATGGGAACTGCAGTCTAGGAGTACTCAAAGAGAGCAATCAATTTTCTTAGATAACAACAACAAAAAGAAACCTGCCTTAGCAACAGGATGTAAAGCATCACGCCCCGCCCCCCAAAGACTAAATCAACTTGACTATGTCAGTATCATGAAAATACCCTGAGTTTACAGAAAAAGGTTTGCTCACAGTCTTTTCCCAGTTTGTGATGTGACTCCATCATTTAAGGAGTTATTTGTAAATTATTTTCTTTTTTCTAATATCCGCATGCCTACTTAGTTTTGAACATATATGTTGTAAAAGCACATAGTCAATTTTTAAAAAAGAACTAGAAGGAAAGTAAAGAGTTTTGGTTAATGTTTTGTTATTATTTTCAGTTACTTATATAACCTTAATAAACTAAAATAGAAAATTTTAAAGTATCTCTTATTTATTACAGGAACCATTAAGTAACTTTTCTAAGATTCAGTAAGCTTGATTTTATTATAATAGCAATTTTTATGTATTTTTGTGATTACTGGTTTTGCATATAAATTTTACATGAAACCTAGGTATTCACAGCAATGCCACAAAAATTGTTTTGACATGCAGTTGTGGATGAACCAATGGTATACATATTTTTAAAAACTATACCAAATATGAGGCCAGGGATATAGCTCAGTGGCACAAGCACCTGCCTGGCAATTGCAAGGTCCTGAGTTCGATTCCCATACCAAGAAAAGAGAAGAAAGAAAGAAGAAAGAAAGAAAGAAAGAAAGAAAGAAAGAAAGAAAGAAAGAAAGAAAGAAAGAAACTGTACACCAAATAGATTTTTTCTATGATCAAAGAGTCTCTAAGGAAATAATTAGGCAGATTCTTCAGATTTTTCTCTCTGTATAAATTGTTAAAGAATCTTGCGAGTGACATAATATTACTCTGAAAGAAAAAGGAGTGGGGGAAGAAGGCAGAGAAAAAGAAAGGAGAGAAGAGGGAGGAGGAGAAGGTAGAAACTAGATGCAGATGTCACTCATGACTTACCATAACCATTTTGCCATCCTTAATTTCTCTCACAAATTTTGTTTCCTTGCCATCCCATCTCTGTGTGTGAACGAGTTTGTCTCCATCCAGACTAACAACAGACTGAAAGCAACACAGAATATTACAATAGGTGCAAGTCAGGTTTCTGATATGGAAGTCTTGTGTGGTTGAATAAACTGTCAGCCATATTCCATGAGTTCTGCCGTCTTCCATTACTACCCAGATTACTGTGTACACTCCACTAATTCATAACTTGATTGAAACATGTCCATCTCAATGCAAACACGTCACATGCTAGAAATTAAAACTCTCAGCTAGTGTTTAAGCAAAGTCTTAAAAGGAGGCAAACTAGTTAGCTAATCTGACGGAAGCGGGCAGAGTGAACAAGGTGCAATCTTTCTATGGACTGAACACTGCTTAATACCTCCTGGAATGCAAGCTTGATATAAAATATGAAAAGTAATGAGAAACGAATGGGTTTGAATTTGGGGTACAGCCATCACTGTTGCTCAAAACATAATGTGGGCACTGTAGAGTGATAACTCCAGGTCTTTCTTCCTTCTTCCTAAATAGGAAATATTGAAAACATTCTCTACCATCCACCTTTGAAGAAAAAGAGAGGCACTGGGCATCTCTCTTTTCCTCCTCCCTTCCCACCTTCACGCTGCAGAAGTAACTTCTTACCTTACACTTTCTGTCATCTGCACTGATTTCATCGAACTCCTCTCCCAGGTGGAAACTGATCTCCGTGTTCTTGAATGTGCACTGGGTCCGGATCACCACCTTGCCTGCTTCCTGACTGATAATCACTGTTGGCTTGGTCACATTCCCCACTTGCCTCGTGGCAAAGCCCACACCTAAAACAGCAAAAGGAACAGGTACAACCCGCAGCCCCTTGCAGAATAGCTCACAGCACAGACCTCCGCTTCCCAGGCCCAGAGGCCGGGAGACACTGTTACTGATTAACGGTCAGTCCACCAGTCGGGCCACTACTGAGCACAAATATGTGAATGCTGAGGAGAAACTGCCAAAGTCCCAGCAGTGTCACGCGCTCTGCAGAACACCAAGTGCTCAGCCCACGTGGCCCTGGGTGGAAAAAACGGGCAACTGCCACAGTAAACTCCGAGTGTGGCATCAGGCTAGGGCAGTGAGGTCTCTTGCTGACCTGACCGGGGGAAACAGTGACCTTCGAGGCCAGAAGCTGGGGACAGAATGCGCTCAGCCTGTCTTATTCTTACGCACCCAGGGCCTTCATGTATTCATCAAAGTTCTGACTGTCCGTCAGCTTCCAGGTAGCACAGAAAGCCTCCACCATCCTCGCCTTTCTCCCCTGTAGCTTGGAAAACAGATGAGACCAAGGAGCCCAGGTCTCTGCCTCTGCAACTGCAAAGGATCCCTGTGCACCCCACAGCCGCTCCCGCCTTCTTATTTGTAAAAGAAGCTGGCACAAAGCCCAGGGCTGCAGACCCCCCCTGCGAGTGCCTCTCTCCAGTAGGCTGTCGAGGGGGAGGGATGGAAGGAGAGTGCCTCTCCCTTCGTGATTGGATCAGGCCACTGGGTTAGCAGAGCAGGTCAGTTCCACCCATCCACCATCCACGCTGCAGCCCTGCTGCCTGAGAAGGCTCCGCGGGGACTCGGGGGGCCGGAGGCGGGCACAGGAAAATGAGAGAGGGTCTTTCAGCTCTTGTGAAAAAACTTGGCAGAGGCCATCTCCAAACTGTGGAGAAAAAGGAGAGGCACAATAGCTCATTGAAATTGATTTCCGTTCATGGCAGAGCTGGTTACAGATGAGGACCTCCTTAAAGACAGCCACTGACACTCCAGACTCTGCACACAAGGAAGTCTGAACAGCGTGTTTTATTCCGTCTTCTATTTGCAGGGAGCACACAGGCAGGCGAGACGGTGCCAAAGTGAGAAAGAGGCCCTCGCTGATGGACTGCCTGAGAGCCTCGCTGGGCGTCATGGATGCTGCCTGATTTGGGCCCTTTGTCCACACACAGGAAGTGAAGCCAAAGATGTCGTTGTTCTCTCTAAGCACATGAGAACCAGACAAGGAGGGAAAGGGCTCCTCAGGAAGAGTGAGAGCAGGATTCCCCAATAAGGCGCCAAGACAAAGGAGAGAGTGTTCTGCCCCCTCCTTGAACAGACTATAGAATCCATGTGGAAAAGCTGGGCAGAAGGCCACTTAGTAAGACCCCAAACGCCCTGCACTATGGGAATTGTTGATTTTCCCAGGCCGCAGCTACACAGACAGGCTGCGTGCTTGTTTGCAGTTGCTGATGGGGAAGGAGCTGGAGTAGCCACGGGAATGGGGAGAGCTTTGGCTTCGTTTGTCTGAGCTCAAGGCTTCCCAAGAACGGCCAAATACCTTGAGGGTTCTGGTGGAGCGGACAAGGTCTCTGAAACTCCTTTTTACACAGACATTCTTTCCTTTTTGCGAGTGTAGACCACTAAGGAAAAGCAGCTTCCCAGCTTCTCAAGGAGACAGCAGTCTCTTGGATCCGCTGGGTAATCTCTGCTTTTCTCTCTCCTCCCCACCTAACACTCTGCTTTTGTCCACAGGAAGTATAGCAGACAAGGCTGGGAACGCATCGATTGCTAGCTACGTGATTCTACTTTAACATGAACTCATAAACTTTGTCCGTACCTGTTCTTCCAGTTTGCATTATATTCAGGAATGGCACCAACATCCACCCAACTAAGCCACAGATCTATGAGTCATTTCTAATACTTTACACTCCAAAATCAGTTCGATATCAACACCTCTCATTTTTGTCCTTTTAAATTTGGGGGGTACAATTCAAATGACCAATTTATCTGTGCAAGCCAATTTATACTATTATCACCAAGGATTCTTATATTTTTCATCTAGTAAGATATTTTCAAAGTGGTTCAGTGTGGAAGTGTTTTTCTAAAATATTGTAAGTCACTTCTTTTTCAAATTATGAGAATGTAAGACCAATGAGGACATCACACTGCTAAAATGTTTGCCCATACTCATTTATTTTTTCCATTCTTTGAGAAAAGTATGAGATTGTGGTATACTTAGTCCAGTAGTGGTGAACTGATGGCACATGTGTTGTTTTTCAAGACAAAAGATATTAAGATATGAGTTGGTTTTTCTAAACTCAGTGTTCTAAAACCCCAGTATTCAGGTTTAATTGCAGTGTTGGCACTTTGTGATAAATAAGTGGGTTTTGAGTTGCTGTTTGGGCACTTGTCTCTGAAAGGTTTGGCATCGCTGATTTACTCTAACTTAAAGTGCATTTTCCTATGAATCTTTTATACTTCCTATAATATAAAACATAAAAGTCCCATAACTCATAAGTGACTTTTCCACTGTGCATAAGTAAACAGAAGATAATACTGTCACAAAGATGTCCATAGTAGAAAGCTAGGAAAAGCCACTTGACTACTTTATGACTCCCTAAACTGACATTTAATCTAATTCAAATTACTCAGAATGAAATGTATCTGTACCTACAAAAGATTGCTTTCAAACAGAGCTTATTTGTTCTGATTACTGATAGTTTGATAGAAGAGAAGGCAAAAACAAAAAATAGACTATGTGGTCCTAGAAGGATTAAAAAATATCTTTTTTCCAAGTTTCCTAAACCTGGGAGCAGAATATGATCTTGAGGAGGCTTTTATAAAACACATGCACCCACAAGCTTAGAAAGACAACAGTTGTGACACATTGACTACTCCCCAAGAGACTGCCTTGTGCATTAGCTCATAGCAAGAAGGCTCTAAAGAATCCATTATAAAGATTTATTTTTTTCAAAAACAAACGAAAAGGATTTATTTTTTAAGTAGTGAAATGAAAGGAACAGAGGCAGAGAAGATGCTTTGAAAGATCTTGGCAAAATCGCCACATGAGGCTGAATCTCCTGGCGCCTGCTTTGTTAGAGTTTATTTCTTCTTAAGAAAACAAAGTATGATGAAGCTTTAACATTATTTTTAAGCTAAGTAAGCCAACCAAGATCATGACACTTTCTTGTAAGATCCCCAAGTGTACACATCAAGAGAAATTAGATAACACTCAAAGAACTTGCTTGAGGTTCTTTGGGTTACCAGATTATACACAATAAAACAGTAATGGAATATTGCTATAGTTGGACATGAAATGTGATTATAGAATGAAGCTGCTATTGAGCCATTGTGTCTCCCTGGAGAGGTAATAGATGGAATCAATCAGACCCCCTTTGCTGATACAGACAAGTGCTGTAGACAGCCTCAGAGGCACACCTGTCTTCCGTCATGTGTAGATCTCCCATCATCTCCACCCCACAGTCGTCAACCAGCTACACCAGCTCAGGTTAGGAGTGATGGAAGGCCCTTCCAGCTCCCAACCAGGGGTGAATGCAACCCTTGTGATAGACTCCAATGGGGTGAGCGGGTTAGGAGTGAGCAAAAACCAGTGGTTTATCAATCTGTGCCTTGGTGATATGAAATTTTTATCTGACTGTTCTTTAGAGAATATAGTCTAGATCAGAAAGGAAATGTCCATTTCCCAGTTGTGTCACAGCTGGAAAAGGAGAAGTTTTTAGAGAAATAATCTCATTTGTTTTCTACTTCATACAGTTTTTCCTACACTTTTCCCTCCTTGGACTTCTCATTATCTAAGTGCTCCATTCTCTGTGTTTTCTTAAACGTGAAGTCCTTATTTTGCTTCTGGTCTGATAAAGTGGCTCAAGAGACAACTTTTATTACAGGCTTATTTTTAATCAGAATACCGGGAATTTCTCTCCTCTGGCTACTTAGACACCACAGCTTTGCCAAGAAAACTCTCCTCCCCAGCCCCCTTCGTTAATTTCCACTTGTGGAGTTTAGCTCAAATATTGTTTCCTGAAGGACGACTGGTTTGGAATCCCTGTGATTATGCCCTCCCATGGTTTTCTTTATGTCTTTTGCAAATATAATAATTTTGATTAGACAGTTCTGCAATCAGTTTAATATCTTCCATAAGAAAAAAATGACCTGATTTGTCCTTTTTATTCTACAAAGAGCTCCATACCCAATGTCTAGCACAGTTTCAAGTCCACAGGGTCTGGTCAACAAGTATTCAAAGTATGAACAAATATGGAGAGTGAAATCAGAGAAACAAGTTAAAAAATGTAAGAATTTAAACAGTAGCCTATGTGGTCTGTGTATTCTTTCCCAAGTGTTTATCCAAGCTTCTGCTCTATGCAACCTGTCTGGTCTCCAGCATGGGCTATCTAAGCTTCTTCCTCATCTCTACCATGCTAAGGCTTGGGAAAAAACTAAGGATCCTCTTTTTAGCTTTTTTTCCCCTTTGAAGTAAAAGCACATAGAATAGTCCAGGAGAGCATTAAAACGCGATGTGGATTTATTAATACAAGAGGAAGAGAGTGCTGTGCCATGTCAGTGTGGAAGCCTGATACCAAGGAATGTGCAGGGAAGTTGTCCTTTTCAGTGAATCCTCTGATCTGTTTATTGTGGGCTACTATCCTTTTTTTTGGTTCTCTTGTCCTTGCAGCGTTTTATTGTTTACTCTATACATGAAATACCAAAGAAAACTTTGAGCAATAATCACCAGAAAAGTAGCTATTAAAAATAGTAATCTAGAATCAGTTGCACATTAAAGAACCTACTTATCCCATTTTGAACATAAACAGGACTAAATACAAGGGGAAAGATGCTTACAGAACCTTAGAAGCATTAAAAGAATAGATTTTAGGCTGAGCTGAGTTTCCAGGAATATTCACAGGACACCACTACCAAAATCCCTGTAGAGGGTGCAGGTCTCCCATCAGCAATATGGTACAAGAATGCAAAATAAAGACAAAGAAAGCTCTGCAGATAAGGAGCTCTGGGATGACCCAATGCTCCCTATGCAACAAAGGGCCCCCGCTCCAAAGCTCATGGCTTTTATTGGTATCAGTCAGGGAGGTAGGTGGGGGTCACTGCAGAGTGCTAAGGAAGAGAAACTTTGCAGGCATCAGCTGTAAGGAAAAAACAGAGCACTCTCACATCAGGCACAGGGGCGCTCTAATTAGCAGTGCAATGGATAGCTTGATGTATGCAAGCCTGGCACCTTTACTGCTAGGAAGGTACACTTCTTTCTAAATCCCACAGCCTCAGCTGAGATGTTATCTCATGTTTTAGCCCTGGAATCTCACACGCTCTTCCTTGACCCCCCCATTCCAGCTCTGGTGGGGGACAGTTCTTGCCCATGTGCTACAGTGAGATACACTGGCATCTTTGCCAGACTTGATCATATTGTTTTGGCCAATAAAGGGAACATCTGCTTCTATATAGCAAGTTCCATATATCTCAGTGAATAGGGTTGAAGTAGAAGTCAGGTAAAGATCAAGGCAAGAGGCTTCATTTCTCAGGACAACCCAGCTTGGCAGTCTCCCACACACCACCAAAGAAACTGACCTGCTAGGGCAACAGTGATCACTACTGTTACCAGGAAACTAGAGAGTCAGGAAGCTGCGCTCCCACCTGCCAGCCCCAGGAATACCCTGCCTTAGGAACTGTCATCTGTGAACAAGGGAGTTTCATTCAGAACTATTGATTACCTGATCATACCACATAAGATGAATCTCAACAGCAGATAGGCATCTTGTGTGCCTTCTCTCCCAGTACTTATGTTTTGGATTTCCCTCTCATACAAATACATGGGATAGGCAGACCTACATCAAGGAAGGGACATGTATGGGGTGGAGGTGAAGTAGTGTTCTATCTTCTGCTGCTTCTGCAGAGCACAGAGGACCAAAGAAAGCAGTGGGAGCATAGATCAGACACACCAGTCACCCGCCTCTCCTCATCACTCAAGAGAACTTGGCATGTTTCAGAATGCATTTGTTAGAAAAACAAACCGGGCATGGTAGCATACACCTGTAATCCCAGCACTTGGGAGGCTGAGGCAGGAGGATTGCTACAAGTTTGAGGCCAGTCTGGGCTACAAAGTGAGCTCAAGTCCAGCCTGAACTGCATAGTGAGACTCTGTCTCAAAAAAAAAAAAAGAGAAGAATAAAAGAAAGAGACTGGGGATATAGCTCAGTGGCACGAGTGCCTGCCTGGCAAGTGCAAGGTCCTGAGTTTGATCCCTGGTACCACAAAAGAATAAAGGAAAAGTAGAGGTCTTGTATGTCTGGAAGTACTCTGGAGTAACAGTGATTAAGATCATTAGAAATACGTGTGGAGAAGTATAACCAACCAGGAGCTAAATTTCCCCAGAGACATTTTGGTATAGGCATTCTGGGGGGTAACGCTAGACTCTATACTATAAATAAAATCTTAGGTTGAAATTTTATGCATGCCACGGATTGTATGACTTATAATTTACAAACCAGTCCATTCATAATAGAATAATGCTACAATTCTAAATTATAGTATTTCTTCAATGAGAAGTATGAAGGAGGACCACAAAACCAGAGATGCTACTAGTCCCTGGACCTCTGATGGTTGAAGAAATGGTGCGAGACTTATCCCAAGGTTTCCTCCACATGTGACAGAGTCGTGTGATATTCCGCAAGAGAGAAATGTGGCCCAGGACTGTTCTAAAGATCAAATATGTTAAACATGTTAACCTGGAAAGCTCAATCCTGCAGTGGAGGTTACCCCATCATAATACAGATTTCCAGGGTCACTCAGTATAATTTGCTGGTTACTAATTTTGATGGGTCCACATTTCAGGACATTTGGAGTCTTATCCCAAGACCAGATAAATATTTCCATACTCATTTATAAAAGAAATAGCAGGCACTTTGGTCATAGTAGAGGGGCTGTAAACCTGATCAGTTCGCCTAAATAAAGTGCGGAGAAGCAGATTGATGTATTGTATATATGGAATTTTCATACATCCCAGAGGTGGCATCCCATTTCAGTCAGCAAAGTTGCCATTGTTCCATAACTGGAAGGGAAAAAATGATTATCTACATATTAAAAAGTGAACTTGACCTCTACTTTTCATGACATACAAGAATCTCCAACAAGTAGTCAAGGGCTTGAAATTTCAAACTTTGAAATTCTTAATAGAAAATATAAGTGACTATTCTTTGGACTTTGAGTAGGATATTTCCTTAAAGGAAACACAAAATACATTGACCATAAAGTAAAAATATTAATACATTTGATAACATTAAAAGAACTTTTGGTTATTAAAACTATAGTAAAGAAAATGAAAGGACACTACAAATTGGAAGATATTTATGACACCCATGTTCTAAAAGGATTAGGATCAAGAATAAAATATAAGAAAAACACACCAACCCATAGAAAAAAGATGAGCAGAAATGTCACTGAGGAGGAAGGCATAGACCAATGCACACATGAAAAGAAGACAAATCAAGAAAGCCTTACATGTCATTGTGCGTGTGTCTGATTGACCAACATCAGAAAACTACCAATACTAAGTATCTGGTAAGATACAAATCCACTGATGAGGTTTAGGTTGGTGAATCCACTTTGGAAAACAACTTGGCATTGCTTTCTAAAACTGAATGTTAACCTGTGACTCATTAATTGCAATTCAAGCTAAGAATGCAAAAGGAAACACTGCATATTAACAGTTAATTCAAGAATGTTAAGTAACTGTGTAAAATATTTTAAAACCATGAAAATGTACATACATATATTTTAGGAAAATGTGTAGACCCACTAAAATTAAATAAAATTAAGAAAATGATGAGCATTAGATTCAGGAAGATGGTTACTTTGGCCCAGAGGAAACAGGACCATAGAGAGGGTTTATTTGTAGGTGGAGAGTTCACATGTTTCTGTGATATTAATGAAAACAATTAATTATGTACTTAATAGAGTAAGGGAAAACTGATCCTGTGTGGATGAGTAAGATTATATCAAAAAAAAAGAGCATGGGAAACCTAATTATTTACTCCAGATAACACTCAGACTGTATCAGAATTTTCTCTTAGGGAAGGAGCTATCTTTTATTTGGAAATACTTTATTAAGTAATTGATGCTGAGGTCATAGATCGACATGTGTCATGGAAATAAAAAAAGAGGACTGAATTGCCCTGGCTTAGAAGGGAAAAGGAATTTAGCAGGAGGAAAACCTACAGAAAGGATAGAGGATGTCACTCTTCAACATCGGGTTTTGGTGTTTTTGTGATACAAGCTTTGTCGTCCCAAAACATCACAAAAATGCGTCAGACACACAAATGCCTTCTGTCAGTTGGTTCTTCTGTGAACACAAAGGAGAGTTCTACCTCTGTCTGACACAATTCAAAACAGGCTGAGCGTGAGGATAGCAAGGAATACCACAGCCTCAAATTCTCCATGGGAGTGGGTGGCAGCAGGAGTCTGGGAGTGACTCAGAAAACTCCCTCAAGGGATGCAAAGATACCATGATGATCTCAGGGGCTTCTAAGAGATGCAGAGAGGATTTCCGAATTTTGTTGCTTCTCCAGCTTCAACTTTGTCTGATATATTGCAGATTAAACCAGGGGTAAAAGTAGCATGCACTCTCCAAGACTCAGGAGACTTCCCAAATCACTGCTAATTTATAATAAATGAATTATATATTTTATAATATAAATTGTCTTCCTTAATTTATGGAAACATCTCATTGCAAGCTCTGTTTCTAAAAGTACACAAAAACACAAAACGTATTTGTACATATGTGTGATGAAAATATACAGTGAATGTTTAAATTAAAAAATTTTATTACAGTAGAAGACACATTACTGTTAATTCCCCTCAAAATATCTCATGTTCTTGCCACTTTCCGAAGCAGTTCTGGAAGTCCTCTTTTGTGAGTGCCCTTACAATATGTGCTAAAACAGTGAGTGCTGTTGCCAAACGCCATGCGGTGGAAAGGCAGGGTTGTAAAAGCATGAGTGTGTCTTCATTCATCTTAGTCACTGCACCTGGCACCCTCAACTGCTACTAACACGCCTTCATTTTTACAGCTTCATGACAATCCTCATGGTAATTGAAAGACAATGCTAATCATAATTACAACAATTTTCCCACAGTATGATTCTGCTTCAGGAAATACATTGCCCATTTGTGGGCTTGTGCATAAAAATATGCAGTACAATTCTATTATCCTTGACAAATTCTGCTTTTAAAATTAAAATTACATCTACCTCATAGTTAAATTTAGCCAGGTGTGGTGGCACACTTCTTTACCCCAGCCCTTGGGAGGCTGAGGCTGGAGGATTGCTATGAGCTTGAGGCCAATCTAGGCTACATGGTGAGTTCAAGGCCAGCCTAAATTACAGAATGAAACCTTGTCTCAAAAATTAAGTAAATGAATAAGTAGATAAACTTGAAGCATTGACACCTTCACTGACACCTTCATAATATTATCTTCTGATCATAAAAATGATATTTTATTTACTAACTCTGTCTTTAATCATGTTTAATAATGTTTCATAATTTCTCCTGTAGAGCTTTTGCACATATTTTGTGTATTTATTCCTACAAAATTGAGGCATCCTGAGACAACTAAAAATGGGTCTTGCTCCTACTAGAAACACCTTTTCTAGTAGTTTGCTACGGGTATGTCAGTAAACATATATAGCCTGCTTGGTACATCCTAAATATGTACCATCCTAAATATGTACCATTGGCATAATGTACCAATATACATTAAAAGTACATCCTATTATTTTTAATAATTCATTTAATGTTTTTAATGTAAGCACTCATAACATATGCAATCAATAATATTTCAATAATATTTTCTCCTTCCTAACTTAATTTTTCTTATATTACTGCACTAAAAACTTCAACTGATGGTTAAATATAGTTACATTAGCCATTGTCTCAGTGTTGATTTTTAAAGGACTGCTTTTAATGTTCACTTACCTATGTTACCTCCAAGTGTTTTATAGTTAAATTTTTATATTAAGAAATTTACCTCGAACCTCTATTTCCCTAATCATTTTTATTGTGAGTGGACATGCTGATGAGTTCCAGGTCCTTTGCCATCTACTGTAGTGTGGACTTTCAAGGATTAAGGTAGGGCAGCGTTTGACCTACCTCACCATGTCTCCTGGCCGTAGGGTGGTGGGTCTGGGATAACAAAAGCCCCACAGAGAGTCTTTCCCTTGACACAGCTAGCAGGAGCACTGCATCTTGGGCAGCGTCATCTTTCCTCTGTCCCATTTATCCTGCACATTCACTCTTCTCCAACTGGAGAATGAATGGCTGGAGCATTTTGCACACTAGGAAGTGCAATGGCTGCCTAAAAGTGTGACCATCTTGAACAAATACTTCTAAGTCACTTTACATAGTAAGCAGCAGATACACTTAATGCTATGTCAGGAAGCCGCAGAGAACTGGGCCCTGTGGGCAGAAGACCATCCCAGTTTGTTTGACAGTTGATTCCTCACTGTTAATTGATCACATTAACTGTCCTCTAACTGTTCAAGGGGAAGATTCTGCAATTGCTATTTCAGCAGCAAGTTGAATAAATGAGAGAGCGGGCAGGGAAAGCCCCCCTAATTGGTTGTAACAAATTCCAGGCATAGAGGGGGATTTCTCTTTATTTAAAGAGGTGGAAAGGAAAAACTCAAGTCCAGCATGAAGTCCAAAGGAAAAAGTAGAGAGCACATTATCTTGAAAGCAGAATAAAAGAACTCCCTTCAAAAATGATTTATCAAAGCAAATGGAAAGGAAAACAAATCTCTTTGGTGTATCGTCAGGTATAAGTGTCTCCCGTGAAACAGGAGCAAGGCTCCATCAGAAGAGAACAGACTGAATACAAAGATGAGCCACATAAAAGGGGCAGGGACCCGCGGAGATTAGGCAGTTATCTAATCTGATGTGACCAAGGCATGAAAGAATTAATAGTTAAACAGGAAGAACCAGATAAACACAGACAATAATACATAGAACACTGTTGGTGGAGAATGTCCCTAACGCAAAGACTTTAAGAATGGCAAAAATATTAGGTGTAAGAGAAAGAAGGAACAGCTTAACGAGCTCAAGTGTTACCAAGAAGTATAGTGAAAGAATCTGAATAATATATATTAAAATTATAGCTGAGGAAATGTTCTATACTGAAAGTACATATTACTCTGTAGATCAAAATGCCACATGTTGATAAAATAAATGAAAGAAAAACCCAAACTTGCTACTCTAGAAATATTTTGAACCAAATATAATTCAAACCAATAAAAATAAAAATAAGGTAAAAGCCCAATAAGCATTAACTCAGAGAGAAAAGTGCATAAAACTTTATAAGGATTATTCGACTGGCTGTAGTCTTTTCCAGAGCAGTGTACAGGCACCCAGTAAACACAGAACAATGTTATGGTGATTTCGAAGAAGCTGTAACTCATTTTTTTATCACATGTAAATGTAAAAGAGACTTTTCTCTCTGAAAATCAATCAATTTATTCTCTCTGTATAAAGTTTACTGTGTGGTACTTCCCTGCAAGAAGAGACTACATCTGGCGACAGACCTGATAAACCAACTCACTCTACATTTGTTTCTTTCACAACTGATGAAGGTCCCATTGCTTGACAGTCTAATTGGAGTCTGGCCCTGAGATAAGATCACAGTTGATAATCATGCTGTTTCAAAAATCTCAGAGTCAGGTCCAGAGTCTGAACATGCCAAAATCTTTAAGGCAGGAAAGAGACGCCCACGTAGATCCCTTCCAAAGGGGCGGGCCTTGGACTCTGGAGGGCGAGTGTGCTCCGTGGGAGAGAAACCTTGCTCAGGGCTGCGGCTGGCGTGACTTACAGCGCCAATTGAAATCACGCAGTGTTTATGAGAGAGGAGATGGGGGAGTAAGCAATGGAGTGCGGCCTTAGGGCAAGACCGCCTGTGAAGGTCTTTTCGAAACTTTAGGAGATCATATCTAAGTTGAAATGTATACATTTTTCCAGAAAGCATGGTGCCATTATTTATATATAGTATCCTGTTCAGCATGCATGAGGTTGTGACTACACTTACTCAAAAGCTTGATCTCTTTTAGAAACACATTTATTTTCTTTTGTTTTGTTTTGTTTTTTTTGGTTTTTGGTTTTTTTCTGGTACTGAGAATTGAACTCACAATCTCACGCTTGCCAGGCAGGTGCTGTGATGCTGAGCTAAATCCCCAGCCCCCCAGAAACACACTTATTTTCTACATGTGAGTCGTATTCTGGGTCTCTTCATTCTTTTTCAGATAACCTGGGGTTGCAGAAATAATGACAGCAACAACAAAAACCCCGCACAACCCAGAGATGAGCATTTTTAGTCTTAAATCTGTTCAAATCTATTGGTTAGATTAATTAGTCTAATAATCTCTGACTGCCCTATATTAAAATCCTATTATAAGAAGATTCTCTTGTTTTGACTCCAGAAGATTACTATCCAGGTTCAGGCAGGGAATGCACCCTCAGATGGACTGTGTGGCCAGTGTAGCTGATGCCCCACAGGTGGGGCATCGAGAGTGAGGTTACTCTGGATCATTTCTTGGTTTCTGCTTTCCCTGATGCCCTAAAATTCTTTGGTGTTTCTACACTATTGAGCCAACTTTCAATTTTAATTTCGTGGAAATCCTCCTGGACAGGTTAAGAGACCTTCGACCTGTGTGTATGCTAACAGTGACCTTGCAGGAAAACATTACCTAACCTTTTGTGAAGCAATCCCCAGATATCGCATGATTCAAACGCAAGGCAAACAAAACCGTTCTTCTGAGGTGATACAGTCAAACAGAAAATACCTTTAATCTTTCAAAAGACGTGATTGCAGAAAGGAGACAGAACTAAGCAGCTATGTTTGAAATGAATCTCAGGTAAAGCAAAGCTATCTTTAGCCTGGAATCTCATCAGTTCAATCAATTTGGTGTATGTTACAAAAGATTTGCTGTTTCTACAAAAGAGCCACTTACACAAGACTGATTGCTCAACTAAGCAATGAATGTAAGGTCTTCTCCACCCTTAGTTTTCAGAGTGAAAGTACAATAAAATATAGCAAATAAGTCAAATGTGGCTATAAAAAACGCTGAAAAATTCAATTAATCGAAAGAAGGCACAAACAACGGAGGGACAGGACACAGGGCGAACAAAGAGTAAGATGTCAGATTAAACACATCGAGTCCGAGGGTATGTTGTCCATGAGAGGTTTACTTTAAATATAAAGTCAAATTTCTTAAAAATCCAAGGACAGAAAACATACCATGCAAATACTGCTGCTAAGAAAGCTGAAGGGGCTGTGTTACTGGGAGACAAGGGAGGCTTCAGCACAATGAACCTTACCAGAGGCAGAAGAACGTCTTAAAATGATGAGATGGCAAATGCTCAAGTGTTATTTCTTTTTTTTTTTAATTTTTAAAAAATTTTCATTTTAAAGAAAATAGTACAAAAAACAAAGAATAGCAAAATGCAAACAAAACAAAGCAAGGACATTAAAAATGACACGGGATTTCAAACCAAATGATAGAGATTAACAGTGGTTCAAGTGTTATTTCATGAAAGGGACCTGGGGGAATTTCTGGGCTCATGAAAATATTCTCCATCTTGATTGATTTTTAGATATCTTTGCCTAGATTCTTCAGAACTACCACACTATATGCTTTAGGGTATGTTTGTCAACTGTGCTCATGTGTAAGGACCAGCCCCAAGGTGTGCTGAGACTAAAGCAAGTGGCACAGATCTAGGATTGCAGAGTGGGGATAATGGGGGAGGGGCTTGCTGATGGAGAGCTCCCGGGTTGCAGCAAAAGCAGTCACATTTTTGCAGTTTGGGTCAGAAAGATGGGTGAGTTCGGGGTTAGAACAAAAATGACTTCATTCTGGCTGAAATGTACCTAGTTTGCCTTCGGATAAGGTGGAGGAGTCAGGCAAGCTGTGCTCTAGGACTTTGTGGTTTTATCTTTTTATGCTGTGCTGGGAATCTAAAAAGCCAGCTCCAGTTCCTCAAGGACAATCATGGTGATTACAACTCAAGATCTCAAGTCTTGTGAAGCCAAATCCATACAATATGTAAACGGTATCTTAATGAAGCTTTTTAATGGCATTTGCATGGGCTATAAACAGTCTAGAGTAGTAACGCAGCATAGAGTCAGGACATGGTCTCTTTGGCCAAACTACCAGGGGCTGAGGGTCTCTGTATGTTGTTTACAGCATAAACCATTAACTGAGTAGTTAATTTCTCTCTACCTTAACACCCTCTTTCCCCCTTTTATTGTCTGTGGCCCTGGGGATGGGACCCAGGACCTCACACATGCTAGGCAAACACTCTACCACCACACTACATCCCCAGCCTTCTTTCTGTTCTACTTTGAGGCAGGTCTTCACCAGGCTGGCCTCAAATCCCCAGTCTTCCTCCCTTAGCCTCCCAAGGAGCCAGGATTGTAGACTGCATGAGCTTCCACATTGCAGTCAGCACCACAGGGTCTTCTTTAAAAGAGGTGTGGTTGTCACGAACTGTCACTGTAAGGATTCCAGGGAGCCACTGAGAATGCAGTCCCTGGAAGAGTGTCACAGCAAGGACCCAGTACGCACTAGCTATTGTCATAGACTGGGCTCTTTCCATAGCCCTGATGGATACTGGATGCTTGTGACAACCTCTTACATTAATTTAATTATTTAAAAAAAAGAAAATCAGGAGGAAAAAGAGGAAGAAAAATAGCCTTTCCTTGGAAACTGCGTTTTACATGAGAAATTAACTAGAACTCCTTTGTATGCCCGGGTTTTTAGCTTGAGCAATGACCAGCCTCTTCCAGTAATCTGATTTGCATAGTTGGCACACACCCTACAGGCCAACCTGGCTGCATCCTGAGAAGGATTCAGAACTGGTGCCCAGAATTCTTCTTTCTGTTGTGGGAACTCCCGGGAGGAGCCCCTGTGCCCTGGACTCTCACATTCTAGGCAGAGAATGCTTTTCTTAGTCAGTTTGTGAGCATTAATGAATGGAAGGGTGTGGAATGCTTCTAAGTATACGAAGGCTAGTGGCCCTGCTCTATGACTTCCCACAGGAAACCCCAAAGAGAACAGAAGCAATGCCGGCCCCACTGGACTATGTTCTTGAAATAACTTCTCAGAGCCCTGTTAGCACTACTGCTTTCTACTGGATGATGTAGAACAGGGCTGGGGGTGTCGCTCAGGGGCAGAGCCCTGGTCTAATGTGTATGAGGCTCTGGGTTTGATCCTCTAGCTCAAGACAAAAGGATTTAGAAAACAGCCTGCTAATTACTGTCCTATTGAGCAGTGGTCTCTAAATATATTTTATGCTTTACATGATCAATACAGAATATGTATATTTATTCATAATTTAGGTGCATAATATCAGATGGATGTTATAAAACATAAAAATATAAATTGAAGAAAACAAGATGAAAAGAGGTTAAATAAATGCTATGTTAATATATAACCTTGCTAATTATAGATGGCCTCATGATTCTGTTAGGTGCTACTTCAAGGCCAAATATACATTTAGCGTGAAAGCTAGCTTCAGGAACAGTGGGTGCCCTGTAATTCACATTTCAAGTCATCCTGCTCTGTGAACTTTCTTAGACATTTAGGTTGAAATTTATAACTTAAAATGTGCCTCGCAAAGGTGTGCAGAAGAACACTATCACCACCTCATTCTTTACTGTCAAGCTGTACACACATTAGTAGCATGGCTTTGCAGCTTATTCAATCTTCTTGTCTTATAGTATTCTTCAATAGCCTTATTCTTATAGCCTTCTTCAATCTTCTTGTCTTACAGTATTTAATTTAGGTAAAACTAGAAGCATTATTTATGAATTCAGTTAACTGAAATGAGATGAAAGGCGAGATTAACCCTTTATGTCACCCACTGTATCCCAAGGACATTTTGTCGCACATGATTTTCTGGTAAAGGCCTCTGCCCAGGGCCGGACATCAGTGCGGATACAAATTGTAGTAAAGCGTGTCATGGTCTGTCTTGACGGTCAGCTTGGTTGGCATGAGAGCAGCCCAGGAGATTAGTGAAGCACACTTGCGGGTGTTTCCGGGTGGGTCTCAGGGAAGGGTTCGGGGCTCTGTCTGGTCTCCAGCCCCTTCCTTTCAAGCTGTCACCCTGCCCTCTGGTTCTCATAAGCCATGACATGAGCAGCTTTCCTCTACCTTGTCCTTCTGTGTGACCCTTCTATCTTGAATACAGCTTACTGAGACCATGTGTCAAAATAAACCCTTCCTCTTTAAATTCTTTTTTGTTTTTGTTTTCCTCAGACAGGGTTTCACTAAGTAGTTCAGGCTGGCTACCCTGGCCTTGAACTCACCAAGGAACCCAGGCTGGCCTCGAACTCACAGTGATCCTCTTGCCTCAGCCTCCCAAGTGCTGGGATACAGGAGAGCACCACCACACGGTTAAATTCTGTGTGTCAGGTATTCCATTCATGGAAGGCATACTAATGCAAGATTATATCTTATTTTACATAAAATTAAATATTCATGACAGTATTAATACTTTCTGATAATACCTCATTAAAACATTTGGAGATTTTCTAGAATTCAGGCAAATACCAGCCCTTCCACCTTTCCCACAAGCAAGGAGTCATGACTGAAAACACATGCCTCATGAGGAGAGGAAACTTAAAAGCCTGGGCATGAGTTTTCAGTCCAGATCTACATGGGATAATATATTTCTTTGTTTGTCTGTAATTGAACTTGATTCCTGCCTCATCTTCCTGTTTCTAATAGAAAAATTCCTTAGTCAATGTTCTGCAAACTCAGTACAATTTGTGATTATTAAGTGATTTAAGGGTTTCGATAAATCAAGATTTCCCTCCTCCTCCTTCTCCTCCTCATGACACTGGGTTTAGTGCCAAAGGCGGGCAAGGAACTGAAAGAGCCGGGGCCTAGGGGCCAGAAGTGAAGGTAATTCAGCACGACTGAAAAATACAGTGAAGGTTTAAATCTTTTAAAAAATTACCTCAGTAAAAAATTTACTATTAGTCCCCGTCAAAATATCCCCCCTTGCTTCAAAAACACTTATCCCATCATTCTTGTCACTGTCTGAAGCGGTTCTGGAAGTCTTCTTTTCTCAGGGTCTTCAGTTGTGTTGTGGCTGCCTGAGTGGCCTGAGTTCATTCAAAACATTTTCTTTCCTCTCCATCTTCTCACAGCCAAAACCAGGACTTATAACAAGAAATATCAGATTTTAGATAACCTCCATCAGTGGAGGAGTCTAAGAGTCTTCAGGTTACAGTTGCTGCTCCAGTCCCTGAAGAATGGTTTCTGGATGGGGCCCTTTCCCCAACGCACCTTTCCGTCCTAGTGCTCGTGCTTTGACTATGCATGCTTTAATTTCATGGAAATTTGTTCATTTTGCCTAGAGGCTGCTAAACTCCAAGTGATCATGCAGCTGAAACAACAGACAAATGTGCTGGGCTCCTTTTACCAAGAACCACTAGATTAACCTTGTGAAGAGAGGTCCTAGCTGCTATACTGCAACACGACATCTGTCCAAGGTCGCTTAGAGTAGCTCTGTGGAGAAGGACCCTGACTGCAGTCGCTTCTACACCCACCCTTCTCTGCTCAAAACAGCTAGATGGAAACTACACCTCTTCTACCTAACTGCAGTTAGGGGTACCTCTTCAGAGAGGGGACTATTATAGGCAGCTAAACTACTCAGGAATATGATAGGCAGGCAGACAGGGCCGGGCCTTCAACAAGTCAGTGCAGAAGACAGTGGCTGCAGGTGCGTTTGCTGAAGCTCAGGCCTCAGGACAGAGGAATGACTGCACTCACACACTTCCCCTGCGGATGAATGGCAGGGATGGATGTTCATGCTCTACATGGACACCAATCACCCTGGGCGTGGGACCCAGCCCTCTTACCCCATCCCTTCCAAGGAAGTCCTCGTTCTTCCCAGGTGCACTTGCTCGAGATTTGCTCCCCATCTGACCCCCATTTCATCAATGTTACCTAAGCGGCTACACTCGCATTCTTATTGGTTGACCATAGTTTTGTTCCACCTCACACCTACGTGTGATTTTCCATTGGATCAATGTTACCTAAGCAATTATACCTGTAATCTTATTTGTTAGCGGTAGTTTTATCCTGCCTTATACCTGCCTCACCTCATGGTTTTACTCTATAAAACTCCCTTGAGAAGGGGTTCCCTGGGGCAAGCCACTTTCCAGGGGCCCTCGTGCTGTCTCTCTTAAACAAAAGCTTTCTTTCACTCAATAAGTTTTTCCTATTTTAAACAAAATTTTTTTTTATCTTTCATGGTTTTGACTTTGGGAAAGAGCCAGAAGTCACACAATGTCAGATCTGATGAATTGCATCCTGATGGCTATTCCTCCCCATCTTCTCTGGGTTTGGCTCTCTGCCTGAGTGTATCTGATGTTGATATTTGCCCATCTCATGGGAGAGAAAGTACAGGACTTTTGGCTGGGCCGTCTGATTACACTGCCATCCCACTCAGTGAATTAGAGGAACTAAGTGAGGGAAACTGAGTTGCAAGGGGAAAATCAATATTTCTCTTTTGGGAACAAGTTTGAGATGTCTATTAGACATTGAAGACATATATTTAAATGTAGACTTTTGAACACAGAAGTCTGGAGTTCATAGGAGAAGTGGATGATTAATATGTACACTTAGGAACAACCAGAAGCATATTAGTTTTCGAACCACAGGACTGAATTAGATCAGCTCTCCCTCCCTTAGGTTCCAATGAGTGAATGTAGACAGTACTGAAACATGATTCAAAGATGGATCCTTTGAAATTGTCCAGAATTAATAGAACACTGGGCGTGGTGGCACACACCTGTAATCCCAGCACTCAGGAGGCTGAAGCAAGAGGATCACTGTTAGTTCAAGGCCAGCCTGGGCTGCATAGTGAGTTCAAGGCCAGCCTGAACTGCATGATGAGACCCTATCTCAAAAAACCAAACCAAACAAAACAAAACAAAAAAACCTAGAATTAATAGATGAGAAAGAGAAGAAGGCGCTAGACAAGAAAACTGAAAAAAAAGCAAAGAGGCGGTGAGGTGAGAGGAAAACAACGACATTGGAAACAAAGGGAGTGGTGCTTTCAGAAGTGGTCAGCCCTCAGACGTTCAGGAGAGGTGGAGAACTATTGAATATTGGGTAAAATAACCCTAAGTTATTGCAGGCCGACCAGGCCCACAATCTCCCAAGTGAGTGGACAGCAAAGGCTTAAATAAGTGAGACAATGGAAATGATTTCAGGGCTCCAGGGGGGACTGACTCGCTCACAGCTTCAATATTCTTTGAGTTTAGCCAAAGACTTTTCTGTGCGGCCCATATTTATTTGGTTTACAAAGGACAAGGATACTCAAGAAAATGCAAGAGTCTGGGCAGGACTTGGGAATCCCTTTAAGGACTTCTCCAAGTAATACAGTATGTTAATTTAGGAGAACTACGTTATCTCCAGGAAGGCCTTCACAACAGCAGTGAGATGCCTGCAGCTGCAGTCTCCTTGTAGTTAGTTGGGGTGGCTGCCAAGGTGCCTAAGCTTCAGACAACTCACAAACACGGAAAGCCAATTGGTTAATATTAAACGCAGCTCAGAGCCAGTTTGTAGTGGTCTCCAACAGAGAACAAGTGTTGGTCTTCAAGGTATTTTGGAGGGGCTTTGTGGCTTGATTCCAGTGACCGGAATAGCCTGGAGGACAGAGATTAAGAGAGCAAGCTGACAGAGTAGGTGCTGATGGGCACTCTGAAAAGCTTCGTCATAACCAGGAGTTGGCAGTGTTTGGGTGTTTGCGTGGAGTCGTGAAGCTGTGCTTCGTTTTTAGGGTGGTGATATGACAGCATATTAACACGTTAACGAACACCATGCCGTAAGCAGAAATGAAGAAAGAAGAAAAACAATAAAGTACAGCGGGCTAACATATCTTGCACTGTTTAGCAATGTGTTTTCATCATGGAAATTCTTTTGATCTCATTATTTTTTGACCAGAGGAAGTCAGCAAGTAGACACAGAAACCAGGGAAAGGTAGGTTGGATGGAAGAAAAGGGAACAGGTGTCCAATGTCATGTGAAATGCGACGCATTATCAGCTAACGGCAACCTTCCATGAACTGAGCCTTTCTAGAATTGCTGGAGATAAGGTGAGGCTACTTGTGGATCCCCTAAATCCAAATGTAGAAAAATAAACTTGCCTTGTTTGTATCCCTGAGTAGACTATGGTTTTTTTTTTTTTTTTTGGTTTTTCTCCGGTACCGGGAACCGAACTCACGACCTTGCACTTGCCAGGCAGGTGCTTTGCCGCTGAGCTAAATCCCCAGCCCCCCTGAGTAGACTATGCTAGTGGTACCACTCGCTCCAGGAGCCCATCTGAGACAAACATGTGGGTCATCTTGAAGGGACGGAGGAAAGAGGCTTGTCTGTGGCATCAGGTGGACCCCAAAGTCAACACCAGTTTCGGGTAAGCCAGCGGACAGTGGTGAGGCGGAGTCAGCGCATTCGCCGTCCCGGGCGCGTAGGTGGGAATCCGTGTGAGGAAGGAAGCTGGAGTCCGCAGAGCCCTGGAAGGGCTGCCAAGGTCCGGTCCCTAAGTCAGTGTAGAGCACTTAGGAAAGATGAAAATTATATGCACAGCCCATTCTTATTTTTTTAATGTCAATTTTTTTGTTGTTTTTTTTCTTTTTGGTACAGGGGATCAAACTCAGGACCTTGCGCTTGCCAGGCAGACACTTAGGCCGCTGAGCTATATCCCCAGCACTGAGCTATATCCCTGGTGCAAAGCCCATTCTGTAAGTTCTGAATTAAAAAGAAAAGCTCAAGAGAACCAGGAAGCCCCAGAGAGACTGTTTTTAGATAGTTGCTGAGCATTTAGCCTGAAGTCTTTTGTTTTGCTTTCATACAAAGAATCTAGTTTTAATCTGAGCTCTTAAAAAAAACACAACTGAAAGCAGTTTCCAGGACAACGAGTCAGAGGGACCGCTGCCCTCGCAAGCCTAAACAGAGCCGACCCCGCTCCCAGACGGGGCAGCTGACGGCAGACAGAAGGCCGAGCCTTCCTCACAGGAGGGTGCTGATGGGGCTGAGCTTGGGGCTGAGGAACTGACCCCACAGAGGCAATGCCATAACCCTTGCCTTGCTGAGGACTCCTCAGTTTACCCTGCTGTGCTGTTCCATTTTCGAAAGTGTCCCAGTTTAGACAAAAGGGACAAGGTACCCAGCAGAACGGGAAACCAGATCTTCTGCCTTATGCAAGATGTTTACTTGGGTTGTGTTCAGGGAGGCGGAGTCAGAATGTCCTGGTTAGAGTCTTCATGAGGGGAGGAGGGGGAGGCGTGGTTCCGGCTGCACCTGGAGGAGGGGGATCCCCCAAATGACCGGCGACTCCAGACAGGGAGTGGCAGGTGCAGTGACTCTTGTAGGAAACGTCGCGCAGAGGGCCACGGCTGTGGGCATCATGCGGGCACTGCTGTTCTTGAGCCGTCAGTTCAGCACGGAAAGCTGGGTCTCACCCTTCAGCGACTGTAGCAGGGTGAACCCGCTAGAAATCAGTTTTCTTTTTCAGGAAGCAGAGTTGCTAACAACATGAAATTTTGAAATACATGTCATTGATTTCTTTCTCTCTTTTCTTTGCCCTTTCTTGTAAGTTAGTAAAAGAGAAAAGTTGTCAGGGGAGGTTTGCTACCAGCGAAAAGTAGGAGGTAGGGGTGGGGTGGAAAGAAGGGATGGGTGGTAACGGCTGGTTACAGAGTGAAAGCATTTGGATTGCAGGACTGGAGGGCATGCGGGGAGAAGGCCGGGAGAATGCCTGCTGGAACACGGGCATCACCAGCTCAGATTTACTGAAATCCACAGGAAATAGTTTCCCTGGGCCACAGCCGAGGGGTGAGAGAAGGAAGTTAGCTGGGTTGGGAAGCCCAAAAGCTTAGGAGATGTTCAGCCCTAAACAGGCTCAGAGTCCTCCTCCCCCAGGGTGGGCCAGTCTGTGAGCACAAATCAGAAACCTTTTATAAATGCAGAAGGATCCCGAGATGAAGCGTTTGCACCTCTGTTGCCTGATGCAGTGAGCAGTCACGAGCTTTGTCGCACTCCCCTGACCCCGCAGCTGCTGAGCCTGAGTTGGGACGTGGCTATTTGCATCCCGTGAGTAGATGTGGCTGGCGTGGAATTTCCCTGAGCGAATGTGCCGGAGTCGCTCCTGTGCTCAGAGACGTGCAAAATGGCTAAGGCCGGAGAGAAGCAGGAAGGCCTTGCGGACAGGATGCGGTGGTCACGTCCTTGGAGACCGGAAAGGAAGGCTGCTTCTCAGCCTGGATGCTGCGTCCATCAAGGACGAACGTCAAGGACAGAGGCGAAGCACCACGGCCACCTTCTGAGTTAGGACAGGAGGAGCCCGAGGGCGAGGGAATGACGGAGGCCACGGGCGCCATGTGCAGAGGGCTTCTTCGGGCCGGGCTCACACAATTCACACTTTCATTCTGGCAACCAGCGGGGGCTTAGACCCACTACTCAGTTCACTCTGTAGAGGAGGAAGCTACTAGAGGTTAAGAATAAAAACTCAACATTTTCTACATCAGGCAGAATGATGAACATCAGTCTTATAATGCCTTCTAGACGAGAGAGGTCAAAGGAGAAATGTGAACTGTATTTGAATTCATGTCGCAGAGATGTGAGCCCGCCTGAAAGGAGTGCACTGTGAGCATTAGGCCAAAGAGTCGGGTAGCTGGAGCGACCCAGAGCAGGAAAAGCCCCCATGTCTGTTCTTCTTTGGGGAAGAAGCAGTCTTTCCATTCGCCTTCTCTCACTCGTGGGCTCACTCCTACTTCCCGTTTTTCCTTCCTCAGCCCTGCCGCCGCCATCACGGACACGTTCTGTCCTCACGCGACCTCAGCTGACAGTCCTTGTCTGCTCAGCCTGTTCCGCCTCTGTCACGAGTGTGGAGCAGACGGGAGACAAAGCGGGGCTCAGCTGCCGTTCAGTGTGCGCCTGTCTCCCCCGCAGGAAGAGCAGGCCCAGCTCATGACAAAGCCCACATGCACAGCACCACCACCTAACGGTTAGTAATACCCTTAATTACTGCAGATTGCACAGGCCCACAGTCTCCCAAATGAGTGAACCGTGAAGGCTTAAATAAAAGCGTCAAGTGGTATGATTTCAGGGCTCCGGGGGGGTTCCAAACCCTCTAACGGAATTCGAGATTCTCTGGGCGCTGACACAAGGAACTTCTCTGGGCAGCCATATTTATTTGGTTTCCAAACAAAGGAGGGGGATATTGAAGAAAACGCGGGAATCTGAGAGGAATCTAGGAGGACCTTGGGAGAATTTTCCCAAGTAGTAAATGATGTCATTCAGGAGAACTACCTTCTCTTTAGGTTGGCGTTTATTGGAGGAGTGTGGAGCCTGCAGCTGCAGTCTCCTTGCAATTAATTGGGGTTGGAGCCAGATGTCCTCAGCTGTGACCTTGTCTTGTCCTCTGAGGTGTCACAGCTTCACAGGCCAATACAGGCCTCAGTGAGGACCAGTGAGTGAGTGACTCACAGAGGTTCCCGCTGCCCATCTCCAGACGAGGGGCCTAGGCCTTGGGACAACCCACAAGTAAACATGGAAAGCCAATTGGTTAATATTAAATCCAGCTCCGAGCCGCTTCACAGTGGTCTCCATCAACGACCTCCTAAGGCTGAAGACCAGCAAAGCCCTGAAGATGTGAATGCAGTGACTACTGCACACTTCTGGCTGTGTGGCTGGCAGACTCTAATGGACATACGGGTGAGTGACAGAGACAGTCATGACCTGTGAGTTATTGTGCACTCACCCCATGGAAGGTATCTTTCTTGCCTCCGTTTAACAAAATAATTATTTTCTAGTAGTATTTTCCACTTATTCTGTGTTCTGCTGTCAGCACTTAATCTAAGGACGAGGACACAATTTATAACTAGATTCAGTGTATATGAAGCTTGGGTATGATTTCTTCAAATAAGTAACAATGCAAAAAATCCAAATATTAAAATTATTTTCCATATTTTTGCAGCACTGTATTCTTTGTGAGATAGTCAGCATTAACCCAACAATTATAAAGCAAATGCAAATTAAACGGATGATTAAACATTTTTTTGCTTAACGTAATCTTTTATGTGTTAAAATTAAAACTGCTTAAAATTCTAACGCTCAATGTTCAGATAGTTGAATTTGTTACAATTCATGTCATACCATTCATTTAAAATAATATAAATTGTTTCATACAATAAAATCTCTTGGCTGCCATGATCAACAGTTGGGAATGCCATTATGACTTGTGGTTACGAATCCAAAAAACAGCAAAAGGCAGTACACTTCACATTGAGGGAAATGATATTTTATATGCTAGAAACTGCTGCGTTCCTCCTATTTGTGACAAAGGCTTTGAAAAGTTAATTTGTGGGTTTTTTAAATCTTAGCCAAATGATTTTTCTGCCCCCATCTTTCCTGCACTTAAAGCAATGTTTGTCTCTGACATTGGCAAAGAAACTCCCCACAAACATCCGCTGAATTTAAACAAAGCTACCTTTCATTACAAGGATTTAGGATACAAGGAAAGCAATAGAGAGAAATGATTCCCTGGGTTCTGTGTGGTATTAGTCACCTGCACGAGTATTCAGGGTAATAAGTCATTCTAGTCCGTATCAGAGCACCAGGTCTTAAGAAACAAAGACATACTTCTCTTCCCTAAATCATATGGAAATGTTCCCATATATATGCACATGACAGAGAAGATGAAACATTACTCAGCTTCCAATGTTACCATTATGGTCATGTGCTCTTTAATAAATGAGGGCAGTACCATAAAATATTTTAAAATTCCGAAAATAAAGTGTTTGCTTTTTGCAGAATTGCTGTTCTGATATATCCAGTAATAAAATTATTCTCCACCAATTCAATTCCACCGGGGTCAGATGTGGCTGACAGGCCTAAGTCATGGCCTGTCCATGCTCCAGCTGTGAAGTGTCTGGAGAAGAGCACATCTGGACCAAATCATCCCAAATTGCTTGCCACACATGTCTAGCCCTGTATGAAAAATCAAGCCAGCCAGGCACAAGCAGAACCAAGAGCAGGAGTCTGACAAAGCTGGACCTCTTAGACACAAGCATCAGTAAGGCTGTCCTGCTCAGTTTTCCCATGATGCGCAAACACTAGACACAGTTGAAAGGAGGAGAGCTTGGATTTGGTTCGTGCTTTCAGAAGGCTGGATCCAAGGCGGAAACATCATGGCCAAAGGATACGGTGGAGCAAAGCTGCTCACCTGAAGGTGCCCCGGAGGGAGAGCACAGGAAAGGTACACGGACAGACAGATGCTGAAGAAGCGCAAAACCTGTGGCCCTCCTCCAGCTGAGCCCCCTCCCAGCAGCACACGCACCTGTGAGCCTCAGTGGATTAATCCATTCGTGGGTAGAGTGGCTCCATGAGCAAACACCTCTCCAGGAGGCTTAATCCAGCCAAGTTGATATTTCCATCAGAACAGAGAGCTAAGAAATACAGCCAGAGCCCTACAGCATATCGGAAGGCCCTAGGCACCCCCACCTACCTCTGGAAGTGCAGTTAGTTACATGAATCAATCATTTTCTCTTTTTGTTTAAATTCAGATTGAGTTGAGTTTCTTCCTCTTACATTCAAAGAGCACAGGGGAAAACTTAATCTTTTAACAGGTGATTAAACACAGATTCATGGAACAGATACTACACAAGTATAGCAAATGGGAGGGGCGTAGAGAAGGAGCATGTGCTCATATCCTTACGGTTGTTACGTGTGACAGCTGACCTTAACTGTGTCCACTTGATTAGCTTGGGAGTCACCCACAGGATGGGTGAGGTACACTTCTGGGTGTGTCTGGGAAGGTCACAGAGGTGTGACCTGGGGACTTTACAGCCCCTGGCTCCTTCCCCTCTGATGCTATTTCCTCGTTCCGCTTCCTGGCCACCGTGGTCTAAGTAGCTTTGCTCCACCACACCTTTCACCATGACGTTCCTGCCTGGGGCAGCCCCACCATGGACTGAGTCCTCTGAAACTGCGAGCCAGGTTAAACCTCTCCTCCTCTGAGTTGTGGGTACCAGGTGCTGGGCCCCAGTGACTGGAAAGCAGACCAAAGAGTATGAGTAACGCACACTGCATCGTGACAGAATAACCACGGCAGGTTCCGCCTGCTCAGTTGGTAGAACTGAGAACTGAGTGGTCTGTGAGGCAAAGATTAATTGCTTTCGCATCCTCTAGTGACAGACACGTAAGCTCTGAAAGAGCACTGACAATGGCAGAGGTATTCATGGTGTGGCAGACATGGAAAAAAGTTGTCGTCGGTATTTCTGTGCCTGCCACCTGCACTTTGCTACTGGTCCTTACCCCCCAGGAACTCAAAATCCGAGATGCTGGGGGCAGATTTCCCTCTCCCAATTATTTTATTTTGAGAGACAGCTTTTTAAAAAAAATTTACAATAAGAATGTTAAGGTTCTGCCCCTCGAGGCATTGCAGGTGTGGCTGCTGTGTCACATCTGCATCACTAGGCAGCAGAGAGAATCGAGGCTATGTCTATGCTCAGGGTTCTGACCTGTGAACACCTGAATGATTAGTAGCCTGACACGGACAGAGCCATTGCAGAGTGCCATGTGCTTGCCAGCCACCTGGAGCTTGGTGAGTGAGACTACCTTCTGCTGATGACCCTCAGTCACCTGAGGGTCTTACAGTCCCGGGACAGGAGCCAGGAGATAGTTCACTGCCTGCAGGGAGGGGGTTTGTTAAGTTGCCTCCTTGAAAACCTTAGCAAGTAGTGTCTCCCCTCTTTTTGAGATGGGGTCTCACTATGTAGCTCAGACTGGCCTTAAACTCATGGTAGTCCCACCTCAACCTCCTGAGTGCTGGGATTACAGGCCTACACCACCATGCCTGGCTAGATGCATGGTCAAAACCTAACAGTTGTACCAGCTTCCAAGGTGGGAGGATGCAAAGAAGCAGCTTTTTAAAATCCCAGGGCCTTATTCCCAACGCAGTAGCACACAGTAGTCCCAGAACTGGGTAGCTGAGGCAGAAGGATCACAAGCTCAAACCCAGCCTAGACAATTCAGACCTTGTCTCACATTTTAAAATACCATTGGGGCTCGCTTCATGC
>NW_004955436.1:4594534-4613814 GCF_000276665.1 Chinchilla lanigera | reverse complement strand
TAAGCTAAATAAACCTTTCCTTCCTTCATTTTGGGCGTTGGGTATTTTGTCTCAGCAACGAGAGAAAAGTAACCAAGACAGGTGCCTAAAACACCATGTAACTTAATAAAGTTGAACTGAAAAAAATATTAATTAGATTGAAGGTTTCTGACAGTATATTAGAAAACCAAACTTTAAATATTTTTATATTTTAGAGGAATTAACTATCATAGGAAAATTCTCACTCAGGAGAGCATTATGGTAACCAGCTTTTAAAAATTAGGCTCTCAGGCTGGGCGTGGTAGCACATGCCTGTAATCCCAGCACTTGGGAAGCTGAAGGCAGGAGGATCGCAGGCCTGAGTTCAAGGCCTGCTTGGGCTGCATAGTAAGTTCAAGGCCACCCTGAACTGCACCGAGAGACCCTGTCTCAAAAAATAAATAAATGCAGCAGGCCATAGTGGTGCACACCTGTAATCCCATTACTCAGGAGGCTGAGGCAAGAGGATCATTCAGAGTTCAAGACCAGCCTGGGCTACAAAGTGAGCTTAAGGCCAGCCTGAACTGTATAGTGAGACCCCGTTTCAAAAAGACAAAACTAAATAAATAAAAGTTAGGCCTTCCTCATCCAAAATTAAAAATGCATGATCAGGCTTAGGCTTGGCAAGTCATATTTTTGGGAAATCATTTATTCAGAAAACACTTAGCACCTAAAGGTGCTAACATTATGTAGAGGTAGATGCTATTGGTATACATACACTATTCCAGTATTTATTTATTATTAAATAGTAGCTTTACTTTTTTGTGTATAATTCATCAACTAGAAAAGCTATTTTCCTAGTTAAAAGATAGATTTGTTTATGTCTATTATTAATTATAAATGTGTTAAAGAAACTAGAAGAATCTCCCATGAATCTTACAGCCTAACTTAGTGAAAATGAAAAATAGTATCAAAATACTTACATAAAAAGTAAGCAATATAGTTAAATCATTCAGTTATTTTATCTGACTAGTAGAAAATCTCAGTGTATTTACAAATCAAATAGTTTATTAAATTTAAGATAAACTTGCCAGTATTGGATTTTAAAATATATACCTAGGAATTTTGTGGGCATTATCAGTTTTTAAAAATATAATATACTGCCAGAAAATATAGTGTTACATTGGTCCATGAACTTGATTCTTTCCATGATTCTGGCCATAAACTGAGCTGGACAAGTTCCAAATCAAATTCAATGGTTGGGTCTAATATTGAGTTTTTGGGGAAATTTGATTCCGTTTTTGTCCAGTTTGGCTTGCAACCAGAAATTGTGGAGAGAATTGAGTTCCTGAACCAAGGTACCACTGTACCTGAAATAAATTTCATAATTTCCACATATAGAAGTTTATGTTCAAGTTGTCAAAATTAGATATAGAATTTACCATGCAAAACTGATTTTAAAATACACTTTACTAAACATTAATGAGTTTTCAATTGTTTAGATTTTTGTTGGTCATTTTTTATTCATATATATAATTACACAGACACGTATATGGGTGTGAATATATATATGCATTCATTCATCTCATAGCAGAGGCACTGTCAGAATGACACCTATGTGTGTGTACATGTGTGTGTATATATATGCACATATGCATGTTGTCCTCACAGACAGAGATATAAAGTCAGAACGTGTTAGAATCAAAAGCCTTTATTAAGGCTATTAATTCATTGTGTTTCCCAAATTGGACTTGCGAGATCCATTTCCATCTTTATAAAAGCATGTTAACGTCTACTTAATATTTCACTACTACAGTATTCAATTTCTTATGAAAGTATGCGTGCCATTTCACATTTTCAGTGGCGTCAGTGGCCCTAAATTATGAAAATTAAATGGTTTGCAAGTCACTGTGCTAAGCGCATTACCGTGTTTCAGTCCAGTCTTCCGTCGTCAGCGCATGAGGAAGCAGCCGCCGCTACTCCCCGCTCTGAGTGGGGAGACCGAGGTTACGGCCCACAGCCCCGTGACCGCGCGAGGCTTCGGTCCATCTGTAGGGCTGCTGCAGCATCCATGCGCGACCACTGCGCCGGAGGATTCATCCCGCGTAGCGGCCAGAAAACAGGCAAACACTCAGCCTGCGCGCTACGTGCATATTTTTTCTTTTTTCTTTTTTTTTGGTTTTTCTCCGGTACCGGGAACCGAACTCATGACCTTGCATTTGCCAGGCAGGCGCTTTGCCGCTGAGCTAAATCCCCAGCCCCTGTGCATCTTTACTATTTCCCAACATTTGTTTTTCCTTCTTTGTGACCTACTTTCTGGTATTGCCCCTTAAGTATTTATCGGCTTGAATACTAATGCTCCTTTTATTTTGTTTTTAACTCTTGTTCTTTCATACTGTTATGTAATTGTAAATATGTTCCTTAATGTTAATCTCTCATTTTTTAAAAAGGATTTTTTAATAGAACTTGGTGAAAATGAAACAGATCTTATCAGATCTTATCTAATATTTGAGGAGAGTCAAGTTCATAGAGCTAACTGCTAACCTCTGAGTACAAGTTCATAGGCAGCAGGTAAGAAATGCATTAATATTGTAGTGGCAATTTTATTGCAACTTCCAAAATTATGTGACTTATAATAATTACTCTTGAATCAAACTTTGTTTCGCTTTTTTGTGAGGGCTGTCTTGATCATTAAAAGACATAGAAAAAAGTGTATGTACATAATCAACTATGCCTACGTGATATAAGCTACATAGAAATATGATATGTGTTCCTGACCTTTTTCTTGCAGTTTTACAGAGAACTGGAAAATCAAAAAATTCAACCACGGAGTGAAACTCCCCATGATTTTCTTGGCTTGCTCCATCCACTCCTATTTTAGAAACAATCTTGACCTAAATCCATGCAGATGGCTGTGAACTGAATATCACACTTGCTTTGCTAGTGGTTTTATTATGAACCTCTAGCATTTGCTTCTTTTCTGTGATAGCTGAAAGTAACAAGTCCATCAATGCAAAGTTGAGTAAATCTTTGACAACATAAGTCTGGAGGAGGAAATTCAAATGTTTGCCAAAAACCAAAAGTATATTTTTATTTTGTGCTATGCTATTCTCATTTGTTTATAACTGTAAATATTTACAATCTACAATTCATTCTACCTCACAGAGTAAGCTATGCTTAAGTTTTCCTTCCAGAAAACCTCTGTCAGTGTGAAGAAATAATAAGATGGTATAAACAAAGTTTGGTTGCAACCAACAGCAAAAATGCTTACATCCTTAACCCCTAAACAAACATATTTAGAAAAAAGGATGGTGTGACTCACTATGAAAAATGGTCCTTAGCAGTCTATGCATCTCTTGTCCCTACACACACACACCACAAACACACACCCCACAAACACACAAGCAGAATAGAATTCAAGAAATACAAGGACAACTGTGTAGAGATGGGTTTATTTGTAACAATGCAATATAAACATTTTCTGCAAAACAGGAAAGAAATTCAAATGACAGCCTAAGAACTTTTTTCGGTGCATTTTGTTCTTTGTAATTCTTCACTGAAGAAGAAAATGGTGATCAGAGATGCTGCAACCACGGATGACAAAGAGCTGCCCTGCAAGGGGACGCTGTCCCTGGGCTGCTACTGACCTCTTGCACTGGGCTGTCTGCGTGTGGGAGACAATCTCAGGGTACGGCAGATGGTGCGTCTCTCCTATGGCCACGGTTGGTTGCTCAGTGCATCTCTTGGTGCATCCACTGCGCCACTGAAGGCTGGCCTGATTGTCGAAGTCTCCCCTGCCTGAGCCCGGATGTGCCAATCTTGTAGTTCCTTCTCTGTTCCACTCAACTTGTTGAAATCGGCAGCTTCCCCTGTGAGAAGCGTGATTCAAACACATGGTGCTCGCGTCCACTATTCTTGAAATACATGTTTGTTCTCCAGTTGGTATCACTCAGGCCAGGAGAATGAGTTCAGTGTGCCCCTCAGCGATTTCTCAGTAGAAAAAGAACCAGGCCTAGTTAAATTCCCTAGGCAGCCATTTGGGGGAAATTATGCAGTTATATATTTGTCCTAGTTTTTCTAGAATTGGCTCATTTTTATCCTTGGTTTCCAATACTCACTCCTAGTCACATTTTTTCTTTTCTTTTTTTGAGACATCTCACTATGCAGTTCAGGCTGACCTTGAACCCAGTGTGAAGCTCAGGCTGGCCTTGACCATGCTGAGATCCTCCTGCCCCAGCCTCTGAGTGCTGGATGTTGTGCCACCGTGCCCGACTCACAGTGCTTTCATTGTTATTTTTTTTTTTTTGGCTTTTTTTCCGGTACCGGGAATCGAACTCACAACCTTGCGCTTGCCAGGCAGGTGCCACTGAGTTAAACCCCCAGCCCCTCATTGTTACCTTTAATATTTCTTCTCTTGCTTTTCTTTCCCTTTCTCTTTTCTCCTCTTAATTACCTAACTTTCCCTTAGGAAAGAGTAAAACAAATACTTGTTTTGCCTGTGAACTGCCATCCAGCTACCGTTCTTCCTTTTAGGAAATCCACGGGGAACCCTTCATGCGTGTAGAAATCCTGCTTACGCTAGCAGAGCCTGATCAGATCCCAGCGTATTGGAATGCGGGAGTCTTAGTGATGGGCCCCACGGTGGCGCAGAATCTAATTTTCACACTTACCTGCTCTCTTCAGAGGCTGAGGGGATTGGAGGCGCTACTTCTTAATTCCAAAGACGAACAGAGAAAGCAGTCTCTCCCACACAGATCTGGGGCGAGACTGCTTTTGTTAGCACATTACCTCAAGGGCCAGCAGCCAGGCACAGAACACCTCAAGTGTTCCGGGAAGGCGAAGCCTGAATGCTAAGTGGACTCAGCAGGGGGTTTTATTGTGTTGTTGTTTTAATTTGAATCACTTTTTTTTTTTTTTTTACAGCTTTCCGTCTGGTTCTCGGATGTAGAAGTCTTTCTGATAGCGTTGGTCAGGCGCGGTTACTGGGCATCTATTTCCTTTGTAGTAGCAAGAACGAGGCAGGACGTTGTCCGCTGTCCTCTTCTCCACACAATGAGGTCTAGATTTCTTAGGTTATTCAGCTTGCCTTTGCCGGTCTCCAGAATCTCTCCTTCCCTCACCCACCTCTGGCCTGGACCACTCAAGCCACAAGGGCTCCCGTCCTTTCCTCTGACCACTGTCACTGTAAAGCCTCCGGCGGCTAAGCCCAGAGCCCCTGGGGACAGGTGCTGCACGGGGAGGGGCCAGGACAGTCGTTTCCAGGGGTACGCAAGGTAAGAAGTGGGGGAAGGACTTCCGGCTCCTGTGCACGGGGTCGGGCAGGCTCAGGACCAAGCTCAGCGCCGTGCCCGGCGTGGGGCGCAGCCAGGAGGATCTGGCTGCCTCCAGGTCTGGACCGCAGTGCCAGGACAGTGAGGACAGGCTGAGGAGGAGCCAGCGAGCGGAGGTGGCGCACCGCCCCACCTGCCTCGAGACCCAGCAGTGAACGCCGCGGACGACCGCACCCGGGCCTGGGTGTGCGGTGGTGGTGACCGCAGGGACAGGGCCCTCTGTCCCCGCCCAGCAGGACGGAACTGGGTAGTGTAGAAAACACAAACAAAACGAAAGAACGTGCCCATTGGCTTATAACCCCAGTACATATGGCAATGATAATCACTTCCATTCTCTCAAAAACAGCTTTCAAGATGAGTCCAAACTCCAGAGACTATCAAAATTAAGTTAGCTTGAAAATGTTTCTTCAGTAACTCCAGCCCACACATAAGAAGACCGAAGCTCTCAGAGGAAAGAGCGCACGTATCAGAGAAACGTGAACGGGAAGGAACGGCTCTTCCCTCCGGATTTTCTGCCCCTCGGGGCGACGGATCCCGCAGCCTGGGCCTGGGCTTCTGCTCCCAGGCGCGCTGACTGCCCGGCGTCCCCGCCGACGCCGCCTGCCGGCCACTGCTCGGTCCCCGGCTCCTGCCAGCCTGCCCGCTGGCCGTGGCTGCGGATCCCAGGCGCCCCGTCCCGGGCCGGGCTGTGCTTTGTTAAGTTCCAACGGAGGACAAACCCTGCCAGCAGATGCAGGGCCGCCTCAGCCTGGTGCCCGGGAGACCGGGGGAAAGGCGCCTGCGGAGGCCCTGCGGGCGGGAGGCGGGCAGGCGTCTGCGAGGAGCCCAGGACCCTGCAGCTGAGGTCCGTGTCCTGGGCCCTCGGGGGAGGCCCGGGGAGGCCCGTTCTCCGCATGTACCTGACGGTGCATTCTGCGAAAACTGTGGCTGTGACAGCAGGCGCCCAGGGCGGTGCTCGTCCCCGTGCTGACAGTCTCCCAGGGGAAGCAGCGCAGAGGGAGGCACCCAGGACCCCGGCGAGGAGCACCCGGCAGGGGGCCGGGGTCACAGCCGACCCTGCACCTCGAGGGCCCGCCAAAGGACTTGGTTCACCAGAAGCCGTCTGCCTTCAGCACCATCCACCTCAGTCGCCGCCTCAACCTTGTGACGGCCCCGTGAAGCGGGGACGATAACGACACCACCATAGGCTGTTGTGAGATAAAGTGCTCGGGACAGGACCCGGCCCGCGATGCCCCGTGGAGTCGTCTGCTGTCTTCACGGTGCTGGAGCCCGGTGGGCCCGGTGTGGGTTCCGGGAGTTTGGCTGCTTCCTGGAGTGACTCAGACAAGCACCGTCATGGGCCTAGTTTCCACGTGCAGGCTGCTGAGAGGACTGAGTTCAAGCACCAGGAGCAGAGGGGACAGCTTTCAGCGCATGCGCAGTGTTAGCTGAGGCTCCCGTCCTTTGCCCTCGCGAGCCGCCTGCACGTGGCCTGTCCCTGAGCGAGGACCAGGTGCCCAGGGAAGGGACTCAGACACCAAGGCCGCGGGCCTGTGCTCGAGTCCTCTGCCGAGTCTCCCTGCCCAGCGCCCCTTACACACTCAACTTTCCCACACTACAGACTGTGGGGTTGGTGGGGACAGTTCTCCCTCGGCCCCTCTCTGCCCTGGAAAGCCGGGAATCAGCGCTACTTAAGCTCCAGTCTGTTCCGTGAGTCCCGTCTCCCACCAAGTGGAGACCGCTCACTTGGGGCCAAGCTGCCAGGGTCTTTTCTAGGTCTAAAAGTCACTACTGAAAACAGTGTTTTCAACTTGAAAGACATCAAAGAACTACTTTGAATCTTAAGATTTTAGCAAATTCAGGATTATTTGTAATTTAATTTTAATGAATAAAGCGTTTGTGTATAGCTATCTTTGAAAAAAAAAAAAATCCAGCTGACCCTGTTATACAGAAGAAGGAAGTCTTTGTTGCAAAGAAGAAAAGGTAGTAGCCTTTCTCCTCCAGAGGAGTTTATTTTTAGGATGTATACCAGCACCCCCTTCTGGTGCATAGGACCTGTGTTATCCTAAAATAAATCAATACTTAGGGATTAGAACACTTTCTCTTATCATTTCTTTTCTAAACTGTCTCTTGGGGGAAAATGCTTTGGCATACTTTTAGTGGATTTTTTTGTTTAGTTTTGTTTTTTGTTTGTTTGGGTTTTTTTTCTTCAATAAACTTGACCAAGGGCACAGGTAGCAGAATTGATAAAACGCAAGCCGGAATCTTTGGTTTGATTGCAACACCACCTAGTGTCCATTTGGGGAATTCTTACACATCACTGTTAAGACTGCATTCCTGAAAGCAAACTAATTCACCACAGGTAAGTCAGACCTTGATATGCACATGAAATATTGATGGAAAACTCCATCCTAGTACTCATGGTTTTGTACTCAGCATGCGAATTAGAACCTATGGTTGTCGCCTGGTAACTCACCACCTTTTTCAGCCAAAACAGTTTGCTTGGTTCTCATTTCTCCTGGAACCAAGTAGAAACCAGTACCAAGGTTGCACTGCATAGACGGTTAGGTCAAGTTTGAGTCAAAATCCCAACATCGAGTTCGCATGTACTGAATGACGGGCCTGTGGTTTTTCTTTTTTCTTCTATTGCTCTCTACAATTTTAGGATAGCAAAGAAAGGAAAGATTTAAAAGCAAATCCTGCCCACTATGGGAAAGCCAATGTGCATGAAAGTTCATTACGAAACAGGAATGCTTGAATATTTAGGGTCTAAAGTACTGTGAGGGGATTTTGCAGGGCTGCCAAAGCCAAGCCTAAGATTCTAGGGTGTGATGAGACGATCCGTGTTCAGCTCCTGCTCTTCAGAGCGGCTCCCCAAGGCCTCTGCGGCTCCCCATTCCTGCAGAAGCTTGCCTGCCACCCGTCCTGCTGGGCGGTGCAAACTGACTTCAAAGGCGCTCAGAGTCGGCTCCTGCCAGCTAACGCTTGTGTGCTCTGTGCTATAGTTTGGTCCTGAGTGTCGCCAGAAGGCCCATGTGTTCAAGGCCCGTGTGCACCACCGGGCAGTGACAAACCCTCGGGACACGGGGCATAGAAGCAGGAAGTCATTCCTTCGGGTGTTTCCTTGAGGGGGACCCTGAGACTCCAGGCTCTTCCTTTCTGCTCTGAGGTGAGTGGCTCTGTCCCATCACGCACTGCCCACCATGACGTCCCACCTGCCAGAGGACCAAACTACGGTGGCCAGGTGACCATGAACTGAACCCTTGAGGCTGTGAACCAGGACAAACCCTTGCTCCTCTTAAGCAATCCTCTCGGGTACTGTGCGTCAGGGAAGGCCAACTCGCACACTCCCCGAATGCCAGGGTGCCTTTCTTCCAACCACGGGCGACCCCAGGCCTCTCGGGAGAAGCAGCGAGTGCGGTGTGGCGCTCACTTCCCTTTCCGTCCATGCTTTCTCCTGTACTGCGTCTGGGTTCTCCCACAGCACTTTGGGTGGCTCTCCAGCTTCCCATTCCTTCAGGGTCCCGAAAATTCAGCACAGGTTAAATCACTGTGTTTGCCACATACAGTTTTCTCTGGATTAAATGAAAGAAGAAACGAATGAGAGATGCCAAACGAAGAAGTAAAGTTTCTCTGGTGTCAGCGCCCTGATTCCACACCCCTCAGTGGCTCGTGTGCTGTTCTCCCATATACACGGAGTTGAAGCTTGAAAACTGCTTGTCAACTTTTTAGGAAGCTTGAATGAAGTTCAAGCAAGTGTGATGAGCCCCTTGGATAAGGTGGTGAGGTCACAGGGGCCCCGGGAGCGCCGCCCTGGACCCTTGGGTGTATCTCAGGAGACCCCCTGCATCTGTTGTCTTCCTCTGCAAAATGAGAAACATGAACAACTATTTTGTACGATTATCTTTATAAAGTTTTGAAAGGATCTACAAAGTGCTTGGTAATCACCAATCATTCCAAGTGGAAGTATACTAATTTTTACTGATATCTGCTCAGTAAGGAATCCATTGTATGATTTTAAGGGGCAGTAACAACACTTACTTCAACCCTTCTGGGCAATGTTTCTGTCTTAAGTAACTGCAGATCTTTCATGTTGAGAGTTGTCCTCAGTAACTGAAATAAAGGAACTCACTGATTAACCAGCCCCATTCTTCCCTAGGGAAATGCCCCTAATGGAAAGAGAGTAAAAGAAAAGAAAGAAAGTCTGGTAAGATGAATAATATGAAAAAAATCAGTGGACCCAGGATACTCTCCCTTTATGGTGTGGTAAATAAAACTACTAATAGCGTTGGCTGTGTGTCAAGCACTGTCCTCTGCAGTTCGCCAGTACCCGTTGTATCGCTCCGTTCTCCACTGTTACACGCCGAGGACTCTGGAACCCAGCGAACCTGAGTCACCAGGGCAAACGGCAGAGCTTTGAAACTGGGAGGCTGCGCAGACCAGAGCTTGTGGAGAAGCCTGTGTGCCCCGGCCCGCCCTGCCCTGCCATTTTTCCCTTCTTCTTGTCTCCTCCCTCCCCTCCCCTCCCCTCCTTTCTCTCCATCTCCTCCTCTGCCCGGGATGCCCAAACCACCTCAGCCAGCAGAACGGCAGCCAATGCCTCGTTTCCTTGTGCAAGTAGGACACCCACCCCCACGGGCACACGGTCTAGTAGGGTTTTGACCCTTTCCCCCAGGGTCTCTTCCTCTGCACAGAGCTAAGTTTCCTGACGGCTGCTTTACAGCTTTGGTCTGCTTTTAGCCCAGCTACCTGGCAACATTAAAGATGACTTTCTAGCTAGTGAGTAAACCAGGCAGCAAACGGCGTAGAGACCTCTTTCGGGAGCCCCGACAGGGCAGCTTTGTTGAAAGCATCCACTTGCTGTAATACAGTACCCGAGGATCCCCCAAACAGCTTGACTTAATAATATAAAAGCTGATGGGTGAATTCAGTTTTGTCTTGAAACTGCTATGATCTCTCATTCCCCATTGTCTTGGGAGGGACCCTTTTTGGGGCAAATGTTCCCGTATAATACAAAGTAGGTGTGATGGGGCACTTTGTGTACATTGTGATGAGTGTGAGACTTAGAATACAGAGCCCTCAGCACGTTCACCGCTACTAGTAATAACCAGGAAGGACGCAGCTCATTTCAGTCTTCTGTGTGAGAGAAAAACGCCACATGGTACTACGAGCCAAGAATGACGTTACTTTTGCCTTTTCCAGGGTGTTGTGGTGATACACTGTGTCAACTTGGGGAGTCTACAGGCCTGGCTGAGTGACTCAGCAGTTCTACATCCTGGGGTGAAAAGGACATGCCCTTCCTGCGCTAGGATGTTGTTCATTGTGTCAATGAGCGCATTTAGAAGGTTAACTAAGTGACTCAGCAGGGAGCCAGGGTGCTTACTGTGTATTCATCCTGCGCCTGTGCAAGAGGAGGGCCTGGAGATTATGTGAGTGCTGCATGTCCCTTGGGTGGGGTAGCCTGCTTTATAAGGAAGGGAAAGAGGCTTGCTTGCTCTGCCACCTGCTCCTCTCTTGTGCTCTCTTGTTGCTTGCTGTTTTCTGCTGCCATGAACCATTACCCCCCGCCATGTGCTGCTCTGCCTCGGAGCCAGCCTAGTATGGACTGAAATCTCCACAGACTACGAGCTAAATGAACCTTTCCTTCCTTCATTTTGGGCTTTGGGTATTTTGTCTCAGCAAGGAAAGAAAAGTAACCAAGACACATGGGAAAAGTTACTTATTTAAAAACTGATTTAAAATTCTGTTTTGTTGCTTTAATTAAACAGTAATGAGAATACTCATCATGAAAGGTAGTAATTCTTATCACCCGTCAGCATTCACTACCTTACTGAATTGCCATTACTGTGGTAATTACTATGGAGGTCTGTTCCCAACAGGGACTTCCCCCAGGGCCAGGGATGGCGGACTGTGAAATCCCAGAGGAAGGCGGAAAACAGCCACATGAATGCCCCTTGTCTTGGTTGCTTTTCTCTCGCTGCTGAGACAAAATACCCAATGTCCAGAATGAAGGAAGGAAAGGTTTCTTTAGCTCACAGTTTGTTTCAGTCCATACTCAGCTGGCTCCAAAGCAGAGGGGCACATGGCAGAGGGCAACGGTTCACGGCAGCGGCAAACAGCAAGAGCAACAAAAGCAAAAAGGGAGGAGCAGCAAGAGCAAGCCTCTTTCCCTCCCTTACATTGTATGCAGGCTGCCCGCCCCAGGGTGGGTGCAGCACTCACACCCACAATCCCAGCATTGGACCATGAACTAATCACAAACTCTAGAATCCTGCACCCAGGGGACTGCATGAGGCTTTGGGGGGACATCTAGACACAAGCCATAACACCCCTCTTACTGGAGAATAACACCAAAACCCTTGGGGAGGACCATGACAGCCAAGGTAGTAATAGTATCTACTCAGTAATTCTTCATTCCCAGGCAGGACTCAGGTGCTATGGATATACTCTCATTCGCTATTTTCACTCACCCTGTACAGTGAATTCGGTTACTAATACCACTCCACAAAGCATAAACTGAGGCTTTGGAGACACAGTGTATAAACTGCCCAACACCTCACAGCCGGCGAGCTAGAATAAAACCCCAAACTCTGAACCCCCAGTCTATGTGCTCGGAGTTCATTCCAGAGTTTCTGATGCAGCACCACTGGTGCACAGGTAAGTTCCGCACCTGCATGGGAACAGGTACCGCCGCATCCCGCCTGCCCCTTCCACACAGCAGCGCCTGCTCCTAGTGGTAGCGGCTGAAACTTTGCCGAACACTCTGCAGGGGCAGAAGCTCCCCTGCCCAGCTGAAAAGCGGAGCTCTGCTCTTGCTGGTCTTCATGCTGACTGTTCCATCTCTCGGAGCAGCCTGCAGAAATGGGCTCCAGTGGCCAGAACACACCTTGTTGAGTATTAATTCTACACCAAAATACTTCTGGTTGTTTCATACAGAAAAATGTGTATTTGAGAACTTAATCAAGTTCTTTGAGATCCATCCCTCTGGGATACTTGAGATAGAAGAAGAGGCTTCCTTTAGAATGTGCCACCATTTTTTCACCTGGTACTCATCAGAAGACAAAATGATTTGTATCAGCAAACAATTTCTTTAATGAAAAAGTTTCTTTGGTTAATGTATACAGATGTGGCCTAAGCCAACTATCAAATAAAAATAGCAACCTGCGTGTGTCTGAGGTGAAAATAATTATTCAATTTTTAAAAATTCAGAATTCTAGTATTTTCCTAAAATTTCTAATAAACCTAAACTTGCTAAAGCTTTGGTTCTGTTTTTGTTCCTTTTAACATATATTCTTATATGCTGCTGCTGCCGCTGCTGGCCATATATTCTTAAATATATGTTAAAATAATGTATTTTTTTTCCTTGGGCCTACATTATTATTGACCAAATTCTTAAGTGCTTACTGCTATGTTAGCTACTCTAGGAAAGATATAAAAATTAAGGTCTGTACTTCTGAGAAAATTACTTTAGAAACAATTCATACATACACAAAGAATAAGAAAAGACAGTGTGAAGCAATTAAAAAATTGTTTTGTATAATACACATTAAAATAAGATATAAACACACACACCAAAGAACTTAAGGAAGATAGTGAAATTCATTTAATAGGCATGTTCTATATAAAGAGTTTGTCACAAATGTTACATTCCAAGGGTCTACATGAAAAATCACAGTATACACAGATTAGAAGCAAAATATACCAAAGACATCCTAGAGATGTAAACTTTTACAGTATTTTCAAATTTTTTTAAAGTTTGAAAAAAAAAATCCATATCAATATTGATTAAAAATAAATACACTGTATCCACGTAATTTTGAGTGTTCTATTATTCCTTTTCATCAAAAATATATTGCCTACAAATTCTACAGAGTTTTAAATGAATTATACTCACCAAGAAAAGCTTTTCCCATCACCATTTAAAAAAAGAATTAAATACACAGCTGGCTAAATAAATTCAAAAGAGAAGAGCAGGTTTTGGGGGGCTTACAGACAATACTATGTATTTAAGTTAACCTACATTCTTAACTTTTTTCTTGGGTGCACTTTGGACGTAACTTGCCTCTTCATAGCCTACATCAGACATCTTGGATGCAGTCCAAGGGAAGAGCATCACAAGGAAATCGTGTGACACGTCCAAGTTACCACGGTTACCACCGTGCCACACATCGTAGGAAACACAGCCACTGAGTCCTTCCCTGTGCATCAGTGCACACTGTTGGTAAGTGAGGAGCCTTCACTTTTCCTCTTCCTTGGGGTTTTCCAGCTGGTCTTGTGCTGTTTCTTCATTCTTCTGTTGTGCATCTGGAAAATAAAAACAACCTTCCATCCATCTGCACAGAATTTTTCTATCATTCACCCTAGTCACTTTTTACTGGAGGAGAAGGTACTTTGCCCTCAGTGAAGGTGTACGCAGACATGACTAGGTTTGGGGATCTGTACTGTCTAATCACACCCTCTCCTCTCCTCAGTAAGCACCAGCAGTCCTCGCAGGTGTGAGCACAGTGAGCTGACACACAGCGGTTCAGTGGCCTGCCCAGCGTCGCACAGCTGAGTGACAGAGCTACGTCCGTCCGGGCTAACTCGGTCCACAGGCCACAGGCTCTACGGTCTCTCCATGCCGGATCGTGTTCTTCTACATTCTTCACACTCCCTAAACTTCTGCTGTTCGGAGGTGATCTCCCTTCCTACCTCACGGGGAAAGCAAAAGCAAAGCCCTGAGACAGGAGCCACCCAGCTCAGCGCCTCTCGGTGTGATGTGGGCTGCTTTGCTCTGTCCTCACTGGCTACGTGACTTGTTGGCACTCAGCAAAAATGAAAATGCAGCAGCCTTGTTCGTCAGTTAGAAAAGGTGTCAGGATAGCGCGCGATCACTCAAACAAGCGCAGGGCTGCTCAGAGCACACAGCCCGTCACACACCCCTGGCGCCGGCCCAGGCGCTGCTGCTGCTGCTGCTGCAGCCCAGGTCTGCCGCCTCCAGATCCCAGCCCTGCCCGTGTGGCCTCACAGGGAGCCGCCTCCTTCACCCCTCTCCATTTCCTCTGGGCTTGCTTCAGCTCCTTGGGTCACTGTTTTCAAAGTAACAACGTCTCCTCATCATATCTCCTCTATGTCTCTTGAAATGTATGGTTTTTTTGTTTTTTTTTTTTTTGCTGTCTCCATTTAAAAATAAAACTAAGTTTCTACTACTCCCCTCTAGTGGCTCCTACCAAACCCCAGGGGCATCTTTGGAGATCAATCTGGTGGACTCTGTTCGGGTCTCCTGCTCACCTTGTCTGCGTATTTACTCAGCACAAACTGTGAATCAAGTCGTGCAAGAAACACACATCCTTGCTCTCAGGGACCTTCACCCAGGTAAGGGATATGGAAAATACATGAAGGATCAGCTTTGAGAAAGGTAAGAAGTGAAAAGTGCTAGTGTGGATGGAAAATAAGAACAGTCAAGAAGTCGTTAGGGATGGATTCTGAAAGCAGAGCCGCAGAGAGGATGTGAGCTCTGAATCCCTCAGCGGGAGCCCCGCACACTCAGAGGAGCAGGGAGCACGGCCCAGGGCTGCTGTGGGCCGGGGCTTCGACCCCCTCGCCCCAGGGACCTTGTCTCTTTCCGACTGCATTCCCTCTTCATGAGGCGAGCCCTGCAGGGCTGAGCCTCAGGGCAGCTGTGGGTCCTGCAGGGTCGCACCACCAGTCTGTGAAGCGCCCTGACCTGCAGCCCTCAGAGCAGACGGCTCCAGGTATGTGCCCAGGAGCCTGAGCAATTTGGCCCAGAGAGATCTAATGAGAGCTGCACCTCCAAACCCTGCCACAGCACCCTGTTTTAGCTCTGAGGCATTGCACATCACTGTTACCTTATGTATTTATTTCGACTCCTGGCATGCAGCATGCACAAAAATGGATAATGGGTCCAGTAGCAGCGGTAGAAGTAAGGATCATCACTTTGCGGCTTTTCTAGTTTTCTGCACACCAGCCCCTGTCACCTGCATGTAAGGGGTCTCTGTCCCTCCGATTAGGGTTATCCAGGTGGAAGGAATGGATTAAGAGAGATCATGAAATTTTAGGTTAATTTTATACAAGGTGAAAGACATTTGAGATCCTAGATTTCTTCTACACCTCAGCATACTGATTCGAAAAACTAGCAAACCAATAAAAATAAAAACAAAAGAGAACAGGCCCGAAACAAACCTGCAGGTGTTTCCTAGAATCTGTACTTTTAAATGACTAACATCAGAGATGGTCCCCAGCTTTCCGTTTGCACTAACCGTTGGAAACTCTCTGTTTTAAAGTCCTTAATATTTTTGCTTAGCTAATGAGAGAGAAGGTAGGCAAGAAAAGTGCTTACTTGCTAATAAAGCATTGTGTCTGCCACACAGCTAGGCAAGCCTGTGGCCTTTTATTTATTCTTCAGCAACTGTGGTGACATTTGGATCTGTCTTTAACACTTCTGAGTTTTTTAGTTGATATCTGTGACTTTATTTCAAAATGATTTAAAGAAAAATACAAAGACAGAGTAGTATCCATCCAGATAACGCACTCTCTAGTGGCTGAAGAAAACTGGGGAACACTGTCAGCTCTCACGTGCGTTGGGCTCCACTTTGCTTACCTAAGCGATGTCAGTAAACACTGAGGTCTCCTGTGTGTCTAAGTTACACAGACTTTAACTGGGCTTCTTATATAAACAAGCAATTACCTTCTCCACCTAATTCAGTATGGTCCCTCATGAGCAGCAACTTTTCTGAGTCACAGTATTTTTTCAAACTTAAAAGGTCAATATTTTTCATGGCTTGTCCTCCCCTTATCTCTTCCATGTTTTCTTTTTTTCTTATAGTGTTTTATTGTGTGCTCTTTTCTCTCACTGATAGCGTCCCATATGAGGACAGCGGCCTTTGGAAAAGGTGAATAACCATGGGGACACTCTGGGATGGTGTGCAGCAAGGACCCACGTAGATCACAGAAACCGAAACCTGGGACATCTGCGACCTTAGCAAGCAGAAAGTAAAGTCCTGGGGTCCAGAACCAAAACCCCTCTCCGGTCCGCCCATGAATAGCACCTATGAGCAGCAGCAGCTAGCCTGATTTTCCTCATCATCCCTGGGAATAGCACACACATCCCTCCACACACACACACACACACACACGCACAGGTACACCCTCCTCTCTAACCTGGGAACAGGGTACAGGTGTTCCTATGCAGCCTTAGAAGTGAAATCTCCTTGAATCTCTATGCATGTTTCTAAGTGAAGGGATGCATTGAACACCGTATCAAAAGCATCCTTACACTGTTCTTCAGACAAAACTCAGGAAGCCATATGACCTGTGTGTAAGCAAGGAGGGAAAGACCCAGGGTTTTCCTCTTTGATCTGTTTCTTCTTTTTCTTCGGGTGCTGGGAATCGAACTCAGGACCTTGTGCTTGCCAGGCAGGTGCTGTGCCGCTGAGCTAAATCCCCAGCCCTTTCCTCTTTGATCTGAAAGCGCTCTTTTTCTGAACTCAACTTTTTCCACTGGCTAAAAACTAATTACCTTTTACCTGAAGATTCACTCCAAATGTCACCTCCCTTCCATTGACTATAACCCCTCCCTGACAGCAGAGGTGGAAGGCCTTGCGCATACCGGGGTGAGCCAGCGTTTCTCCATCAGTCTCGGAGGCTCAGTGAGGAAAGGACCACTTTTGTTCACCTTTGTATTCTGCCAGCCCTCGAGTGCACCCAGCCAGAAAATGGTGCGCAGCTTCCACACGCACACCGCGCCAGGGAAGACGAGGCTGTCCCGCTCGGAAAGATGGGACATCCACTCAGCCTCAAGCAGAACTTGAGAAGTTTTAGTACAACAGAAAAAAAGAGTACTCTTTCCAGGTTGGAGGAGACTGCTCCACACCGAAAGCGTCCAGTGAGAGGCCCGGGTTTGAGGAGGAGGAGCGGCCTCACCTTCCTTCACCGACAGGCTCTGCAGCTGCAGGGGCAGCTCCAAGGCCCCGCCGGGGGCAGCGGAGCTCCGGATGTCCGGCAGGGCGTTGCGGCGGCCTGTCCTCGACGAGGAGGTGAAACTGCTGCCCACGGCCTCCACGTCAGTCATCGTGGACGAGCGAGCTTTCATAGCAGCATCTAGGGGCAGAGGCAGGAGGGAGGTTGAGCTCTCGGGAGGTGAGTGCCCGGCAGAGACGCGCGGGGGTGCCGCTGCGCGAGAAGCGCGGGCGTGTGCGTGCGCAGCGCACCCTTGGGGGCCAGCACCGCCCCGGGGCGCCCCCTGCCCACCCGCTGGGCGGAGCGGATGCCTCGGTGCCAGCCTGGCCGCCAGCCCTGGATGCTGTCTTGCGCAGTGGGCCCCTGACCTTACTTCTGCTTTCTGGAGGACTGATCAGCCAAACCAGGGCCTGGCAGGAAATGAAAATGGGTTGGTTTGGCCCCTCCCAGAGACAGCGCTTGCGGGTCCTGCGCACTTGGCAGAAACCCAACCGCAGCACGCGTGGGACCTAAACAAAACTGCGCTCTGCCCCTCCAGAAGGACGAAATTCAGCTCTATCTCGGCGGCTTTTCTCTCCCCCTAGAGTGGTGTATTACAATCTGCCCTGGTCTCAGAGCCGATTTTCCTAGACTCCCAGGGGAGTCAGGATTTATTTGAGCTTTTCTACCCTTGCAGTGGATACCGTTGCCCCACACTAATACTTATAATACCAAAACGGGGCCGCTTCAGAAGCTCATGTGAACTGCTGTGAATAACTGCAGCACCCACGTTACCCTCAAGTGTACATGCGAGCATGTGTATGCGTGCATGTGTGTGTGTGTGTGTGTGTGTGTGTGTGTGTGCGCCCCCGTGCGTGGCAGTCACCTTTAACTGACCATCACTTTTCTCTCTAGAAAAGTTTACCTCGTATATACTCTCTATAAGATTACGGAGAATTAGTTTGCTATAAAGATTCTTAACTCCTGTTGTTTTCCAAAAAGACTGATCGTGCAGCACCCTTATCGTCCCAGCACTCAAGAGGCTGAGGCAGGAGGATTGCGAAGACTGTGAGGCCAGACTGGACTGTACAATGAGTTCAAAGCAGTTTGTGATGTATGGTGAGGCCGTGTCAGACCAATCAATTCATCAATCAATCAGTCTGAAAGGTCATAGAGTACAACCTTCCTGATTCTGAGGCTTACTTCAGGATCCATCAAAACATGGCCAGTTTGCCTGGAAGTCTTTCCTGTGAGTAGGGGGTCTCTCTCTCTCTCTGTCTCTCTCCCTTTCTCTCTCTCTCAACACTGTTATTCTTCGTGCCCCTTTCTGTGCTATGAGAGAACAACTAACCTCAATAATAAAGAGATTGCCCGGCGTGGTGGTGCACGCCGGTAATCCCAGCACTCGGGAGGCTGAGGCCGGTGGATCATTGCAAGTTTGAGACCAGCATGGGCTACAAAGTGAGCTCAAGGCCGGCCTAAACTGCATAGCAAGATCCTGTCTCAAAAAGACAAAAAAAAAAGGGCCAGGTGTGGTGGCGCACTCGGGAGGCTAAGGCAGGAGGATCGCTAGGAGTTCGAGGCCAGCCTGGGCTACAAAGTGAGCTCAAGGTCAGCCTGAACTGCATAACGCAACCCTGTCTCAAAAAGACAAAAAAAAAATTTAAAAAAAATAAAAAAATAAAGTGAACTCACTGCACGTCAAAATGTTTTCCTAAGAATTAAACAGCTCTCCTCCTACTACATCAGTTTTTGCCTGCTTTCTCCAGTGCCAGGAATGGAGCCCTAGGCCGTGTGCACGTGTCACGTTGCCTGAGTGTGTGTGTGCCCGCGTGTGTCCGCGTGTATCTGTGTGCGCACCTGTTCGTGCGCGTGCGTGCTGCGCAGAGTCGCACCCAGAACACGGAGCGCTGCTTCCGGCTCCCCTTGGGCGGCGGACCCCCACCTCTTACCCCCTCTGGGGTGACCCCGGCCCCGGGCCCTGCCGGGACGCCTCGTGCTCGCCCGTGGGGACAGGCGGCCCCGCACCCCGCGCAGCTGGGGCCGGGACCTCGGGAGCACCGGCGCCCTCGGGCC
>NW_004955436.1:4517012-4594413 GCF_000276665.1 Chinchilla lanigera | reverse complement strand
CCGCGCCGGGCGTCCCGCGGGGTCGGGCCGAGGCTGTGCGCCCCCCGCCCTCCCTGCAGACGCGCGGCCGCTGCCCACTCCCAGCAGGGACGAGCCGGCGGCCAGGGGCGCTGCAAGTCCGTCAGGCGAGGAGACCACAGAGGGTCGCAGCCGGTGATCACGCACTGAAGCGGCCTCGCTGACACGCAGTGCCCCTGCACTGAAGCGGCCTCGCTGACACGCAGTGCCCCTGCGGCGTGGCGTGGGCCGGCGCAGTCGCCACGTCCCGTGGGCGAGGGTGACAGGCCGGGCCTCCGGGCGGGGCGGCGGTCAGACAGACTCGGGCAGCAGCGGGGCTCCGCCCGCACCCGCAGCCGGGCGGGGACCCTGCAGGGAGCGCCTCCCGCACAGGGGCTGGACACGTCCCTGGCCAGAGCCTCCCACACATGCGGGCAGCCTCCAACACCTGAGGTGGGCTGGTGCCGCAGCTGCACCAGATCCCCTGCACCGTCTGCGTCCTCAGCAAGGGGGTGACCGCAGCCCGTTACCCTCTAGGCTGATTTAACTTGCCTAGGATCATTGCTGACAGTGACACATCTATGACAAAAAATGGCGGTGTAGTTGCTCTCCCAGCACAGTACGAAGGTAATTTAATATACACTTTAAATTGCATGCTTTAATTTCAGGATGCTTTTATAACTGATATATACACGTCTGTCTTTGAACGGAAAGATGCGTACATCCATCAGCGGAAGAGTGGATGAAGAAACTGTGGTCTTTACACACAGTGGAGTACTACTCTGCTGTAAAGAATGATAAATTTGAGTCTTTCGTAGGAAAATGGACACTTCTTGAGACCGTAGTGTTAAGTGAAATAAGTCAGACTCACAGGCTTAAATCTTGTATTGTTTCTCCTACATGAGAAACCCAAAGTATAAATGAAGAGCAAATTCAAGATAGATAATAGCAAGAACTTTCTCAAATGGGAAGAGGGCCAAGAGATGCCGAAGGGAAAGTAACAAGAACTGAGAAGTGTTACGCACACACCAACGCCCCACCATGAATATAATCACTCTGTACCGCAAGCCTGAACTTGTAAAAATGAAAACTTGCAGAAAGAAATGCAGTGTGACAAAAATGGCACTGTGTTTAATATACACCAACACTCGCACATGTGAACGTCGACCACACGCTGCCGGCACCTACTTTAACAAGCTAGGTATCCCCTCCACTTAATCCACTCTGGTGAGTCTGCCAGTACCAATCATTTCACACTCCTGTATCATACAATGATAGCCCATTACATTTTCAGTGTTGTTATAGCAAACTTTCTCATTAAAACCACTTGCTTCATTTGATCATCCAGCTGGCAGGGGAGCTGGGGCTCCATGCGGACTGGCCACTGCACTGCCTGGGCCCAGTGGGGACAGCATCGTTCCGGGGGGGCAGAGGAGAGGCCAGGCCAGGCGGGCACCGAGGAGCCTGGAGTGTCCACTGTCTACTGTCCACTGTCCTCCCCGAGTGCCTTCCCACTGGGCTGCTTCTCCTTGAGCCCCCGCTCCTGAGCACTGTCCCCTCCCTGAGCTCTGGTGCACTGTGTCCCCTGGTGCTGCCCACACCACGCATCTGACTGACCGCACCTGTCCTTCATGTTCCGTGTCCCTCTCTGGACCGTCAGCTCCACCGAGCAGCGATTACTCAGGCTGCTTCCCTGATCCCATCGCACCAGAAACTGTGCCTGGTGCTCACTTAGGAAAAGGTCTCTGTGCGAGCTTCCTACATGAAATAATTTCTTCCCAGTTTTCTTTTCCAAAAGGAACCCTGTCCTCTCTGCATGTGAAATGTGTGCATGTGAAATGCGTGCGTGTGAAATGCGTGCGTGTGAAATGCGTGCGTGTGAAATGCGTGCATGTGAAATGCGTGCGTGTGAAATGCATGCACGCTCACTGTTGGGGAGAAGGCAGCCCTGAAAGGCGCAAAGAAGCAAAAGCAAGGTGCCTCGCACTCTGCTGGGCAGTGACAGTGTGAGTCCCCGTCGCTCTGCTGTGGTCCTCGTGGGGCTTCTCAGAGCCGGCGCATGCACTCACCTTGTGTGCACACCAGACACGCCTCTTGGTTTGAAGCTAGATTATATTTACGTGATATCACTTTACTATACCTGAAATATAACCTTTTTAGGTCGCCATAATTTTAAATTCTTAGTGGAAGTTCTGAGAAAGTAAAGTTTTCCTGGATGTTCATGTCTCAGAGCATGTATACGCCCACCCCCTCAAAGAGGCACAGCAAAAGACAGAACAAAAGTAAAGCTCCGGCTGAGGACAGAGCCATTCACACACCTTTCCTTGATTAAGCTGGATAAATGAAGTGGATATACAAGGAAAAACACTTTTAAAATGTACACAGTGTTTAAAGTTCTGGTAAGGCCCCTATTTTATCCCTTGGAAGAAAAATTCTTTAGTATGTTTCCTACTCCCTCTTTGAATGAATATATTAGACTTCTTTTCTTTCCAACTGAGAAAAGCAGAACAAAGATTGAGCCTTTTGAAGCTCTGATTTGTTTTCTAAGCTCTCATCAGAGGAGAGGAAATCAATTTAGTTTTCCATCAAGCAAGAAATTTAATCAAAATCACAACAGCCGAACTTTAAGAGTTGTTCTGAGGGTTCTCCGGATCATAAAGGGGAAAACAGTTCCCAACCAAGCATCACATGACCTCAGAAAGAAAAACTATACCATCCAAATATTGTTACCTAGCAAGTTATTCATGTCTGTTAATCTGTAATTATATTAATAGAAGTTATTCAAATGGATCCAATTAACTTGTACAGAAATCTTTTACTAAAAATCTGTCATTGTATTTATTATATAAGTGAAAAAATATATTTTAAATGAAAAAGTTCAAAATTTGTATATGTGTTAATTTTTAAAATATATGCATAGCAAAATATTACCAGAGAAATATACTGAAACTAGGTAGAACAGCAGTTATTTCTGCATGGTGTTATGTTTCTATCTTCTCTTTGAGTCTTACTGTTTTCCAAATTTTCTATGACTGTAGCTTTTTATGACATACATTTTCTCTTGGAGACAGGGTCTCACCATGTAGTGCAGGCTGGCCTTGAACTCAGGATGTAATCCAGGCTGTCTCTGAACTCCCTGCAATCTCCTGCTTCGGCCTCGCAAGTGCTGTGGGGTAAAGGTATGCACCCCATGCCTGGCTGTAACATGGAAAATGTTAAAAATGGGAAGCACAGCGTTCCAAAGCACTTTAATAGGAGGTGTTTGGTATGCTGTGGGGGCGTCTTTACTACCTTTGTTACCAGCCCCTGAGGTCCATAGGTCAGGTCCATTTGCTCACCACCAACTAAATCGCAGAAGGTCATTTATTTTGGTGAAAAGGAAAAAAGGTTATTCAAAGCTGGTTGTGAGAAGCCGGAGAGGCCCACTTGCCTCAGACCACCAGCTGGCTGAGTCCAGGGGTGCAGGAGTCTCTTACAGCAGGGGCCGGACTGTGGGACGACACCTCTCCTGGCTGCATTCTCTCCCGGCGTCTCCTACTCCCTCCCTCCCTCCCTGCAGAAACTATAACCAGGCATGAGCTGGGGCAAGCACCTGCACCTTGCGTACATTCCCTGCCCTGAGGACAGCAGGGGCTGTGACACGCAGGCCCAATGAAGGTGGGAGAAGCTGTTTGTCTCTAAGAAAAAACATTTAACTTTCAAAGTTCCACTTTGCTGCACCAGCTACACCTTCATTCTGAAGATGGGAGAAGTGACACTGCTCGGTTAAACAGAGCCGGCCAGTAACAGAGGCAAAAGCAGCATCTCCACCCCAGGCATTGCTCCTCCAGTCATTCCTCCCCAACGCCTTCTGAGCAAGGCCTTGGCCATCATTCAGGCAGGTACCACTGAGCGTCTGCCGGAAGGGGAACTCCGAGAAGAGGAGGGCAGGGAGAGGAGGGGCAGGGACAGGGCAGGAGGAGGGGATCGGTGTGTTAAAAGCCTGTAAGAAATCATCTCAAGGAAACCCATCATCCTGCATGATTAACATGCACTAAGAATTTAAAAAATAATAAAATGCAGCAAGAAAAACCAGAACACAAAAATCATCTACCATAGCCTTTGTTCAGTGCAGGATTCTGGGGAAAAATTAACCAAAAAACCCTAATTTTTGTGAGAGGCGCAGGGGCGACACAGGAAGTATAACACCCGGTCCCCACGCTGAGAGAGCACTAACGGTGTGGACTAAAAACACGTATGCAAGGGGCTGGGGGTTTAGCTCTGCGGCATAGCGCCTGCCTGGCAATCGCAAGGTCCTGAGTTCGATTTCTGGTACCGGAGGAAAAACAAGTAACAACAACAACAAAACATGTATGCAAAGGAAATAGAAGACAGAAGTAAACATTGGTACATTCAAATAAGTGGGCATAAAGGAAAATCCTACAGAAATGTAGCAGGAAGATGGTGATTGAGCTGCGTGGTCCTTAAGGGACGCTTCAGAGAGGTGGGAGAAAAGCACAGGGTGAGCTGAAAATGCAGGGAGGGACGTGTGCAGGAGAAAGGAAATTAAAAAGGCTGACTGAGGTAGAGCGAGCTCTAAGGCAACTCATGGAGCAGACAAGGTCAAAGGCAAACCCTGGGTAAAGAAAAAGGAGACATTTGGCAGATATAGAACATTATGGAGACAGAACAGTTATCTCTGGGACTCAAATTACAAAGAAAATGAGTGTCATTGAAATACATGCAGGCGCCTCTTCCTCTGAGCACTTAACTGCAACCATTTTCAAGTTATGTGGGAAAGGTGAGGCGCACTGGCTAGACCAGAGACCACGACCAAGGAGGGGCAGTCGCAGCCCGTCGGGGCCGTTTGGGCAGCAAGCCCTCCTAACAGGAGCTAAAGTAAGATGCGTTCAAAGTTCGTAGGTAAATGCGTAAGACCAAGTGTGGTCTCATCAAAGATGGAAAGACAAAAGTAGAGGAAATAGGCAAGTACACACATTGTCCCTTGACTTGTGCAAAGACGGCGTTAACCACTGGCCCATTCCTGGTGACCTTGGAGAAGTCACAAAGAGGAAACAACAGAAAATTGTTGGAAAACTTGATCATAGAAACAACAGATGGTGTGTGTCATGGTTCACGACAAAACTCTGGGAGAATTAAACAGACCCAAATTATAGTGCATCAATCTGTGCTCACTGGAGAAGCAGACGCAGTAGAAGGTGTATAAATATGCAAGGATTGACGAGGTTGGCTTACAGTGGCCGCCCACAGCGTTGGGTGTGGGAAAGTGTGAAGGAGTTGTCCGTGCGCTGGAGACCGAGGGACCCAGCCGAAGGCCTGGAACCCACCGTCGAGTCCTGGGCGAGTCCATAGCAGGAGGCCAAGGGTCTGTGACGGAGGCTGACGTCTGCACCTGAGGCTGAAGGGTCTGTGCTGGAAGCCAGGAGATGACGTCCAAGGCGAAGGTGAAGACCGGACTCCTCCGAAGGCACAGAAGCAAACTTCCTTCTTCCCTTCCCTTGCACTCCCTTCAGGAGACGCCTACTGGCTGGTGTCACTCACACCCAGGCTGCGCCTTTGTCCCAGTGAGTCCCCTCAGCCACACCCAGGGCTCCTCTGGTCATTAGTTGGGCATTTCTTACCCAAGTTGATGCAGTCAGCGAACTCTCACAGCCTGTTTTCCAGTGTGTCGTGCATCTCCATTCAGGCAAGCTTACCTCCACTAAGTCAAACATCAGCAGTTTGCTATTTATCTCTCTTAAGAAGTCCCCAAAGAGCAGATGGAATGGCTCTGGGCAGAGTCCAAGCTAAGAATCAGGAATACCCAGTCCTGTAAGTTCCGGGCCAAGTCTAAACCCAGAAGTAGGGGCCCGATGTTGTAGCTCAGCCAGGTAGAGAGAGCAAGTTCTCCCTTTGTCCATCTCCTTGCTCTACCCAGCCCTTCAGTGGGTTGGGTGAGGCTACCCATTCGGCGTGAGCAACAGTGACTGACACACTTATGTAAGTGTCTTTCTTCGGGAAGACCTGAGGGTCTGTTGAGATCCTTGAATTTGAGATATTTATCAATTCTGGATAATTACTAGGTCTGATATCTTTGAACACTGGCTTTCATCTTTTTCTAGTGTCTTGGGAAGTTTAATTGGTTGTACGGGAAACAACCTCCTTCTGTTGTCCACGGCTTTGAAACCACTCCTTCATATTTTCTTTCTTTGTTTCTCTGTGCTTCATTCCGGGTAACACCTTGGGATCTATCTTCTAGTTTACTACTTCTCTCTTCAGCTGTGTTTGATCTGCTACAAAGCCCATATACTAAGTTTTTTTCCCAATTACTACATTTTTCATTTTTTAGAAAGCTACATAGCTTCATCGTCTTGTAGTATTTTATTTCTTAGTCATTTACATTTTTTTATTTTGTTTTGTGTTTTCTCATAGTAAAAAATATTAGCTCACACATGTCGTCTCAGCTACTGGGAGGCTGGGGGGAGAGGACACTCAAGTTCAGGAGTTTGAGACCAGAGTGGGCAACCTATGGACACCCTGTTTCAAAGAAATAGTATTTCAAAAATTAAAGTAAAAATTGTAATCTCATCATACAAAGGCAACTATTTACTTCTAGCCTTTTTGTGTGGAGTTTTAAATGTCATCTGTTCCCTTATGAACATCTTCTCATAAAAATGAAAAAAAATTAAAATAAGCGTCTCCTTTTTTCCTTTTCAAAGACATTAAGAGTGCTTTAAAAATTCTCCTTGAACAGTTCGGTCTAATTCTGCTTACGGTTTCCGTAGAATCCACCTCAGGGTGGCTCACACCCCGTGGGCCTTTTAGACCGCAGTATCAGACTTTTTAAAAATTTTTCCCTTAAGATGACCTGAGACTTGGGTTAAAGTGTTTTCTTCTACACAGACTCTAAACGCCCGCCCGCTGCACCGTGGAAGCGAGTCTGAACTGGTTGGTGTTATATTCTCAGCATGGCTTTTTCAGACCACACAGACCTGCAAACTGGCCAACCTGTGTGAGATCCCACTTTGGCACAGAAATTATCCAGAGAGCCTTTACCCTCTTCCTCCCAAGGCAAAGCTTCGGGAAAGGCATCTGAACAATGTGTCGCTATGCAATCTGAGTGCAGACCTCCTCAGGGGAAATCCTGAGGGAAACCCCGAGGCTCACGTGGTGAACAGCGCGGGCAGGTCTCCAGGTGTCTTCCTGTGGAGGTCAGGGTTTCCATCATGTCCCCGTTTCCTGAGCCGGACCCCCTTCAGCAGTCTGTCTTGCTCTGAGGCCCCAGTGGAACCTCCCACTTTGAATGGTTCTTACAGGTCTTCCCTTGTCAGCAGAGCTCAGCTTTTCAAACTCCAAATGGTCCTTTCTCTCCACCACGAAAAGGACCATCTGAAAAGCCGGGAAGAGAGGACCGAACCAGCAGGCCCCTCGACCTTGGCGCTCCCGACTCAGACCGGCGAGCCGCCGCGGAACGCGGGTGAGCCTGAGCAGGCGGCACGCACCTATCTCCCTGACTTCTGGTTTCGCGTCGTTCTGGGTTTGTGAAATTCTCTGACGTTCATTTAAAAAGAGTTGCGAAAGTATTTTCCCCTATATTTTTAGGAGTTGGGCATTTGACTCGGTTGCTGTTGTCTGCTTGGACATGGGCCACCCAAAGTGCCAGGAAAGTGAGTTCTGGCCTTAAGCTCCAAGTTCTGCTCATTCAGGTAACAGCGAACTACCCATTTCACTGGGCCCCCGCGTAAAAATGCGCAGCAGTGCAGCCACGCGGGTCTCTAACAGCACTCCTTCAAACTCCCGGGTCCCAGTTTTCCTTCTCCACGGAGGACCGCAGCAGTGGGCTTTCGCGTCCCCACTTGCTCTTGGCCCCCCGGGAGGTGCCCTGGAACCAGCCGCCCACACCGGGGACCCCAGCCCTCCGGGTCCTGCTCCCGGGCGTGCTCCCTGCGCGCCGCCCCGTCCCGTGTGTCCCGGCAGCGTGCGCGTTCAGCCGCCAGGCCCCAGGCAGGAGGCTCCCTGCACGGGCGGGTGAGTCAGGAACTGCGACCAAAAAAAAAAAAAGTGACTTCAGCTGACTTGTAGGGCCGGGGATGTAGCTCAGGGGCACAAGCGCTTGCCTGGCAAACCCGAGGTCATGAGTTGGATTCCCGGTACCAAATAAAAAAAAAAGTGACTTCAGGAACTGCGCACTCCCGCACCCCCAGGCCCCGCGCACCCCCAGGCCTCGGGGGGCAAAGCACAAGGGCGGGCGGGGCGGGCGGCCTCGGGGGGCAAAGCACAAGGGCGGGCGGGGCGTTCGGGGCTCTGCTGAGTCGGCCACTGCGGCCACTGCGCGAGGGCAGCCCGGGCCCCGGGCACAGCCTGCGCAGACGAGGGCACCGCACCCGGGGAGACCGCGGGGCCCGCACTGACCGCAGAGCGCGCTCTCCCGCGCATCCCCGGGGCCAGCGAGTCTGCCGCAGGGGCCCCAAAGATGCCAAAGAGAGTGCGGCCGCGGTGCAAGGCGGCCTGGCCCCTGAGTCCGAGCTGCGGCTGCCCTGTCCCCGCGTCCCCAGCGCGGTCGGCGTCTCGTGGGGCGGGGAAGCCAGTCCGCGGGGTTCGAGGGAGCTCGCGCGGCACCCCTGAGGGGCACCTGGGCAGGCGGGGAAGGCACCCTCGCCCGCAGCTCAGCGCATTTACCGTGCAAGGCGCCACCGCCGTGGGCAGCCCGCAGACTGGACCGCACTGATCCCAGGCCCCTTAGAGGAGGAGACCCGTAAGTACAGCCCAGGGGACCCGCTCACCGCTAACGGACCCGCTCACCGCTAACGGACCCGCTCACCGCTAACGACTGTGTCCGACGAGCCACTAACCACGGACGCGAAAGTGGAGAGATAAAAGCCTGCTTATAGGGAGAGGAAAACGACAACGCGGGCGACCTGTAACACAGTTCCACAATCTGGCCCAACCGGAAACCCAAAACTTATTAAAGGACCTTATTCGGTGAGGACAAGGGGCGTGCCTGGCTTCCGTGTCTCCACACATAGGGTCTGCATTGAACACGTTTTCTGTTGTAACGCACCAACTGGCAAACCATCAGAGTTTTACCCAGTACAAGGGGCCAATCCCTAGTTCTACCTGGGATCTACTGAATTTAAGCGTGCTATCCCAGGTCACTGTGAGAGAAATAAAGGACAAATTATTATCACTTCAACCGTCAGAGATACTGCCTTGTTAAATTCCCCGTGGTGATATAGCACCTTCGCCTTAAAATACCCCAGAGGGGGCACAGATGGTCTGACTCAAGGAGGAATAAATGAAACTTAAATTAGGTCTTCGACAGTTACAAACTGGCTGGAGAAACTGGGCAGTCATGCCTCCCTCTCCCCTCCCCCAAGTTAAAATAATGAACAGGACCAAATGTACTTCAGAGCAGGACCCGCAGGCTGCAGCCTGTTGCACGACAGCTGTGTGTGAGCAGCGGTCATCACCGCCTGCGCCACAGTGGCCTGTGTGGGACGGGGTGAATGGTGCCCCCGTGAGACGCTGCAGTCCTCATGCCACGGTCTCATTCCATTCCCATCCCTCTCCTGAACCCCCGACTACACAAAGAGCTGTCCCTCCGCGCCGGCAGCTGGTGAACACTGTGCTCCCACTACTTACCCCACTACGATCTGCTCAGTGCCTATTTCCACAGCCTCAGCTGCTGTGCTTCACCTCCAACTCGAGACCGTACTCTTAAGAGAGAAAAATCAGACCCACAGGTGTGAACATCGCATTGCCTCCCTAGCGGGAGGAGCTGAGAGTAAATCAGATCCAAAACGTACACGCGACACTGCGGAATGGGAAGAAACTGCTCAAAAGGAAAGAGAAAATGGGATGGGGGACAGGAGAAAAGAAGGAAGGGAAAAGGAAATTTTCATATATGTATATATAGTTTGTGCTAATTTTGTTCATACTATTTTTCATGCCTGTATCTTGTACTCTGAGTAACTACTCTGAAGATAATACACAATGTATTAACCACTGATACTCTCACTATCTTGTTTTGAATTTTCTTTTCTTTTTCTTTAAAATAAAATTAAAAGATTTCATCTCAGCCCAGTAAGAATGCCTATCATTAAGAAATCAACCAACAACAAATGCTGGTGAGGCTGTGGAGAAATAGGAACCCTCCTCCACTGCTGGTGGGAGTGTAGACTGGTGAAACCACTGTGGAAATCAGTTTGGAGATTCCTCAGCAAACTAGGTCTAGAGGTCCCATTCAACCCAGCTATTCCCTTTCTGGGTATTTTCCCAGAAGAGCTGAAAACATCATATCACAGCGATGTATGTGCACCCATGTTTATAGCAATGCAGTTTGTGATTGCTTAATTGTGGAAGCAACCCAAACGTCCACCCACTGAGGGATGGATAAAAAAATTGTGGTATTTTTATATAATGGAATATTACTCAGCTCTAAAGAAAGATAAACTCGAGGCTTTTACAGGTAAATGGTCACAACTAGACACCATACTCATAAGTGAAATAAACCAGACCTCCACGTGTAAGCAACATATTGTCGCACCAGCGTAAGAACCTGAAAGAGTGAATAAAAATTAGGAGGTATGACAGACATTGTGAAACGAAAGGAAAATGCTCAAAAGTAAAGAGCAACTGAGGTAAGGGAAAAGAGAAAAGAAAGAAGGGGAAATTATGTATGTATGTATTACAGGATAGCTAGCATAGATGTACTACTGATTTCTATTGCTTTACTGAAAGGAACAGTTAATGATTACTTATTTGATCAATCTTGCATGTCTCTATTTGTTTTCCTGAGAAACCACTTTGAAAATATCAATACGTAATACAACAACCATTATTAATTTCCTACCACTTTGTCTGTAATTCTGTATTGCTCATATTGTTCTTATGCTATTTTGTAGATGGATGTCTGTTTGCTAATATGTTTTCCTTCTTTTATTCTTAAAATAAATTTTAAAAATTAAATTAAATTAAATTAAAAGAGAGAGAGAGGGACACCATACACCTTCAGCAGGCTACCAGTGATGCTGGCCATCACACACAGTTCTTACATCCAAGAGCTTCAGAGCTTCGGTTTTCCTCCAGAAGCACAGGTATGGTATCACACGAATAACATCCTCATCCAAGGATATTTCTGTGATATATTCATTTGGGATACAGAAACAGTCCCAAAGGAGCTTACACTATGTGCGAAGGTCACTACCTCCCACACCCTGCCCTATATCAAGAAACACGTACTGATCCTCTAAGGAGCCCCAGGGTTAATAACAAGTCCAAAGTCTTGTCTTTAGTCTCCTTTGGGCTCTGAAGCAACATATTCATTTGAAAATTTCACTTGATCTCACTAACGCTATGGCTGACACACTGGCCCTCTTGAAGGGGAAATGCCTCCAAGCAGAGGCTGTGCAGTCTGGCTAAAGTGACAGGCACCTCACAGATCTCAGCAGCTTCGTCTCCTGCTTTCCCGGCACTCTGACCACACATCACGGTCACACGTCACCCACGGCAAGAAACGGCCATTCCTGCCTGTGAGCACTACACCGGTAGAGTGGCGATTACTGGCCATGCACTGGGCTTCTCTGGGGATAAAGAGACTCACAGGCCTGGATCCCTTTACCTGCTGTGCCCAGCTATGCACACACCTTGAGTGCTCGCAGGAGGAGCCCCACGCGCTCAGCATAGCTACTGAGAGCTCCTTGCTACAGGATGGGGCCACGCTGGGCTTTCGGCATATTCTACCTGCAGGAGGAAGCGGCCTCTTCCATCCTCAGTCTCCACACACCATGCTGCAGAAGGAAGTCACCCCTGCCCAAAGCCCAGGAACAGTGGTGATCTTCCACCGTCATACAGGATGCAGCTCAGGGGAGAGTTGATCTTGGCTGTTTCTTAGCCAGGGTAGAACCCAAGGGGTGGGATAACCGGCACACTCCACTCAGCGTAGTGCAAGATGCCCTGGCCAATCGGTCCTGTCTGCACATTTTCACAAACTGCTAGGCTCTTGCCAAGGGTTCCTTAAGGTGAGGAACACAGATATCCCTCGCTTCGCAGGTACCTAAGGCCAAGTCAACAGATTTCTCTACACACGCTAAGGCCACCTTCACGGCTCTCAGGTACTCAACTCCTTGGAGTCTTCATACTAGAGACAGTGGCCAAGCCGCTCCTTCCCCTGCCCAGAGTACACACTCTGGTTTGCTTTTGTTTTTGTTTCTGTCTCTTTGAGACAGGGTCTCACTATGCAGCTCAAGCTGGCCTTGAGCTCACTTTGTAGCCCAGGCTGGTCTCGCAATGATCCTCCTGCCTCAGCCTCCCAAGTGCTAGGACACGCTGGGCCACTCTGGTCTTGAAGAAGGCCTCTGACCGGAATTTAGCCTCCCCCAGTAACCTCAGGCAATCAGCTCCAGAAGGCAGCCAGTTTAACTGCAAAGCTTAAAAAGCCTTTCCAAAGAGCTCCTATTTAAATCACAAAGTGGGAAATGTCTGCTTTCCTCCATCTGCCACAAGCATCATCCTTTTTTTTTTTTTGGTACCAGAAATCGAACTGAGGACCTTGCACTTGCCAGGCAGGCGCTTGTGCCGCTGAGCTAAATCCCCGGCCCGTAAGCATCATCCTTGTCCCCTGGAAATTCCTGCTTTACCTGGGCATCACCGGGTCTCTAAGCCGTGGGCTACCCATGAGCACGCCTATCCTTGGTGCCCACCTCAAGATGCTTCTTCCCTCTCCTTCCTGGACAGGAGGCCACTTTGCTTGTCGGAGTAATACTCCTGCCAATCCCTGAAAGTCTGTTATCAAGATTTAAACTGACGTCAAGGCAGCAAGGGCTCTATTGTGACTTAAGGACAAAACGCAGAGCTCGACATCTGAGGATGTCAGGCGGCCTCTGCACAGCTCCTCTCCCACTCTGTTCCCGTAGAGGAGGCTCCCTCACCAAGCACCCTCCTTACCAGGGGAGCCAGGCCCACGTCTGCTCAGCTCAGCCGTGTCTGCCTGCAGAGTTATTCAAACAAGCCAGCCCCGTCTTTTCCGCGGCTCCAGGGGCACCCAACCCTCTCACCACTACACAGCCACCTCCGCCTGCCCTAGTTGTTCTTTCCTGAATGCAACTCCTACTTGACCCTAAGTGACAAGTCTCCTCCTCCTCCAGGCTGCCATCCGTGTGAATAACAGGTTGATACGGTATCATCTCTTCCGTGCAGGGTTGCTCAGTTCTCCCCACCACCATTGTAGAGATTATTAAAACACCCTGAAGCCAATACTATTCTCCTTTCTCTCAAGTGCAGAGGGAGAAGAAGCGTCAGGCTCACGTATGTCCCCTGCCCACGCTGATCCTCACGGGGTTTCGACCTGTCCTATCTCCTCCGTGTGCACTGGAGCCACAGCTATTGGATCGGGCAACCTCAATTCCAGGCAGAAATTTATGCACCCTATGGCAGGCGACCATCAGCTCAGGTAGAAATGTTCGCTCTGCATCCTCTGTCCCAGCCTAGGACACCTGGGGTTTAAAGTCTACTTAAACCACTCTATGCCCACAGAACCGTTTCAGTCACTCCCACATACCCGAAGGGCCTGGGGACTCTGTGAGGGGAACGTCAGGCCCAGGTGCCTGGGTGTTTCTCCGCATCACTGCTTCTCTACCTTCCTAGGGTCACATTATAGCTGGAGGAGCTTGGGAACGAATGGCGCATTTCCCAGGACACGGACGCGTCGCCTTCTCTCCACCTGGATAAGCTCTAGCCCCATCACGATTTCCCTCCTGTCCCTTTGCTGCTCAGTCCAGGAGCTGGAACCATGGGACGGACGTTCACAGAGACGCAGCCCACCTTCACTTCTCTCTAGCTAGAAGATGATTCATTTCCCTTCCCAGAAACATGAAATCTGACTTCTGTGTCATCATTTACTTCTTACCACTCTGAAGTTTTTTCTCAGTTCTCCAATCATAGCTCTCAAAAGATGTCTCTCAAAACCTTAGGCTACTGTCAGACACAGTGTTGACTTTCAAGACTTTAGCTCTCTGCACTTTAAAGAAAAGAATTAGACACTTAAATTGCCTTTTGTTCCAGGTTATGTGTATCATTTTTCAGCAAAGAGTGTGGGTAGAAAGAGTTAAAGGAAATTAAAAGGAGTAAAAAAAAAAAACTCAGTTAATAAATTAAAATGTTATCCACTATACAAATTTCAACATCCACTCTTCACTGAGCTTTTAGTTTGGCAGTTGTTCTATATATATTTGTAAATTTTACATTGCTTTATTACATTATTTTGTTTAATTATCACCGTGAATGTCAGAGAAAGAGAGAGAGAGAAAGGAAGAGAGTGGAAAAGAAAGAGAAAGAGAGAGGGGGAGCTGCCCATGATTTAAATGACAGCTAAACCTAAGTTTTCTGGACAGTAGGAGTCTTACCCTAAGATTTAAACCCCCTTTGTGTAATTCCAAAATGTGGGCTTTTCATCATCACATTAAATTGCCTTTTTCTACACTCACACACCTTCTTCAACTTAAAAAAGACAAGAATAACATAGAAATGGCTCAGGTTAAAACGAAGCCACTGGAAACACGCAGTGCAGCCATGCGCCACGGCACAAATTCTTTCACAGCTATGTTATCCTGCTTAGACCCACATGTTCACCTTGGAGTTTCAAAATCAAAATACGGCTGAAACAAATCACCTAATGTGAAAACTTTTACTCACTTTAAGCCATAAGTCATTTGATTGAAGTACTATATATCATTTTAAATAAAATCTAGTTTTTGTTTTTTACATTTCTCCTTAGCTATTAGGTAACCTACTCATTAGAACACACACTCAGATGCCTGAAAATTCTTTCACAGGATAACATAGAAGCAAACTTCTATGGATGATGGCATTATCTTATCTATGGCTAAATTACTACGTTATTTTTAAGTGTGTTGGTTTTGCCTTCCTATTCTTCTTCCATGTCACAATTGACAGAACTCTTTAAAAATAGTAAAGATGTTGTATAAACTTTAGTTTCGTGATCCTAAGACTGTGAAATTTAATTTCAGACGTCTTTTTAATGCATTTCATCCTGTAGATCTTTGTTAAGATATGGAAATATGTTTGCACTTTATGGGAAGGTGTTTTCTGGTAACAAAAGAGGAGGCCCCAAAGCACAAGAGTCCTGGGGTGCACCAGCTAATCTGAACTGTCGTCTGGATAGAGAGACTCCTGGAGAGGGGCCTGGGCCATGGGACGCTGTCCTCCTCAGTGGACTGACCACTGCTGCTCACACTTCAGAGAGGTCCAGCTGGAGGAAGCAGTCTTTGGGGACACCGCTCTCTGGAGGGTCCATCCCTCACTGTAGCTTGTCCCCTGTGCTTTCCTTCTTGGGCACCAGGAAGTGAGCAGCTCTGCTCCACCATGACCTTCCGCCATGATGTTCCTGCCATGGACCCAGCTGACCATGCACTGTAGCTTCTGAAATGGTGAGCCAAGTCAACCTCTGTAAGTTGTGTATGTCAGCAATGGGAAAGCTGACAACAGGTGGGAGTGACTGACCGGTGATTAAATTCTACTTACTAATCCTTCTGGTCATTTTATACAGACCCATTGACATGATCTTACTGTAAATTCTGACCTTTGTCCTTGAATGCTATCATTGAGATGTGATGACCTTCTCCCAGTAATATACACCTCAGCCTGACGTCCTCTCAGCTCAGTCTGCTAAATGATCACATTCTGTTCCATCCCATCTGCTCTAACACTGGCCTCTTTCAAACTTTTAAAATGAGTTTTGTACATTTTCCCTTTTTAGCTTTGCTAACATAATCATATTACATTCTCACACCCGAGAGTGTAAATTAATTCTTCTTCGTATGTGCTACTCCACAAAGAACCAGATTTTGCACCTTAACGCTTGATTTAATTGTGGAAAGGAAAGGCAAAAATTGAAAGTGCATCTCAGACTGGAAACTGACAGACTGAATATAAACCAAATTAGCTCTTCTTAATGTTAAAAAAAATCTTAATGAGAGATGCAGGGAGAAATACAGGAGGAGACATGAGCAAAGGTAGATACAAAGTTTACTTACTGAAATGAATGGAGATACAGGGAGAAATATAGGAGCAGAAAAGAGCAAAAGCTTATTTACTAAACATTAATCTCATGCCAGAGGAGCAATGTTTTGTTTATAAGCCTCAGCTGGTGACAGTCAGGGACCACCACAGGGAAAGGGGATAAACTCACTGCTGGGTCCAGAATGTGTCACTCATTAAAAAGATGGCTTGTGTTTTCCTCTGAGGCAGTTGGGGACTTAATAGCTTTAAGCAAAAGAAAAGAAAAAAAAAAAAGGCTTTCCTCATGGGCCTACAGACACCCTGTTAGGTAACTAACAGTAGAACAAAGCTTGGCCTTCATTTTGTGTCTGTCTCATTTATTACCTAAAAACTTTGGGTCAGATCCCTGCTCAGCTCTGCATATATAGGAATGGTAATCACTGTTTAAAATTTGATGGTACAGGTTTATTAGCCATAAATTCACTTAACCTGTCTCATCCCCCTTCAGACGGGGGAAACATGTGATTTACAGGGACATTTAATTACAAATGAGTGCCCAGAAGCCCCCAACCACTGCGTTGTTTAGCCTATGGTCTCCTGCATTCCAGCAGGGCCTCCATGAAACTGAGATTGCCCCAGGCAGAAACAGTCATCTGATGGACCGCATGTCAAGCAACAAGGGCTTCTCCGGGCCCATCTTGCACAATGAGAACAGAGATAATGATCATGCAGATCCTAACCTACCCAGCAAATCCACAAAAGCTGGTCTCATCCTTTTACAGTCTGATCCTCTCCATCAGAGTTATTTTTTCCTTTCCTATTTTGTCTTACTTCCAGTTCTGCCTAATACTTCCCTGTGCCTCACACTAATGTGTGTTGAAATGTTTTCTATGACACTGAGTCAAGAAACTGTTCTTTGGGTGGGACCAGGTCCCATCTCCTTGGGGTGGGGGAGGGGACTCTGAGACTCCCACCAGGTGGCCCTGGGAAGTCTGTCAATATAGCTTTCCCCGTGTTTTCCCTAGAACTTTCGACTCAGTATGTCGCACACATCTGAGTGATAAACACCCTGGCTGACTGCAGTCAGCAAGTTTGAGAATAACTGACTTGGAGTACAGGCGAGGCCGTGGTCTCCTCCACCTTTTTCCCATGACACACTGGGAGAAGAGAAATCCATGGATTCTGTTGCTTCTGGATCTAAGGGAAGGCATCAGTCAAATGAACAGATTACTTACTGATCATTTTAATGAAGTGCAACAAGGCAGATAGTCATGGAGACCGTCTCATTCAAATTCACACGTGGTACAATTTCATTTCCTTGTAATAAATTAACAATTGAGGGCCAGGGATACAGCTCAGTGGCAGAGCACCTGCCTGGTGAGCATGAGGTAGTGAGTGTGATTCATGGTACCAAAAATAAATAAATGAATGAATAAATAAATAGATAAATAAACAAACAAGTGAACTAAGTTGGAAGATTAACTTTCTCTAGACAGTGTCTGTTGGGACACATGCTGGTGTCATCCTCTGGGCCCTCCCGCATTTCACTCTGATAACTAATCTTGAAGTTCACCACCAAACCAGCTCACTGTCATGGTCACTACACATTCTATCCTCACTCCCCCAAGACAAGAACAAATAGATCCTAAGTGTGGATGGTGAGTAGCAGGTGTCCCAGGGTTACTTTCTAAGGAACTTCACATCCCTATGACACTGTGCTGTCCTTGTCAGTTGCACATCCTGTGTGCAGATGGTAAATTTGTTACTGAATTTGATAAAAGAGCTCCGATGGCATCGTAAGTATCGCCACACCTGTACTCTAGGCAGCATGCATGAGCCGAGAAAGGCCAGTCGAGTCATCCTGCCGTTCAGTTCCACAGCAGGGTTTTGTTATTATCTTCCAACACTTGTTTAAGGATATTGAAGAATTTTGCTGTAGTAAAATGTCTCCAAATCCATCTAAGATAAACTGAAGGCAATGCTAAGGCTGGCTCCGTAAAACTCTGCAGCAAATTACTATTATAACAGACGATATCATCACAAACAGGGGAAGGTGGGGCAGAAAGGAAACTTGTGTACAGGGAATGCAGCAGAAACAATCGCTCACCCAAACTTGTTTGCCCGGAAGAGTCAGGCTGAGTGTGCTGTGGGCCATTGACTGCCCTCTCTACCGGTCTTGCAGACATGTAAAACACGGACTGGGAAAAGGCAACATTGAAGACCTCATTTGCTTCACCTAATATTTTGGGGTCATCACATATGGAGGTTCACTGTCAATTTTTTTAAAAGCATCAGAAGCAATCTTTGGAAATGTAACGTCAAACAACTTTTCATAATGGAGTAAGCACTAAGAATGAATTTGTGAAGGGGCTGAGGTAAGCACTGAGCGCTCATTTCAATACACGCGGGAGCACAGCACTGCCGCTGCAAGTCCGCCTCTGGCCAGTCGGGATGCTCAGGGTTTGCCAGGTTCCCCACACCAATGGCCCTGCATCCTGCATCCTCCTCCTTCACCAATACCCTCTTCCTTCCCTCCCCAGCCCCTGCCCCTGCCAAGGTCCTTTGGTCAACCCCGCCTGTAAAAATCCTTCATTCATTGGTCTACAAGCTCACGGTCCCTGTGTGATTCCCCACAAGGGGAAGCTAGACAAAGCCTTAGATCAAAGAGCCAGATCATTAATGGTGCCACAGTTACCTAACGGAGAAGGGGTGCTATTTGGCGGAAGTGGGGGAAAGAACTTCCTTAATTATAAGAATTTCACCACCTATTTTTAATGCTGATGAAGGCGTTAGACTTTGTGTCACAGGTTCCATCAGCTGTGTCACACGGACAGACGCCTTCACCTCTGAGAGCCTCAGTTTCTGTGGTCCCCTTCCTGTAGCGTCCCCGCATTAACCGGGATTTCCTCTCACTTGCTGCTCAAGGTAGGCGGGAGAACCTGGATTTCTTCATTTTCCAGGAGTGAAATCGCCACCACTCATCCTCTCATTGAGTCCTCTTATCTAACACACAGACCTGTGGAATCAAACCACCCTAAGCTTCCTAACCACTCACCAGAAATAGCAGGAAGCCAACGAGAACAGTAGTGATGACAGTACATTCCAAGAAAGCCAAATGGTTTCAGACCTGTGAGCTAGATATACTAATTGTAATAACTACAAAACAGAATTTTTGAGATAGATAAGAAACATTTGCTAAAGACATATTTCAGTTGCAACAAAAAGTGTGAGCTTTAAGACAAATCTAGTTAGTATGCTCTGACAGCTCTTACTTCACTCGAAGGCAGAACAGTCCGGTCCAAGTTACCACATCACCAGTCAATTCACCCCTGGTCTTTCTGTCTCAGGAGGAGTCAGCCTTCAAACTCCAAGCTCCACGCTGCACCTCAGAGTACCGGGCTCCAGAGAACGGTGAAGCCTTACGCACTGGTGCCGCTGGACTCACAATAACCAGCAGCGCAGGGTGCAGACAAAGGGCTCTGTGTGTTCCCCAAGCGTGAAATTCTAAAGGCCAGAGCACATGTTCAGGGCTGTCTGTTCTCTCTTTACAACCCGCGTGTGAACTTTCTCCAGCAAGCCCTCCGCGGTGCACACAGGGAAAGCGGAGGGGCTTGCCTGGGGTTAACCTGACCAGTCCCACATTAAGTATCATTAATGGCCACGATTAAAATTCAAAACCTGCTTCACTAAATCACAAATCAGAAGGCTCTGTGCACTCTGCAACACCATTTCAATGTGTTTTTAATCTGATATGCGCTAACCCAGTCATAGCAGAAATTGCATTAAGTATTTCTTGAGACTGAGTAAACCAGGATTTTGTTCCTGTTAGTACCTAGGCTAAATTTGTTTGCCCCTAAGATTCTTTTAGTTAATCCCTTCTGAATCTTTCCTCTGGTTTCATCTGGGAAACATAAATTAGGTCATTTTCATCTCTATTTCTCATATATGCCCAATAATTATCACTGTACATAGAATTTTAGGTCTTTAAAAAACTGCACCTCCTCTGGATCACCTGCATTTTTTGCACAAACTCTTCCTGAATTTGAGTGCTGAATTCTGTTCCTTAAATTAAGAATTGTAAACATACGAGCCACTCCTAACGCTGTCAGTTCCTATGACTAGGGACAAGTGACCAACTTTCCACCACACACTGGTAATGACCCGTGGAGGTCAGCATCTGGGGGAAAATCAGTAAGTGTATTTTCAGAATTTAAAAATGTACAGAAAGGTTTCACTACGTTTATTTTCAAGACTGAGATGTGCAATGTTCACAAAAATCTTGGCGTGTGTATCTGATCATGAACATCGCACACCTCATCCCTCTTGTTCCTGTTTTACAATTTAATGGAACTGATGCAAAGGTCAAACTAATGAATGCTAATTAGGGTGAGAGAAAAACAAGAGTCAATGCATGAGTCACTTGTTGACATCCCAGAAGTTTGAAGTTAGAAAGAACTTTAGTTACCAGGTAATTAATAAACAACAAACAAGGCAAGCTATCTTGATTTCAACCATGTAAAAAGAAGACCAGTTTGAGAGAACATCTGGGTAACTTCGAAATTTAGTCTAGACATTGTCAGCGAACCTGTGGCTCATTCTATAAGATATAACTACAGCATATAGTTTTTTTCATGGTAGGCTTCCAGGTAGGCAGGATGTGACTGAGGCACAGGGGAACACACTAGACAGGCAGCAAGATAAACAAAAGCCAACAAGCTCGGACCCCTGTGAACAGGCACAACTAATGTAGTAGTGGCAGTGACAGGGACTATTCAATCCTAGGCTTCCCACTGCTGCACTACTAGTCTCTTGTGATGTCCTGAAGGCCTCAGTAAAGTTAACTCAGTTCAGAGTTTAACCATCCCAGTGATATCTCTGCTTTGTGCAGTACAGGGAGAACCTGGACGCAATCCCGAGATAATGCCGACTGGAGAGGACCTCAACTGCACGCAGAAGCCTCAGGAAACAGCAGGAGGGTGGAGGGAGAGAGCGCAGGGCAGCACTCAGGACAGAGTCCCGGGACTGAGTTCTCAGAGCAGTGTGTATGCGAAACTGCTGACTGTGCGTCCTGCGGTGAAGGAGCTACAGCTGTGTTTACTGGGGGTTGAGGTTAAGGTGAGCGCTTACATTTTATGAATCTAACTTTTTCGATAATCTGTTGATGGAGAAAATGTGTAACCGAGGAAAAGTGCTTTTATGAATTAAATACTTAAAAATAATTCTTATTTTATAACAATGACCTATATACATTGGGAATGGCAGTTATACAAGTATGTGACTGCGCTTTTGTAGACACAGACACACGGCTTTGTGGACTCTTCTAATAATTTCAGGAAAGTTTAGGAGACCAAGACCCTAATGTTGGGAGCGTTGATCTGTATCGTGAATCATGGCCGCAGTGGCCAGCAGCCTCCCCACGGCAGCTGTAACTTTAATCTCTAACTCTTAAACCTTCTTCCCCTGATGCTTAGTTGCCTTCTTTCATGTAGACTTGTAGACTATGCGAGCTGTGTTTTTGTCTGTTTGGTGCATATCTAATCTATGCTTCTCATCTGGCTCCTACACACTGAAAGGTTGGACGGCTACGGCCGGTCGCCAGGAGTCAGTACACAGCCCCAGTGGGCCTCACCAACTCATCCGAGACAAGAACACAGAACTCTCGCATGCCAGAGTCCACGCCATCCCTGATCACTTGTCCAGTCTGGAGTTGGAGGAGGGAGTTTGGAGCACCGAGAGCTGGACACCACTCGAGGCCGCCTTCCCAAGGCCTTACCCAAGCCTCACCTGTTACGTTTGCATAGTCACAGGGTTGAAATCGTTGTTGAGGAAAAAATAAAATATCACTTGTGAGGGCTAACGTCAGAGTCAACACAACTGGATTACAGAATACCTAGAAACCTGCTCAAGCACTATATTGTGCAAGTGTTGGGTGCGAGTGTTTCCAGAGCAGGTTAGCATGTGTCCGCCCTTACTGTAGACAGGTACATCTGCTCACCCAGGGGTCCTGGAGAGAGCAGACAACAGAGCAAAGACAGCTGAACACGCTGCTCCCCTGGAGCTGAATACTCTCCTTTGCCTCCTGTCTGTGGACACCAGAACCCTGGCTCCCTGGCTGTGGGACTCCCAGCTTACCACAGCAGCCCTGCTGGGTTTTCAGGCCTTCTTCTCCAAGCACAGAATTATATACTATTGTGTTCCCTGGTTTTCAGGGTTCACACTTGGACTGAGCCATGCTACCGGCACCCCAGGATCCCAGCTAACAGACCACCTGTGCTGGGACTTCTCAGACCCGCAATGGCCTGAGCTGATTTCTCTAACAAGTCCCTTCCTGTCATCTACCTATCTATGTAGCTAGCTATCTCCCATCTAGAGGCAACTGTTTGTCTGGAGAATACCCAATCAAGTATTGCTCCTGAAAATTATTTCCAGTGGAGCTGGAATAGGAAAGCCTCAGCTAATTTGCAAGGGCAATAAAGATGTGACATGAGAAGCAAATTATGATGCAAGTCCCTCTTTCACTGGTGCACTAAGTGGGAATATAGTGTTCTTCTATAGCACCATTTCCAAGTTCTAACTGCTGTTGTGTAGTTGGCGTAATACAAAAAATGTCAGTTTGGTCATTACCCCTGGTTGTTTCAGTCAGCTTTCTTTATTGAAAAATACTGACTTCAGAAAGGGACAAGCAATTACAATATCAAGGGAAATCATACCATTTAGTATTAAGAAATATATATATTACAGTTTATTTACTACTATGAAAAGTTTGTTTTTTCAATTCTAAATGGCTTTTTACAAAATTAATTATTAGATATAAGTTAGCTAATCCAGAATCACTTTCATTCATTTATGAATTCATTAATTCCCTTGGAAACCATCTATTGTGTGTCAATTATAGTCCCAACAAAAGTTTTATTATTTTTATGGAATTACATAGGAAGAAAACAAAACAAAAAATAACCCAAATTCCTATGTGATTACAAACTATGATAGAAAAAAAATCACAAAATTTGCTGTGATCCCATTTGTTAATTCTTGGTAATATGTCCTGTGCAGTTGGGGTTTTGGTTGTGTGTATATCACAGTCTGACTCACTAGTCGTATAAGCTGAAATATGAAGGAGTAAAAGTAGTCAGGCTGGTGCAGAGGTGGAGAAGTAGAATTTCACACACAAGGAAAGCACAGTGCATTCTGGGGACTGAGGAGAAGCAAGTGAGGCCAGAGGCCAGAGAAGGAGGGAGAGAAAGGCACCCAATGGAAGGGAGAGGTCAGTAGGGGCCCACCCTCAGCCTCGTTAAGCATCTGGTCTACCCTAATAGATACAAGAAGTCCTTATACTTTTAAATAATATGACCACTGACATGGAAGGTCACTCTGGTGTAGGCAAATGGAATAGACCCAGAAAGAGGAAAAATAAATGCCAGAGATGAGTTAGAAGGCAACTGCAGTGTTCCAGGTGAGACATGGTAACAATCCAAGAAGTCTGCAGTTATTTGTGTCTTACAATTGCCTTATTTTCCCAGAATCGTATGTGGCAGAGCTATTAAAAGAAAACTGTCATAATAGAAGGTACAGGTGTTCTGGAAGGAAATGCACCTGGCTTGAAACTCAGGTCTCAACTCAGGGCCGTGCTACTTACTAGCTAAGGGACCTTCTGCCGGGCACACGTGCTCCTGTCGCCCCGGCAGCCTCTGCTTCAGAGTGCGCGTGATACTCCTCTCTGCAGCTGAGAAGACTGAGTGTGGTGGCAAAAGTCACATCCTTGGCATGTGGATGGCCAGTCACACTGAGGAACCCCGGGACGGGCAGCGGACCGCAGCCCTTTGTCTTGCAGAGTCTCACCTTCCTTTAGAAACCTGTCTCCTGGGTTTTCTTTCTCACTGGGCAGCGCAGACATGGAGTCTGAGAAAGGTCTCAGCTTTTCCTATGGTAAAGAGGCAAAAGGCAAAGAGAAGATGGAGAAGTGAGTGCCCAGTCTCTCGTGCCCTTCCTCCGTCCTGGGGCTGCAGAGGCGATGCCCTTGCTCCCAGCGGGACGGTTACGCAGGGAGCTGACTCAGCCCTTTCTAACCCTGCTCCCCTGCTCCCACTCAGAAGCCCACACAGGGCTGAGACATTGGTTTCACAGGTGTTACTGGTCCCTGGACCAGCAGAATGGAGTCAGCCAGTCCTGATGGAGACCCAGCTGGGTTTGGAGCAGAGATGCAATAGCTAGGCCAGGTCTGGTTCTGTGGCCTTGGGCAAATCTCTAAGTTACTTTCCTCCTCTGTAAAATGAGAGGCTTGAACTAGGTCTCCACTCAGAATGGCTGAGAATGCCTGCCATCTGCAGGTGGACATCTTGGTTTACTGTCCCGGGAGAACCATGCAGGCCGAGGGTACTTGCAACGGCAGTGCGCACGGTGTGCCCTCCAAACCCAGCCTTTTCACTCCTGTGAGCCGAAGCACGCGCTCCCAAAGCACAGTCTCTCGGCTACACATGGCAAGCGGAGCTGGAAGCTTCAGCATTAAAACATTAAAGACACAATGGGGCTGGACAGCAGTGGTTTCCGATACTGTGAAAGCGTAAATTTGAAAGCCCTTCTCTAATCTCCCGTATCAGGCTAATCCACATTTCTCAGCAGGTACCCAACAGATCCCTGTTAAGTAAACTATGTGAGATGCTTGCTGAACACAGCGCAGAAGGTGGCCAAGAATCTGCATTTTGATGGTTCTTTTGACGATTGTATATAGTTTATATACAATCATTACCTGGTTAAAACTTAAAGACAAATTATGATTATAGTAAAGATTTACTTCACTGTGTCATATTTCATTTAATCCTCATAATAATAAGCATTGGCATCCTCATTTGACTAACAAACTAAAGCACTAAAGAACTGAAGTAACTTGTCCCAAGTCACAAGATTAATAAATGAATGGATTTAAATCAAAACTAAGGCCACATAGCCAGGAAACAGCTGCACTGCTACACAATGTGTAATTATGAGTTGAGTGCACCTTTTAATGAAACAGTCTGCTGAACTCTACCCTGCGGATGCAAGTCAGAAATATACACCAGGTCCTGTTGGTTGGTCTGACTAGGTACTATACAAGTATTTACGTCCTTAGAACAATCCGGGATTAATCAAGATAGAATGACTACTACTAAACAATGTTTCAAGGATTTCCTCCAATCATGACATGATGGAAGGTAGTCTTGATTGAGTGAACTACCTTCAGACACAGATATTTCGGCTGTGAACCTAGAAGCGTGCTGTGGCAGACCTCATGCAGCCAGTGGGGAGGCCACTGGGCCCGTCCATGGTCACATGAGGTGGCTCTCCCTCTCCTCTCTCCACCTTGGGCACAGGACCTGCTCGCTTAACTCAACGTGTTGATCGAGGGCGTGAGTGCAGTGATGTGACAGTGTCATTAGACTTGAAGTTTCCTTTCAGGGAATAAAATATAAAACGGTGTCCCTGCAGCTGTATCTTTAGGATAAGGATTTCATTAGTTTTGTCTCGATGGTTTCTCTAAATTCATCTGATAGGGAAAATGTGTACTTGCTTGAACTTTTGATAACTGAAATACAGATGATCTCTCAGATTTCTCATTTCTGAGCTGACCGGTTTAACCTGGATTAGGGTTATGGTACAGTAATAGGTAAATCTGGTAAAACTGAACAGACCTTGTTACATAAGTAGTAGCTTTGATTGTCAAACAATTCACTCAACATTTTAATGAAAAATACAAAGTTGCTCAAAACCATATAATGTAAAAAAAAAAAAAAATACAAATTCTTCCCCTTGCTTTGCTCATTCCCTAACCTTCCAGCTCACCGATGTGACAGTTTCTAAAACACATGGACACATATTTTTACAAAAGGGAAAACAGATAATGAAAGTGACATCAAGAAAGCCACCTTGCCAAAGAATAATTGAAATATTCACACCTATAAATAGATTCGGTGAAGATTTTCTAATTGAGGTTTCTGGGGTGCTTTGAGGAGTGGCAGCTTTTACAAATTTTGGGTGTCAATAAAGACTGCATAGCTATATATATTTTTTCAGGGTGCTGACAATATTGTTTCTTTTTAAATTTTTTGTTTTTATTAGTACATGTTTGAGTATATAATGATCACATTCATGCATAGCTAGATTGTGTCAAGTTTTACTAAAGGGATCATTTATTTGCAAAAAGTCAATATCTAATTTTCTACCTAGAGAAGAAAAGGATACTTACAAATCTAGTTGAAATATGCCGCTATTTAAGAAAGGCTTAAAAAGAAACTGACTTTCTTTCCTACAAAAGAAACAAAAGAAAAAAAGAAAAAATCCTAAGAACCAGAAAAGATGATAACCCAGTTAAATAAGCATATTTAAAATATTTTGGCTGTCTTTTGTTTTAACTGAGTTTAAAGTGATAAACTCGATGACTTGTTTGGAAAAGGCAGAATCTTTAATTTGGTGTAAAATTTTCTATTAAAACTTGAAAGGGCTTCACTGCCAACATTAGATGCTAGACCCTAGGGTCATCAGCTACAAAACCCAGTGGCTAATCTGTCATTAAGGATTGATGCTAAATTATGCAAAGCATCCCATAAAAACAACCCCATTACTATAGCACACATTTGTGCACATACTCACAGAAAGATCACTGAAAGAAAATATCAAGACTACACCTTTCAGAAGCTGTAGAAACACATCCCTTCTGCACTTTTTATAATGCCCTGAGCCACTGCACCAGCATTTCCAGCACCTACAGGGAACCATGTAGGAAAAGTTTAGCTGTCTTGCTCTTAGATATCAAAATAAACTGCACGTGCACAATTCCTGCTCTCAGAAGGGGCTCTGCACCTCTGATTTCAGCACCTGGTGTAAGGAGGAGGGAGGGAAGAGGCCATGACCCACCGGTGTTCATACTGACCACTCAGTGCACCCTTTCCACCACGCTCTTACTGCTGCTTCAGGCTGTCACGCACTCCTCCTGGGCCATGGCAGCCATGTCCTCCATGATTTTCTTGTATGCATATCCGTCTCTCTGTGTGTGTGTATGTGTGTGTGTGTGTGTGACATGCACGGTACTAGCGATTGACCCAGGGCCTTAACCTTAAGCTCCATCCCTAGCCTCTTACTTTTAATTTAAATTTTGAACCAGGGTCTCACCAAGTCCCTCAGGCACCCTGCTGGGCTTCAACTCTGAATCTTCTTGCGTTGGATCCTGAGATCTTAGAGCACTGGGAATACAGGTGGATGCCACCATGCCAGGTTAAACCCATTCTCTACACAGATGATGGGTGGAATTATTTCAAAAGAAGTCTGCTCATGGTCACTCTATGAGGAACCCTTCTCAACCTTCCTCACTGACAGGACACAGTACCAGGTACCCTCCAGGAGCTGGTGAAGCTACCTCTCCCTTTGCACCATCCGGGCTTGCACAATCCCAGAGCTCGGAGGTGGCACCCAGCCATGGAGCCCTCACGCCTTGTGGCTACTGCACCGGGCTGAAGTCCTTGCCCACAATCCCTTCTCCACCCCTCGCTCACTTCTGTCCACCCAAGCTGGGACACCTGGACAGGCCTTTCCCTGAAACCTCCTCCGCCTTCCTCTGGCTGTGCGGGTTACCCTTCTGCATTCTGAAACACTTCGCTCTCTCTCTGCGCACACTCACATATGTGTTTTAAAATCTCTGACTCATGTCTCCTTCCTGCCTCACGAGAGGTTTTTTAAGCATTTGGAGGGCATGGGTTATGACTCACTGGTCTGATCCCTGGCACAGTCTTTCCAGGCAAGAGCAGGAGTGCGGTAAGTAACTTGCTGATGTCAAGGTGCACAAGGTGTTTCTCAGATTGCAGCTGCCTGACTGCACACTTTACCACCTTGGAGGGCCTTTCCAGCCCACAGTGGACATCTCTTAACCTTGTTCCCAAATCAGTTTCCCCACTGCTTCCAGCCATCCCCCTTACCTGAGATTGTTTCCCTCCAACTGAGTCCTGTATCTGCAGACCAAACATAAGAAGCTAAGAACAGGAGGAGAAAATTCACAGAAGAAATGATCACACAGGAAACACTCACAGAGCAGAGGTCTTGAAGATCATCCTCAGTCCACTGATATGCAAACTATTTTTTTTAACTGACTACTTTCTTTTCAAATAAAGGCTTTTCAGCAGAGCAAAATAAAGACAGAAATAATAAGCAGAAGTGCTTGGGTACCTTAGGCTGCAAGGCCTAAAGTTCTACTGTCTACCTCTTCCTGCCCTCACCCCAACCAGGGCAGAGCTTCAACTTGATTGGTTTTGAGATTCACCCAGGGATGGGTGGAGCACACTTCTGGGGGTGTCGGGTGGATCGTGGAGGTGTGGCCTTGAGATCTGGTCTGACGCCTGTCCCCTTCCTCTCTGGTGCCGTCCCCCTGCTCTGCTCCCTGACCACCAGGAACTGAGCAGCTCGGCTTCCCCACACCCTTCTGCCGTGATGCCTGTGCCGTGGAGCCGGCCATAATGGAGTGAACCCGAGTGAATTAAATGTCTCCTCCTTTCAGTTGTGACCGTTGGGTATTGTGTCTCATCGATAACAAAGCTGACTAGTACAGTTTGATAACTACGTGGTCGTGCTGCCATTTAGAGACGTGGCTGCTAGGCTGGAGATAGAACAAGAGAACTCCGTTCCAAACAAAATGCCAAGAAGGCACTGTAAGCATGAGCGTGGAGTCCTTGTCCGTCCTCCCACTTGGAGCCCCTGCCTCGTTTTCAAGCCTGGCGCCCTGTGTCCGGGATCTGACTCAGGGGGAGATACATAAACCACGAGCAGATAGAATTTAAGGTATTTTTTACTTCTAGGGTTTGGTAAAATAATTAATATTTATTTTGTCTTCCAAATACATGCTTTCTAATTTGAAAGTTTTAATTACTCAAACAAACAGCCATATCAGTTTTTAAATAATATGCATAAAAAAGGAAAATCCACCAGGCCTTCAGTACAAAATTTCAGGACCCATCCAACAATTCAGAAATCATAGTGAGTAATATCTTACTGTAATGTATTTTAAAAATCAAAATATGTGCAAAAAATCCATGACGAACAAAATACCAAAATTTCAAATGCCTATTTGGCCCTGAATTTATATCACAAATTCACATATCTCACCTTGTCCCACAAATTCCCTCAAAATTTAAGTTCAAATATAAAAATCATGACAGGTTAGTTATGTAAATTTCTATTCCCAGCACCTCAGATTGTAGAAAAATGAAATGTTGCTTGGACCTGTCAGAGGTATGTTTTGCTAGAAAGATGTTTATACGTCAGTCTCGTAGGACTGGGGATTAGGTTGCATTGTTTGATGGGCCGGGGATATAGCTCAGTGGCATAAGTGGCTGCCTGGCAAGCGCAAGGTCCTGAGTTTGATTCCCAGTACCAAAAAAAAAAAAAAAAAAGATTAACTTAGGTTGAACCGTTGGAGAACAAGTAAACCACTAGACAATTGTAGTGCATGAGTTAAGACTTAGATTCAGCTTTCACTTGATCACTTTCCATTTTCAGAGAGCTCCTAAATCTAGCTAGCTGCTTCCCTGGCATTCTTCTCCATTTTTGCTTTGTTTCTTAAAGAAAACTACTGTTATATAAAAATTATTATATGGAAAATTGAAATCTGTCAGGTGGACAAAACTGGACTCTGTAAAGCAAATAAAATACTTCAACTGTAAGACCTGGTTTTCAGAGACTATTCTTAAAAAGTTAATCTCCCAAGCATGACAGTGGAGAAAAACACCAGAAGGGGTGACCTGTGGTGACAACTGGTGATACACAACTGTGTATTCAGGGATGTTTTCTATCCACAGAACCCAGATGAACAGCTCAGGAAATTGACCAACTGTATTTCCAACCCACAATAAACACTCAACCAATGTTCACTGATTGAATAAATAAATTATTTAAAGCATTACAGTTGAATAAAGGCTGGAAATAGGTAAAGTAGACAGACCAAGACAGACTTTATGCTGTGGGTTTAACAAACGAAACAATTTTTTTTTGAGACAAGGTCTCACTCTGTAATCCAGGCTGGCCTTAAACTTGCTATGTAGCCCAGGCTGGCCTCAAACTCAAGATGATCCTCCTGCCTCAGCCTCCCATGTGCTGGGATTACAGACGTGTGCCACCAAGCCCAGCCAAAACAAAATAATTCTTGAAAAGAAAGAACGGGTGTATTCACTGAGCAAGCAAACCCAGCACTGCAGCTAAGAGTCTGTATTAAACTTGTCGGTGGGCAATAAAGACCCAGCAAAGGGTGAGGACTGTAAAATTCAGGTACGGAAGGTGCGGCAGGCAAGGCTACTTGGCTGCCGATAGCTCTTTCCTACTCCTTCACAGACATGGGGAGTTTGCTGGGCATGTGACTGCGGATTACGTCACCAAGTTCCCCATGCTGCTAGGTGCAAGTGTGGTCGTGCAAAAGATTTTGCCACTAAACATGAGTTATGGGCAGAAGCGACTGCTCTACTGCTAGAAAGAACGAACACTGGCTTCTCCTTCCTCTTTCTCTCTGCATGCTGGACTGTGCCAGTGCGTCAGTGGTGGTGAGTCATCCTCCACAAGTGGCCAGAGACCAGACCTCGGGTGAGTCAGCAACGAAGTCCTGACAGGCTTAACAGTGTCACCTCAATGCGCAGCCCTGCGCTTCCACCTGGACACACATCAAACAGGAGGACAGAACTCACAGCCCTAACGAACACATACGGAGGTGAACACCTAACTGAAGCGGAAGTATCCGCGGAGTGCGGTCCTACGTGACAGTGAATGAAGGAGACGGATTAGATGAGATATCCTCCACGTTAGTCTAGGAAAATAGGACAACAGTGGAACAAACAACGAAATAACAGGTGAGGAGGGGGCAGGCGGAAAAGCCAAGGGGACTCGCCCTGTCTACAGGAAATACAGTCCGAGGCTCGGACAGAAGAGCACTGCGAATGGAAACGTCAGCAGTTTTGCCTAATATATACGGCTGGACAAGTGGGAAGTAATAGAATCTCAGACGGAACAGGCACCAGTGAGCTCCCCAAACTGCACACCAGGCTGTTCTCCCGCAAGCAAGAGGAAGCGCAGGAACCAGAGAAGAAGAAAGTGTGTTATCTCTTACACAGGCGAGGGGTGACGATTACAAACCCGCAGTAACAGAATTAACTCCGACTCAAGCTGACAGTCAGATTTAAAGGCAAAGTGATGGGGTCTATAAACATCTTAAATCCACTGAAAGATCTCATGAAGACTAAAGCAGCCATTTCTCAAAATAGAAAGCATTCATCACCCAGCCTCAATCCTGCTTCTGTCTCCGTTTAAATCTCCAGAATCCCAAGGAAGAAAAGCACGAACAAGTCACCCGCATCGCCCTCCCTCTTCATAAAACCTCTGCCAGTAGAGGGAGAAATGCAGGGAGAGGGGTAGGGAAAGAGCAGCGGAAGTGTTCTGCGACCTGCTCTTTGTAGGAGGCTAACACTCCACACAGAAACGACAAGTCAGAACAAACCCTGCTCCTCGATTTTTACCATTTCAGCATGTCACCAAATCTCACATGAGTCAGAAGCGAGAAGAGCTAATACAAAGCTGGCCATGCGGTACCCACGATGCATGTCAGAGACACAAATCTAAGCATCCACAAAACTTGTGAGACACCTTCTAATTCCTGGAGGTCACCAGGCTCCAGAACACCCAGGTAACACTGTACCGTGCCCTGCGATGGCCCTCCTTCCCCGCCTGGCTGTGTGACCGGAAGGACAATTTCCAGGCAGCAGCCAGACCCAAGATTCCTGATTCCCTCTCAAGTCCCTTCAGATTGACGAAGGGCGCCTCGGTAGCATTTCCCTGTAGAGTGTGTTTTCTCTAGCTGCGGCCTGGAGAACACACATGGTCACTGCCCAGTGAGGACCGGGGAAGATTCCAGGACCTTTTACCACTGCATTTTCACTGACAGCAACCAGACCAACTCCCTTTGCAGAAGAAACTAACATTCCCTTCCTTTCCTTTGAAGAGGAATCTGTTGGTCGTCGCCTTTTCCTCTTCACAGAGTGACTGCATTAGCCATGGTCTTTCGCACTGTTTGGGGATCGCTTTCCCTGCTGTGGTTTTTAGTGTTAAACTGGAGTTTCGTAATCAGGCTTCTTTGAAGTTCTTCATACTGGCTCCCATTCGGACATCCCACACCCGCTCTTTTTTTGCATAATGTCCAGACATTACTTGTTGTTATTCTTCCACGGGGACCAGGGTGGTCAGTGTAACCCTAACACGGCCTTTCCTGCACAAACGGCTGCAGAATACCTAAGCAGGCCCAAGTTACCTTTCTTCTCATTTCCAGTGGGTGAAAGGCAGGTCTGCGTGAGGAGAGGGTGTGGCAGTGGGGGTAGGGGCTACGTTTCCTGATACTCAGCGTCCCACAGGCACAGTCCCCTCGCTTCACCCCATCCACCCCGTATTTCCACAGCCGTGGCTTACATGGTTCTAGAGTCCCTGGCATGGTGACCAAAGAGCCCCTCCCCCTCCCTCCTTCCACTGTGCCAAGGAAAAACCACGGCACTAATGCAGCTGGCTCACATTTCTATAAGCTACTTGCTGTTCCTTAGTATTACTTCAGAGAACGTCAAGGAGAGCAGCACATTTAAATGTTCCCACAGGATTAAACTTCTTAGCCTGTATGGCTTTCTTACCTACATCATAACCCTCGAACACCAGGAAGTCAGTTTATAAATCTTACCTGTGTTCCCTGAGACGGACACCGTTTCCGCAGGCATAGCTGAAGTTAAAGCGGAAACTGTGAGGTGGCAGAGGTCAAAGTTTTGAAGTTAATTATAAAATAAATTGAAAATGTGCTAAGTCTGACCACCCCAGGGTTGTTATATCCTACAGCAGACTTACATCTGGGGTCCAAACATCTCTGCTCACAAGAGAAGGCAGAGAGGAGTTCGTTAGATGCGAAGATGAACCTCCCGGCCTGCGGTTTCCAGGTCCTTTGAACAGTCCCTCACTGAACACGCGCAAGAGGTCTCAGAAGTCCAAATGCCATTGCATGCCCAAGGTTCCCATAGAGCTTGTGGGAAGCAGAGACAGGATTTGAGCCAGGTCTGTGTGACACAAAGCCACCCAGCGGAGCAGCAGGGGAAGGAAAGGCGATGAGTTCTGCTTTGCAGCCAAGTGTACCAGGGTCCATATCTTTTCAAAGTGGTTTTCATTAGACATTCTCGCAACACTGATAAGATTAACAACCTGTTCAAAGAATCTTGATCGGTTTGGGTTTTTTTGTCTTTTTTGAGACAAGGTCTCACTATGCACTTCAGGCTGACCTGAACTCACTTTGTAGCAGAGGCTGACCTCGAGCTCACAGCGATCCTCCTGCCTCAGCCTCCCAAGTGCTGGGATTACAAGCATGAGCCACTACACCCAGCTTTCTTGATCTGTTTTTTAAAAGCACCACAATGTGTCCATGAAGGCAGCTCAAGAGTATCAACAGTTGTGTAGTCGTCTTCCTCGTCTGCCAGCCAGTGATTTGACAGACCCCTGAAGCAACAAAGAGGTGGACACGGAAAGGAGCAAAACAAAGCAAAAACTATGGACTCAATATTAGAAACGACTTTAAGTAGCTACAACTTGATGCCTTTTGTGTAGGTCAAGATACTCTTATGAAATGGACATAATTTTGGTTCGCTAAATCACCCTGTTAACAGGCTCTTGCACTTTTGCTCCCTTATCTACCTCAGAGCCTGCTGGAGTCGGAAAGCTTTCACAAGGCCAGCCTTCCAGAATCTGGAGGAGAAGCCGAGTCCAGGGAAAGAACGCCGGGCAAAGGAAGCCAGGCGGCCAGGCAAGTTTGTTCTTGAAAAGGCTCACGCTTCCGGAGGGCGAGGTTAAAGACAGCAGGACGCTGGGCCCTGGAGCTGTGGGGCCAGCAGGCTCTAGCACACCACAGCGGCGGGAGCTGGGAGCTCCCACTGACATCTCCTCGCCATATGCAGAAACAAGGCCTCAGCGCGAGGCGCAAATAAGACTTGCGTTTCACAGGCTGACTGGAAGATTAGACAATGAAAAGTACTAGCACAATGCCCAACACACAGCTCACAGTGGAGGTGCCTCATAGACGGAAGGCCCTCCTGTGCTTGTTCTTTATGCGGAAGGTAAAGACCACTTCACAAGGCTGAATGACCAGCAGGGCGCACAGGAGGACAGAAGTATTGATTCAGTTTTATCTAAAGTCAAATTGCTTCTAAATAATCCACTATGAGTAGAGGACTAAAAAACAATCTTACAAAAATTTTAATTGCGTTTTGAATAATAAAACTGACTTTATAACATTTTGTTTTCCTCTTTCTGACATCCAGTTCTTTTCAGAACTGACCATATGTGAATTCCTGCGATTCTGATCCAGTTACTTCTTGTGGAATAATCAAGAAATCATAAATCTCCTTTGTCCCGACATTGTCAATTATTGCTACTTCATTCTCCCACACCCCAGGAAAGGTGCAGGAGAAGGGAAGTGCAGAGGACAAATCTTACTCACAGGCACAAAATGCAGATTCAGACGCTTCTATTTAAATAAGCTCCAGATTGTTTTCTTGATGTTATTGTGAAACTTGAAACTAACAATCTGAAATAGCATTCTGAGATGAATTCATTTTTGAAGGGTCTTTTGAAGAGTGACTCCTGGACACTGTGTTGGGAAGAACACTCTCTCAAAAGTGAACTGAACAAATTAAGTTTCTTTTTAGCTCTTCAATACAGAGTTAGGATAAAATCCTCATTTCTGTTTTTCTACTTATCCTCACTAAGCTAGGTAGCCTCGTAGCATTTCTTTTCCTCATTATCATTGTAATTGTCATGATTTTTTTAACCAGGTATATGGGTGGAAATGCCTGCCTTTTTGTTTTGTTTTGTTATGTTTTTTGGTATCGGGGATCTAACTCAGGACCTTGTGCTTGCCAGGCAGGCGCTGTGCTGCTGGGCTATATCCCCGGCCCAATGCCTGCCTTTGGTAACTCATGGTCTTTGTAGAACTGGAAGGGCTGCTATGGCAGCCACTGCCCTAGGCTATAGAGACCATGTCCTGATACTCGCTGCAGTCCAAGGAACACTTGTAGCTAAATTTAAAAACTGTCAGTGTCACTCAGACCCAAAGTTAGAACTAAAAATGTTTTAACATATTTTTTACAAAGATGCATTTTTCCCTAGAATTGTGTTCACCAGGTACACTAAACTCGTAGCATTACATTAAATATACTTGTATTTTTAGAAGACGAATTAATTGATTTTGATAGGTTTCACTTGAAGACATTCAATTACATTCAAATTAAAGGCAACACAGTATTATTTAATACAAAAACGGAAAGAAATAGTAAAGAAATTCAAGGGCTATATGCTTAACGTCAACCTCCTCTCTCCCTAGACTTGAAAATGGCAAGCCTCCTACACAGCGCCGTCACAGCTGGCTGAATCTCCCATGGCTCCAGCAGCACCTTGTTCGTGTCAGGATTTATCTGTCTCTGAGGAAGACGGCAGCTGCAGGTGACTCACTCACACAAATTCTCAGAGCAGCAGCTGCTGCTGAAAGCTACGCTCCAAATATTAGTCATTCTCTGATTGCCGCCGCTCCCTCCTGACACATCGTCAGCCCAGTCTACTGGTTCTGTCAGCTGTTGATATTTTCATCGCCTTGCAGTTTCGCTGTTGTCATATCACACTGCAGTAGCTGAAATAACATCATCTTGAGGGCCTTCAAAAATCAGAATCAGCACATAATCGTGAAATGCTCCCATTCTGTGAGTGAGATGGGGAACAGAACACCCACTCCAAAGGCTAAAGGGCCAAGTGCTTTCAGTAAAAGGACTCTAGCCACCTCTGTGTTCCCTGAGGGGCCAGGTTCAGTCATCACATTCTGGAATAAGGAAAAAATACCAGCTTCAGGGGTGGATTGTCCCTCTCCAGATGATAAAGCCCTGACCCCACACCTGTGAATGTGCTGAAATAGTCTTCACTGATGTAACCAAGTTCAGGTGAGGTCACGCTGGAGTAGGGGAGGTCTTCCATCCAATGGGACTTGCGTGTTTACGGAGAGAAGGAAGACACTAAAGACAGACACGTGGGGGAAATGTCCCATGAAGACAAGGGAGTGACACGTTTACCAGCCATGGCACAGCTGGCGCTTCCAGAGCTGGAAGAGGCGAGGAACAACATGGCCCCGCTCATACTTCTCTTCCAGATCTGCAGTCCAGAGCTGCGAGCAAAGCCACGCCTGTTGCTGTAAGCCACACCATGTGTGGTACCCGGGGGCTGCACTCGGGGTTGCTGTGAACTGTTAGCACTTCCCAGAGGACACGAATGCAGAGGGTGCCAACCCAGCGAGCTGCAGTGTTTCCACACTTACTTGTCTCAGGCCACATTTTCGCAGATTAGAAACCTTCTCAAAGCATGGCATCCCCGAGGATGTAGTTAATTCTCAAGACAAGGCAAATCAGACTCAGACTAGCAGACCTCAGCCCACAGGACATGTAAGATGGCTTGCGATGAACCGTGTGTTCTGCTGCAGTGTGCACGACCAGTGCTCCCCCTTCTCATGACCCACCGCGGTAACAGACATCAAACCATCGCCACTTTCTCCTGCTGCCAGGCGATGTACTGAAATACCATGTATTTCTATGAAACTACTCCAAGCAAACAAAATGCAGAAGAAACGATACAAGTAGGATAAGGGACACAACAGAAACAGGCCTAAGAAATGGAGCCACTGCAGTAACCCGCCACCGTTCTTTGTTCAAGCGTCACTCTTGGAAAACAGCAAGACTGACAACGCTGGACTGCGATAGCCTCGAGTCAGGCTGGGGCTACCACCTCCCCCTGTGGTGCTGGGTGAGCTGTGCGCCCTCTCTAGCTGGTGAACTCATGAGTGACATGAGAATGATAGTGCTGCTGACCTCGTAAGGAAAACGTTCAACAACTGTTAGCAATGTCCTTGCTCATCTCAGTCTTGGTCATTTGTGGGAGAATGGACGCACCTGGAGCCCATAATGCTAAATGACATAAAGCAGACACAGAAGATTAAATATCATATGGTTTCTCTTACATGGGATACTCAAAATATAAATAATTTACAAAGCAAAATGAAAGACAGATGGTAGGAAACAGGAGACAGTCTTGTGGAGACGGAAAAGGGACTTGGGAGGGGAGAGGCAGGAGAGAAGCGAGAGGATGAGGAAGTCAGAGTCACGATGCAGTTTGTATGTGCCGATGTCCCACAGTGAACACGTCCAGTGCGTGTCACAAACACACACTAATGCAAATTTTCTGAAAATACTGGTCGAAGTTGCTGCTTCACTCATGGAAGACATACTGTTTTCCCCTAGGCCTCTGCTTTCTGCTTTAAACAGGAAAAGAAAGATAAAACCAACTGCAGAGTGGATCAACTCTAAAAAATTCTCATCATGCTACAAAATTACATTCATACCCTCACTTGGACTTTATCTAACTGTACAATCTTACTATTTAACCTTTGCAGATTTTCTTAAGAATCTTTCTAAAACATCCTGACTCCTTTCTACTGTTTGATAAACTCAAGATACTGGACAGGGCAGTATCTTTTAGGCTCTTGTAGTTTTCAATGATCATTATTAGGAACATCAAATATCACAAGGCCAATGAGCATTAAAATGATACTTGACACCATTATGCATTAGGATAGTGAAAGTAAGGCCACGATAAAATATTATTTCACACCCAGTAGGACGCCTAACCCAAGAAAGGATGATGGCAAGTGCTGGCCACAGTGCGGAAAAACTGAAAGCACCGTTCATTGCTGCTGGGAATGGAAACGGCGCGGCATCTTCGGAAAATAGTCTGACAGTTCTTCACATCATTAAACATAGAGCTAGTCCCCAAGTGACCCACCCGCTCCACTGCTGGGTATGTGACTGTCTTAGTTACTTTTCTCTCCTTGCTGAGACAAAATACCTGATGCTCAAAATTAAGGAAGGAAAGGTTTATTTAGCTCATAGTTTGTGGAGGTTTCAGTCCATACTCGGCTGGCTCCAAGACGGGGTGGCACATGGCAGAGGGCAACAACAGTTCACGGCAGCGGAAAACAGCAAAAGCAATAAGAGCAAAAGGGAGGAGCAATGGCAAGCGGCCTGTTTTCCTTCCTTGTATGCAAACTACCCGCCCCAGGGCAGGTATAGCACTCACATCCATAATTCCAACATTGGACCATGAATAGGTTATAAACTGTAAAAGCCTGCCCCATGACTGCATGTGGCTTTGGGGGAACACCCAGACACAAACCATAACAGTAACCAAGAGAACGAGAGCTCACATTCACAAAACAACTTGTGCAGGAGTGTTCACAGCAATGTTATTCACAGCAGCCAAAAGTGGAAAACACAAACGTCCACTAACTGATGCTCCCTTGCATAAAATGCACTGTGTACATACAACGTACTACTATTTGGTCATAAAAGAATGACACAGTGAGACGTGCATCAGCAGAGAACACTGAATGCACGATGCTAAGTGAAATAATCCACATGTTTTATGATTCCTCTCAGACGAAGCTCAAAATATACAAACTCATAAAACTGAAGAAGGCTCAAGATAGTTCAGGGATAACGAGGGAGTGATTTTGGGGAAATGGGAAGCGTACAAATAACAGTTAGAGGGAGATGATGAAAACTATCTAAAATTAATTGTGGTGAGTGAGAATGTATTAAAAACTATTGAATTACATGTTTTAAATGGGTTACTTTTGAGGGATATTAGTTACATAAAAATATATCTTTTAAGTTAAATAAATTTACTGAAAAATAAGCCCAGAGAATCTTAATGTTTAGAATGGATTTTTGAGAGAAAATTATAGAGTGCAATAAGCCAGCCGTGGCTCTCTAGAGAGCTACTTATTCTTTTGGTATTTTGAGAAACACATTGATTACAGATCTCAACTTGAAATGACATTCCTTTTTTTCTACATATGAAATGTAGAATTAAGATACCAGTTTGTTACAGTTAATGTATCTTGTGTATGTGCTACCTTTTGATTATTCTAAAATGGTAGGAATGTCAACAAATGAATATCTGGTCCTAAGCTAAGTACCCGGCACATCAAAGGTTAACTAACCGGTTGAGTTTCCAGATAAATGAGAATACTGATTCCAGGAATACATCAGTTAGTAAATCTTTTCTTCTGGTTACAACCCAGTTTCAATTCTGTTTTCCTGAAGAAACCACACAGTGCCGCATGAGAACATCCTCCCTTTGGTGCTTAGTAACAGACACGATCACCCTTGGAGACAGCCTCCTTTTATTCTGACTGGGAGTTTGTGCTTAATGGAACAGGAGAGGTTAGTGTTTTGTTGGTTTTCTATTTTCACAGTGGTGCACATGGAACCCAGGGGCTCGTGTGTACCAGGCGATCACTATAACACTGAGCTACAGCCTCAGCTGAGAAGTAGGAACTTTTTGAGGTAAGTAATCCCTTTCTTACTTAATTCCAAGACATCTGTAATCATTTCAGTCACAAATGTTCCCCAAAGGCCCTTGTGGTAAAGACTGGTTCCTGGAGTGAACTTTAAAGGTGGGGCCTTGTGGAAAGTTCTGGGTCACTGGACACCTTTGGGGCCATGCCCCTCCTTCCTCTCAGTTTTCCACTTCTGGGCCATGAGGCGAGTGGCTCCCTCTACTACACTGACCTGTGGATGTGCTCCCTGCCACGGCCCCTAACAACTGACCAACCGGTCCTGAACTGGAACCTCCAAACCCGAGCCCAAATAAACCCTTTCTCCTTCTCTGACTTGATGTTCTCAGGCATTTTTGCAATAACAGAACCTGGCATACTTTCCGGCAACAACCCTGAACACCCAGTAAAGCTCTCTCAACCCTGAGGGCTAAGCACAGAGGGCTCACGTCAATGGTTTGGTTAGTAAGAAAAGCATCAGGTCGTGGGGCCACAGAACGTTGGAGTGGGAAGGCGTTCAGAAGAGAATAATTTTAACTCTTCAATCTCAGTCATCTACCTGCAAAGCCGAGGTTCAGGAAGCCCTGAATGAGCTGGTTCCTGAATGAGCTGTGGAGAGGAGGAAAGTGAGGAAAGGCAGAAGTAGAGCCCAGGTGTCCTGAGATCCTTCCTGTGCTTGTTCTTCCCACCGCATGTATCGTTCTGCAAGATGTAAGGCAGCACAGACGCCGCCCTCCTTGGCCACATTGCCCGCAGCAGTGCAAGTGCAAAAGCCCACCACGCTAAACTTCTCCAGGCACTGGAGGAGCTCAGCAAAGCCCCGCAAATGATTCGGTGCCCAACCTTCCCATTCACCCTGAAATTTGTTTGACATTTTCCAATTCACTTGCAAAGGGAGAGTAAAGGAGATAATTAATTTTCATGCTTTCAGAATATTTTAATATTGCGCTGCAGGGGATACACCTTTCCATTTCTTTCTCTTTTGTGCAGCTCTTTGTGTTGCTGATTGCCACAGTCTGTGTCTTTTCAGACAGACGGTTCTTGTTTCTCACTTTTTTCTTTGTCTTCTGAAAACACTATGAGCAGAACTCTTTCCGCTCATAGATTTGCAGACTGCTTTACCTGTGCAGTTATTTACACTTTCCCCTCTGCTTCCCTCCTGTAATGCTAGCCGTGCACGTAGACAACTTTGCCCCAGAAGTTCGGGACTGAGTTTACTAAATTGGAATTATGATGTTAGCTAAGACGATATCTCCTTTCAATTACTGAGACTCTTAGCACAAACTATAAAAACAGACAATTATAGTTTCTTCTAATAAATTAAACTTACTCATTACTTGTGTGGGGAGAAAAGAAAATTATAGACAAATCATATAAGAAGAGCCAAATGGTCTTACAAAATGACTTCACACTTAGGTTGATTTATCAGTACAGTGATCATTTACAGAGTCCTTAAAAAGTACAAATTTTATATCCTCTCTGAAACAGTCAGCATGGTAAAGGCTGAATATTCCTGGTGCAAATAACTTTGAAAATATCTTTCAAAGAGTATTAACCAAGACACTACCTATATCAAGGAATTTAAAAATATGTTTAATTATATTTTATGTGGGTATAAAGCTTTATTATTTTACTAAGTTGATTAATAAGAAAATAAAGTCTTCCTGAGATGGAGACCTTCAAAGTTTGTCAAAAGTGAATTATCTTACAGTGTTTAGGAACGTTCATTTCCATGTAAATAACAGGCAAATACAACATCTTGACTCATTCAGAAAACCCATATGACTTCTATTTGGCAAAGTCTAGTTTTCCTTCCTCGTGAAAAAAAGTTTTAACTACAATGTTAAAAATTGAAGTCTACTGTTTAACAGAAGCATTACTAGACCATGACCTGTTTTGTTCAACACCATATCCCCAATATCTAAAAGAGTGGCTGGTAGATGGTAGCTGGGTGCTTGACATGTATTGGTTAAATTAATGCTTAATAAATAGGTATTGTTAATATAAATACCTAAAATCACCAAGGTCTTTGAATGTGCCAGGAATGATGCTGAGATCTGCATGCACTTTGCTGCTTTGCCTCCTGAGGCAGCCTGTTGGGTGACACCCACTGTCCCCTCTGTTAGGCTGCTGAGGACCAAGCTCAGATGGGGTGAGTAAAACAACCCAGACTGCTTGGTTAAGAAATGCAGGGATTTCAGTCCGTCCTCCCCGGTCCCGTTCTCTGACCCCCAGGCTGCCGTCATAGCAGCAGTGTGGAAAACGCCAGTGGTACAAACTGCAATGCAGAACGGCTCCTGTGCACCACACACGGTTTCCAACCTTTACACGTTCATTCACCCCATCTTTACAACAAACTTATGAAAAAGATATCTCTACCCAACTGACAGATGAGCAATCAAGTCTGCTGTTCTGGCTCCCCCACCCCCCAACCATTCCCAAATGCCAGAGACCTTCCAATGCAGTTCCTTGACAAAGTCAGGACAGCAGCGGGTACTTGCAAAGCAGGGACCGCATAGGATGGGTGTGTGGCCTCTCCCTCTACTCTCTATTAGTCAGAGTGTTCCAGATATTCATTGTGCTATTCATAAAGGATGGTTGGGAACCTGAAGGATCAGAACTGAAAGTAGTTAAGGAATGAGAGCCCAGGATGAAAGGCACCCTCCAGGGTTGAAAGGGGAAGTGGAAGCCACCACAGAGATTTGTCTCAGTCCCCTACTTCCTGTGTGGTAATGTTCGCCCACCGGAATGAGAGGGGAGTGCTGCATGGGCCTCAGTGCATGGGAAGACATCAAGCAAATGCCCTGTGTGCTGGACTGGCTCCAGATGGAGATATTATAAAGGTGGGTCTTGTTGTCCAGTAGACAAGTGAACAGTTCTGTGAAAAATTATACCTAATCAAGAACACCTAGTAACTGATCTTTTTGCTTCTTTTTATGTGCTTTTTAAAAAAGTTGATTTACTGCTAGGGTTGTGGCTGGATGGTTGGTCAACCATGTCTGAATCTGTAACTAAAATAGAAAACTCACTGTATCTAAAAGTTTCATATGTAATTGCAGAAGTATATGATAAAGCAAAAAGTATTTCTCTGTGTCAAAGGAGCTTTGTTCTCTGTCCCACCAGAAGGACCTCTGGTGTCTGTGTTGTTTGTGTCTTCACCCGCGTCAGTCCCTCCTGCAGGAATCTCCTGGACCTGCTGCGGCTGCACCGTGGCACCCAAAGTTTAGGTGAGCTTTCATCCTTGCCCTCCTTGAACAATACACCGAGAAGAAATACAAACCTTGTGAACTTCTCAAAAGAAAAACCATTCCAAGCTCTGTTTTAATGGGGCCCTGGCTAAGGCATCAAGATGTAGTAAAAGCAATTGCTACTCAACAACTAAAACATACTAGGCAATGAATATGCATTACTATCACAGTCCTAACCTGCTCAAGAGAGATATAATCACTCTCATTTCGTGGACGAGGAGACAGCCTGGGGGGTACTGCCCAAGCCACAAGGTCAAGATTCAAACTCAGGTCTTGAGTCCAATCCACACACACTAACCAAGTACTGCCTGTACCGCACAGGAGAAAACAGTGCATGTGGGGTTCAGTACGACCTCTGGTTTCAAGCACACACAGCCCTATTTCCCTGATGGATAAGAGGAGGCCGCTGTACTCCAGCAGTGGGATATAAAGGCCTAATCCAGTTATCCAGCACAGTGTAGGGAAATAAATTTGTCAGTGTTTCTTTTAGGTTATCATATGGAGCACAATCCACGTGGCCCACCCCTGAGCTTTAGTCTTGTGCCTATGATTCTGTATCTATGAAACTGGACCGAGAAAACTGTTGCTGGTTTCCTGGGTACACTGAGATGGGGCAGGAAGCCGACGCTGAGGTCAGACTACTCCATAATCTTTCAAAGATTAAAAACATGCAGCTGACAAAAGAGCTCAATAATCACAACTAGAGTTTGCTGGGAAAAAAGCAGCATAAGGAAGATTCCAAGCAACGCGTAGTCACCTGTGAGGAAAAAGGGTGCGGCTCTACAGGTATCCCCGTAAACCAAATAAGTCTGGATCACTGGCTCAGAGAATCCCCTATCAAACTCCGTGTGTTACGGTAAAACCTAAAGCCCATTTAGTTCCCAAACATCATCTCAGCATCACTGTCTGCTACCAATAGAAAGCACCCACATGAGTCATGGTACTGGTTCAGGCTGAATAGTGCATTTCAGGAGGAGATGATCGCAAGTGTCTATTGCAACCCAATTGAATTACCACTCTGGGAAGAAAACAACAATAACAAAAGAAAAAATCCCCCAAACGCATTTCCTAGCATTTTGGTGATACTCATGAGAGTATCATGTTGGATAAAGGAGAACACCAACAGCAATCAGTTCGCAGCTTTGGTCTTCATTCATTTAACAAATATTTACTGAAAGAAAAGCTAGCTGGAGTAACACGGAATTTATCTAAGTAGTCAAATATATAGTACACTATTTTAATAAGGGCTATGAAGAAGAAAAATAGGTTGCTAGAGCATAATGGAGATTCAAGAAAGATGTGTACAGGAAACCTCAGACAGCCCCTTTGAGGAGGTGAAGGAGATGGAGATGTGTAGTACGTGTACAGAACAAATGTGGGTCTGGCCTTCTACAAAATGATTTCCCCTTGTCTGTATTCTGCTTCTGTCTTCATGCCTTCAGTACCACATCTATGATTTAGGGAGGCCTTTGTTTCTCTTCTGTTCTGCTCCCAGAGTTTAAGTTCCCATCGCCTTTTTGTGCCCTATTCCCTGAGACCCAAAATGTCACTTTTTCGTTCAGTCAGAGTAGCAGCTTATGGAGGTCAGGTGACTGATGGAGTTTTCGCTCAGGTTGGTCTCAAACTGGGCCAGTGGGTCTCCAAACCCACCCTGCGGTGATTGTTCCAGTTCCAGAGTACACAACTGAAATAGAATTCAGAGGAATTGCCCCTTCAGCAACTAGCAGAATTGCACAGTTGGTTCTCTGAGCTACTAGCGACATTATGGTAGGAATGGCCCTGTGAAGACCACCAGATCTCTGCTTGCAAAAGTAATAAAAAGGGAAATCACATTTCAAGAGGGAATGCAGAGATTAGCGCCACCGTCAAGGACTTCAATGGTTCAGCCGTGATAACTTCCACAATATCCCCATTTAATTCACTTCTGTGGCCTTTGTATGACCTTCTACCTCAGTTAAATTCCTAGGGGTCTAGTAGGGTGGAACATTTGACAAAGACACCCCTTCCAAGATGAAGGATATCTTATGTTGTACTTCTTTCTGCCTACAACCAAAAAGGACAATGCCTGGTGGGCCTCCTTGGATGTTAGAAGCCACATACTCTTCATACTCACTAAGGGGCCGGTGTGCTGCTAGATTTGGGCAGGTCTCCAAATAACAGAAGAGAAGGCTCTGCAGCAAGGTCAGGCTGCCACACAAGCTGCTCTCTCCTGGGGGTGCCTGGTTTACCTCATCTGTTGGAGCTTGACATGCCAGTGGCAGAAAGAGACCCTGTTTGGTGCCTCTGGCAGACACTTTGAGGTAAATCACATGTGAAGCCTGAGGTTTTGAACACACTCTGCCATCTACTGCAGAAAACTACTGTCCTTATGAAGAACAGCTTCTGACGTGCTGTCAGGTCTTAGTATAAACTGCACCTCTAACTATGGGCTGCGAATTACCATGAGACCTGAGCTGTCCCTTCCTGAACTAGCCCCACCTTAAAGTTAGGCACGCAGAGCCGCACTCAAAAATGAAATGGAAGTGGTAATATGATACTGGGCTCGAGCAAACCCTGGAGATACAAATAATTTATATCAGGAAGTAACACAAATTCTCATGGGTCCACTGCCGTATGACTTCCTCTCTACCAGCTCACACCTATGGCTTTATGGGGAATTGTTTACCACCAGTTAACTGAAGAAGAGAAACTTGAGCCTGGTTCTACAGATGATCAGGTATCAAATGAGGGCACCTGGAAGTGAACAGCTACTGTACTACAGCCTTCCTAATATACCCCTCTAAGACAGTAAAGAAGAAAAATATTCTCAGTGGGGAAAACTTTTAGTAGTGAAGCTGGGTGTTAATTTTACTTTAATGAAATGGCCAGAGGTACAAAACTACATGATCCATGGGCTGTGGCCATCAGTTTAATTGGCTGTTCATAACTTGGAAAGCACATGATTGGAAAATTGGTGACATCCGAGACGAAGTATATGGCTAGACCACCCTAAGTGAGAGAGCATGAAGTTATTTATGCTGCATGTGAACATTCGCTAAAAGACAACCTCAGCAGAGGAGGATTTTATTAACCAGTACCTACGATGACCCATTTTGTGCCTACCTCACCACTCTCCCCAGCCACTCCTGATTCTGCCCAATGAACTTGTAGATAGCAGCCTGGCGACAAGGAGGCAGGTTACGCATGGGTTCAGCAATGTGGACTTCCGCTCACCAAAACCCACCTGCCACAGTCAGTGCCCAGCTGCGGACAGAAGGTGCCAACACACAGCCGAGCATGGCATCCTTCCCTAGGCGGTTAGCCAAGCTACTCGGTGGGATTATATTGGTTGCTTCCATCACGCAAGTGATGATACCTTGTAATTACAGGAAAGGACACTTAGCCTGGAAAGACACATGCTCTCCCAGCAGGCCTGTTTCTGCCAGAACTACCCAGCATGAAGTGACAGGCTTCTCTAATCCCCGTCATTCTTCTGATCAAGGAGCTTGCTGCATGGCAAGTGAAGTGTAGAGAGTCTCGTTAATTATCCCTGTAGTTCTCCTTTCCTGAAGCACGTGGCCTGACGGAACAGTGGAATGTCTTTGATGACAGAGTTACCGTGCTACGTAATACTTTGCCGGGCCCCGGAAACCTTCTCCAGGAGGTTGTATATACTCCAAATCCAAATCTCTGCATGCTCACGTAAGGTGCTCTGTCCCCCATTGTGAACAGGAATAGCAACCAAGGGGTAGAAACAGGACAGACACAACTTACTATTACCCTTAGCAATCTACTAGAAAGACTTTGCTTCCTGACACTTCAGAGCTGTGTTTCCACGGCCGAGAGACCCAAGCTTTGAAAGGAGGTTGCTTCCACTAAGAGACACTACCGCAATTCTACTGACCTGGGAGTGTGGCCTATCACAAGCTACTTTACGCTCCCCACTCTGAATCAACAGAAAAAAAAATTAGGAAGATGCCATGTTGGCAGGGGTGACTGATCCTGATTGCCAAGGGAGACCGGGCTATCCTACACAAAAGACAAAAGGCGGGGTAAGTCTGGCACCTTAGAGCATCTGCTGTGGCTCCACTGTGGCTTGTCCCCTCTGAAAGTCATGTTGGAGTTCAACTCCCATTGTAGGCCCTTTGAAAGGTGATGAAGATGAAATAGGGTAATCGTGGTGGAGCCCCATGATTGAATCCTGATGGTTTCAGAAGATGGGAGAGGCCACGGCCCCACAAACACGCATGTGCTCGCTGTCTCTCACCGTGTGATGGCTTGTATCACCTTGGGATTCTTCCATCAAGGAAGCCATCACCATACGCGGGCCTTCGACCCGGAACCAGAACCATCGGCCTAAGGAGATGTCTTCATGACGTCCCGGTCTGTGGTACCGTTACTAGCAACAGAAGACAAATGAAGGCAGCAGCTCATTACTACCGCATTCTGCGAGGAAGGTCAGTGGAGAACCACAGTACTTCAAGAAGGATGGCTGACGGCCCAGAGCCCAGAGGAACAGAGATTTGGTTCTCTCCAGCAGGCAAAGAGCCAGGACAGCGGAGGCCCCTGCTGGAGAGTGAGGGGAATACGAAACGGTCGGCTAAGAAGGGAGGAGAATTACTCGCTCTACAAACAAGGACTGTAGACTAGGAATACCTGTTATTTTGCGGCACACGCACACATACATTCTTTCTTTCTTCTTTTATCACCTGACATAAGGTATGTTAGCAACAGCTAACTTCACACCACAGGATTGAAAGAGCAGCACGTCAAGGCAAATGGTGACTGTCTCCCGGGGACGTCACGTTACCTGCTGGGGAAAGGGTCAGCAGGTGCGGGCTACAGGACCTGTTTGAGGAGGACGACATCACGCCACATGGAAGAACGGCTCTGTCACTGTCTCGAGATGAGCACGGTTTGATGAAATGTGTGGAGGGTGAAGTGGGCAAAGGGGGCTGTGACCTGGTGACCAGCTTTGTGTGTCAGCCTAGCAGGGCGGGGCGATCTACAGCTATGGCACGGATCTGAGCATCGCCGTGAGGGAGTTCCGTGGACGTGCTCGGCACCTGCCGTCCGCTGACACTAAGAAGACCGTCCCCAGTAACCCTGCCGGCTCAGCTCCAAACAGGCCCGACCAGCAGGCTGAGCTTTTACCGAAGGGGAAACTCCACCTGCGGGCGGGCATTGTCTCAGCGCTTGTGATGTCCCCTGCCTTCCCCGCTGCCACAGCTGCTGAAGCCAGTTCCTGGCAGTAAGTTTTCAAATATGTGCCATCCATCCCCTGGTTCTGTTTCTCCTGTGAAACCTGACTGATTCGGCTCTGTTCAGATTCTAAGGGCAAATAAAAGCAGAATATATTCAGTGGTTTTCAATAAAAAATATAGTTAAACAAGGCAAGCTTGGCCACTCGTTGCGATTCCGAAAGGCGTATCATAAATACAGGAATTCTATGAAGGAGGAGGAAAATGAGCTGGAAAACTAAAACCCAGTATGGTAAATATCTGACTCCAAAGTCAGGAGATCAGAATTCGAAACACTGGATTTCACGCCAGCTGACTTTATCTTAATTACTGAATTTAACTGCCACTTGGTATGTGAAAAGTTTTTCTAGGCCATCACTGTAAAGGAAGTTTACTAGAGATGACTATGGATTTCCCTCTACCGAAAACAGTGCTTTCGAACATGAAAGTAACCCAGTAAAATATAAAATAATTTAAAATGTGGACATTGATTGACGATATCGATAAAAGTAATAAAAATGCTGGTTCTGTTTAATCTGAGGGCTTCCTCTCGGACCGCAAGTGCTCCAGTTTGGCAAGGTCCGAGGTCAGCAGCAGAAGGCTGTGGAAAGCTCAGATGCACAGAGCAGTCCAGACACAGCGTGCTCCTCCTCCTTGGAAGCAGAGACCCGGGTTCGCTGCCGCGACCCACGCCCACAGCAAGGCTTCGCGGGTCTCCGGAAGCAACTGTCAGAGAAAGAGCCGGTTCCCACTCTTGCCCCCACAAGGAAGCTACAACAGCTACCACGCCATCTTCACTGCCACTGCAAGCAAGCTTGAGGCAGAAAACACATTCGCTTCCTAATCCTCTCATTTCATAGTCTGTTATCTAACAGATGATCTCTTCCTAAAGATCAGTCCGGGGGGCTGGGGATATAGCTCAGCGGCGCTGTGCCTGCCTGGCAAGTGCAAGGTCCTGAGTTCGATTCCTGGTACCAAAAAAAAAAAGGAAAAGCTAAAGATCAATCTGGTCTAAATGTCACTACAAGCTTTACAGAAAGAAGGAAGGAAGGAAGGAAGGAAGGAAGGAAGGAAGGAAGGAAGGAAGGAAGGAAGGAGGAACGGAGGGAGGGAGGCAGGCAGGGAGGGAGGGGAAAGAAAGGAGAAGACGGCAAGGTTGACTGCATCACCGCATTCTCATCCTCCTCCTCTTAGACAAGGAGGAGAAAACACAATCAGCAATGAATAAAACACACATCAGTGACCGACACACGGGTGGTTTTCCATGTTTGCGCGGTGCCACAAGCATCTTCACGACAGAACACCAAAGTCTGCCTCTCTGAGCGCTGCCTGCCTCCTGGCTGAAGTAGCGCCCTTCCAGGCCTCGCAAGCCTGGACCTGAGGCTGGCACAGGCTTTCCCCCGCGGGCTCCGCAGAGCAGCGCCTCACCTCTAACGCCCGGGAAGACCCTTCCCCTCCTCTGTGCTGCTCTTCCTGCTTTTTCCAGGGCCTGAGTGAGAAGCCTGAGCTCAGCCCCACTCTCTGAGCTCAGACCTCTCACTCCTCTGCCTGGGCAGCAGCGGCTCCCAAGTCTGTCACCACGGCCCACCCACCTGCTGGGCCCCCACGAGCTGCCCCTGGCTGGTCCTCGAGGACTCCGGGATGTCAGTGTGGCTGGCTTCTCCCGTCAGCTGCGAGTCCCCTCCAGCGGCTTCCTTCACCTTTAAGCTGGAACACACTCACCCGTCCCTCTGCCAGCATGATCTTCTCAGTGGTGCCCTGCCACTCGCTGTTTCCAAATGAGAACAGACTCCAATGTCACAGCTTTCTAGCATAATGAAGCACATTGTGGATGGCTGAGCAAAGAGCCACAGGGTGTGAGAAGTCAGGCACCAACCTGTGCTAAAGACACGTGATAAACAATAGAACGTTTGCACTGACGATACAGAGGCGAAAAAAAACCATCGAGCTCAGCTTCCAAGTGGGCTGTCAGCCAAGAACACATTTGTAAAGACAGAAATTGAAAAGTGAAGTAGAAATGACATTACCTTTTAGAAAGGAAACAAAATCGGTACATAATCCAGAACGAAGTTCCAGCCCAGTCACAGTCTATACAAACACAAGGTATGTAAATATTTTCATGGCTTTCATAGAAGTTCTTTAGTTCTGCTAATACACCTTGATTTAAAACAAACGACACACAAAAAAAGCAATCATCAGTGTCGGACTATATCACCGTTAATACTCCGCATAGAAACAAGTTCTCATAAGAATGTGTTTAGCCGGGCATGGTGGTACACACCTGTAATTCCAGCACTTGGGAGGCTGAGGCAGGAGGATCACTGTGAGTTCACAGCCAGCCTAGGCCACAAAGTGAGCTCAAGGCCAGCCTGAAGTGCATAGTGAGACCCTGTCTCAAAAAGACAAAAAAAAAAAAAAAAAAAGTGTGTTTAATAAATTATAGCTACATTGATAACAAAGGCAAGAAACAGCTTACCATGAGAAAGTCTTCAAACTGGAAACATTTTTGTAAATATCAAATGAAATGAAGTCCAATCACATTACAAGTTTATTAAACAAAGTCATGAGGGCAGTATTTTAAATACTGCACAAAGAGCAGCGAATTTATCTTCCTAAAATCCCCACGAAGGAAGTACTATTATTGGTTCCATTTTACAGATAGAACCACTGAGGAAGAAAGGTGAAATACTTTGCCTGGGGCCACCAGCTAACAGGTGGCCCAAGGGACAGTCCACTCAGCACATTGTGCTGTATTCTGCACGACTCTGAGGAGCCAGCAGCGGCACAGCAGGGACGCTTGACTTCCCAAAGTCAGAGTCTTTGCACAAAACCTTTCGTGCGGCTCAGATGCTCACCTAGTGGCAAGACTGAAACCCTGCGTGAGCTAGTAAATCACCACAGGCAAAAGCTGCAAGGGAAACGCGGGAATTATGTAACCGGATGTGCTTAAACTCGGATGTGCATCTCAATACTAACAACAGAATCCTCCTTGGGTTATTCTTTAGAATAACTTTAAATGAAGGGGCTCATAGAAGCCAGCTCACAGAGCTAAGCCACATTCTACATGGTAGGGCAGTAAAAATACAGTCATCAACAAAATTAAACCAAAGGCGGCTCTACAGATCTGTAATACGGACCGGGCTTTCAGAGAAATGTCCTTCACCACAGTTTAGCAGACATGCACACACACACACACACACACACACACACGCACACACTGCTGGACCCTGGAGACTTTAACAGTACCAGCACCTCAAGTACTCACAATGCCTTCCAGAAGTTTGAAGATCTAGCATCTGAGATAAATAATAATAATCAGCTCATTTGGACAATGATTGCATCTCTTCAGGAATTATTACCTTGACCCTTTAAAGTTGTGTTTAAAAATAAACATACATTTATATTTCCCTACCAGTGCACATTTTTATGACTAGCACTACAATTTCTATGCCGTTTAAAAGGTAGGATAATAAGTTGACATTGATTCAGGCAAAATGTTATGTGTCTTCCGATGTCTGTAAATTAGGATTTTACAGCCTAAACGTATTTCCAATGTGCACAAATTACCACCACTTCATTATGAACATCACTGGGTAAAACCTGGTAACATACGGTAGACCTTTACTTTCCTCATGTCATGTGACCCATGGAGACTACTTCAGCAGTCAAACTTTCTTTTCCTGCAGGTAGTCAAGAATACTGACTTTAGTCATCTTATAAATGTATAAAACAGGGTTCAAATACGATCTACTGCCTCAGCCTCCCAGGGTGCTGGGATTTCACGTGTGTCTCACCACGCCCGGCACAAAAACAAACTTGAAGTGAGTAAACTTTAAAAACTATTTCCAAGCTTTCTAATCTTAGGAGTTGTACGAATTTTGAAGTTTAAAACAAAAATGAAAAGAGAACATTTTTGTTCTAATTCCACATGGCACAGCAACCCAACAGCGATGCTGCCTCCCTGGGGAGCCCCTGAGCTCGGGCCAGTGGACAGTTAAAGAGACTGCGGCCTGCTGAGTTCAGGCTGTGGTTCAGTTCTCGCGTCAGTCAGTTCTGCCTCCGATACAACCTCGCCACGCCCACATCCTGAAGAGACAGACATGTCAGACTCAGTAACTACACAGAAGGTGGACAACTGTAGTGCAAAATGCAGGGCACAAATAACTTTAAACAAAGGGGACCCTTGATCAACACCTCACTTGCCAGACACATCCCCCTGCCAACTGGTATAAATGAAGCAGAGTTCTTTACCAGTGGAAGAAGCTGGGATGAGATTAACCTGGCAGAGGAGAGGCCAATCCTAAATTTCAAAAAATGGATGAAAGCTGTTTTGAAGTCAGTGTATCAGTCATTTTCATTTTTTCTGATGAGGAGGCTCAAAGAATTCATAATTTTACTTCTCTCCACTTTTGTGAAACATAACAAGTAGCACAGTAAACTGAAAAAAATGGGCTAGAAAGCACTCTATATTTTATTCTGTGCAACTGTTCTATTCTGAGATTGGGGAAAACTTTCAATAAATTTAACAGTTTTATTTGGATGAAGAATGATTCACAAATTAGGCAGCACTTCAAACTGGGAGAGGTTCAGAGACTCTGCCCTGGCAATCTGAGGAGCAGACATTTATAGCTCAAATGGGAAGTGGAGAAATGACTTGATTGGCTAGGGCTGGCCATTGGCCTTATTTGGATATGCTTCAATGTGGGGGCGGGACTCCCTTCTCATTTAACCAATCAGCTGCTTAGCCATATGTAATTGGCTGAAACTCAATTCAAGAGTAATCAGTTACAAGCCTTGCTCTCAGTGGAGTTTCAATTTGCTTGCCTGAGAGTTCCAAGCACAGAAATATCCCCCAATGGCCCCCTGCTTATTTTGCTTTAACACGGGAAGTAACCTTGGTTTTTTTATAGGCAGCCTGACCCTACATTGGGATTTGCCCAGAGAAAGCCTTAGGTTATTCATTTTCCTGACTTCCTATCAAGTTTAGCTTCCGTCATTTTGAAAATATTTTCAAAAGCTTCCAGTACTGACAATATGCAAAGACATAAATCTAGAATAATGTTTTCTTCCAAGTTTTCCCGCAGTAGCATTCTGCTGTCCATGGGCAGCGTTTAAGACAAGTCACCAGATGTGAATGAAGGGCTTCGTTTACCAGCAGAGACTTTCCACAGGGGTCAGAGCCAGGACCAAGCTCCGCAGGTCCTCGGCACTGAATACCCGGATCTACATTAGTGAAATATGAAAAGGGTTAGAACAGCCCAGCTGATGCGGAGCTGTGGCTTTCTGCTACCTCCCCGGCCATCAGAGTGCATTTCTAGCCTGGGAAAAGATCAAAAGTCAAAATCTGAAGCGCAGTTGCTACAGAACGAGTGTTGCCTGCGGAACATTGTACAGTACAAAGGCAGGGACTAACTGCACACCTGTAAAAAACAACACAAACTGCAAGGTAGCAACTAAATCAAGGTGGGGTGATCAGAGCCAGGCCAAGGGAGCAGGGAGCAGCTGTGCATCCAATGGGCAGCGGCCGAGTCCGGTCAGCCACAGCCCCTGAGTCAGCGCCGCTCCCCGCAGTCACACCCCCTCCTTAGCATCATCTGGCCCCAGCTCAGCCACCCGGGTACATTTGGACTGCTTCGTGGCAGCACGCATTATGCAGTGATGCACACCAGCAAGGAGGATGAGAAATAGGAACTGACTGTGACCCAGATCCTCAGTTCCGACCAAACCCTAGCCACTTCCAGCATCTGGCATGCTCGAGCTTGCTCCCGGTCAGCGGGGCCCACCACAGGCTCGAGACTGCCTCCGATACAGCAAACTGAGGTTCTCAAGGCAGGCTCCTTTCAATGTAACACAAGGCGCTGCAGACTGAGCCAAAAGCAGACAAAATGGAACAACTGACCTGGTACATCTTTTTAATGCTGTATATATTTACTATTTCTCATTACACATCAGGAAGCTTTTTATTCTTACAAATCCCAGCTAAGCAGAGATGGGCTTGCTACGTTAGCAGTTACCGTTTTCACTTTCTGGATTGTTCGAAGCAGTCTGAGTGTCTGCCAAGATAAGGCTCTAGTTCTTCCTAGTAACTGCACCGTTTTCCAAGTGCCCACTGCACACTAAGCATTTCGAATTCCACCTTCTACTTGACATCCAATTACGTTCACTTTTGGATGAAGTCATTTGCACTCGCTATTTTCTTCAATTTTCATCAGAGACCTCTGAGATGCAGACTGTTACTATACTTCTTTCTTTGAAGTAGAACTAATGTTCTGAGATAAGAGATTCAGCTAAGGTCTAACAGTTAAGGAACAAAGTTACTATGTTTGACTTAAGAGTAGCCTTGTAGCTGGATGTGGTGATACACAACTGTAGTCCCAGCACTCGGGAGGCTGAGGCAGGAGGATCGCTGTGAGTTCGAGGCCAGAATGGGCTACAAAGTGAGCTCAAGTCCAGCCTGAACTACAGAGTGAAGCCCTGTCTCAAAAAGATGAAAAAAAAAAAAAGTAGCCTTGTCGTCCCTGTTGCACTGTCTTCAGCCCACACTGATGATTTTAAGAACAAATCCTAGAACTTCTACCTCGGACAGGAGTGAATTACTCACCCTCCTCTCCAGCCTGTCCCTACCCTCTACCTGAGTGCCTCGCAATTCTGAGCTTGCTCCTCCAACACACCAGAGGCAGCTCGATACGACTTCAGGAAATGTCCACTCTGATCAAACAAAAACGTTCTCTTTTCTGAGTCCACCACTCAATCTCATTTCGTCTTCCTGACCACACACAACCCGTCTCCTGTCCCACCGCTGCTCCTTACGCGGGTGATGTCACAGCAGCATCCCGGGAGCTAGCACAGGCGAAGGCCACTCAGTCTCCTGACCACCTCGGTCACTCTGAGTCCCGTTCAGCATTCCCGAGGTAACTCAGCAACTCTGAGAAGCCGCACAGATCTTTGCTCTGTGTCGCTGTACCTAAAACACGCTACCACAGGCACTCGGGGCAAAGGCTCGAGTGACTACTCGCTGGGCAAAGGAGAGAGAAGATGAGCTGTGTCACTGTGGACATGAATGGACCGTTTCCCTGACGGCTAGGAACACGTGCTAACCCTTTATTATCTACGTCCCTCTGCCCTTCTGCACCTGATGCCTGCACTGCTCTTTTGTTCGTGGGATATTCTTTTTTATTTTGTTCTCCACTTACCCCTCCAGGATTAACTGCTCACAAATAGGGTTTTGGGGTGTTCTAACAGTCCTCAAGAAGAGACAGTTGGGGTAGCATGAAAATTAACAAGATTTACTTCTGCATCTTTAAGGCTGTGCTGCTTTGATTTATTCTTTTTTAAAAACAAAATGGCAAAGGCTCTCCTTTTCTTTTATTACTCCGGTCCTCCCCTTAGACCACTTTTATGTTGTTTAGCAGGGCTATTATAGTCTGTCATGGTTGATACATTGTGTCAACTTGAGAAGTCTAGAAGCATAATTAAGTAACCCAGCAGTTCTACATCCTGGGGTGTAAAGGACATGCCTTTACCCCTCTAGGATATTGTTCGCTGTGTCAATTTGAGAAGTTTAGAAGTTCAAGTGACTTAGCCGCGGGCTAGTCCTATTCATTTATTTATGTAAGTACTGTGGTCCTGGGGGTTGAACTTACAGTCTTGTGCACGCTGGGCAAGCGCTCTACCGTTATTCTCACTTGCACAGGTACTCCCAGCAGGGCTGGAAGGCAGCCTCCCTCCCGCTTCTCGGCCAGTCTACGTGCTTGAGCACGGATGAGATGAGAGCCGTGTTTGCCCACTTGGCAGATATGATCTGCTCACTTTTCTCCTGAGGTTAGGGCTCGTCACGCTGTCCTTCCTCTGTTCGTCTGCGCTGGCCAGCTCTGCTAGGGTATTTCAGGGCACGGGGGTCTAATTTCACGCTATGCATTCAGGGATTAGTGCCGTCTGTCTTCTCTCCTTTCTTTTTAATAAACCATCACACCCTGCCTCCTCCAGGCGCACACTGCTCGGCAGTCCACTCTTCCAACTCCATCTGCACACGCTCTGCTGCCGGGCTGGACCCCCACCCCCACCCCCCATCCATCTCTTCCCCAGTTGTAACCTCCCTCCTGGGGGAGCACCCTCTTCCAACCAGTCCTCCGCAGTCCCGATTTGTATAAAACCCAAGAGTTACATGTGTGATATTTCACTGTGATTCTCAAAGTATCTTTTTTTCCCCAAAATGTCAACTGTATGTTACAATTAAGTCAATTGTCAAATGACGTGAGTACTTTCCATGTCTCTTGTTTCTCACATTCCCCAATTCACAGGTCAACAGCACAAAAAGGCCTCAGGGCCCGGTGATATCACCCAGGCCCCAGCACGACCCCCGACTCTGGCTCCAAAGCCCGTTCCTCAGGGGCAGATCTGGGGGTGCCATCGCCCAAGCGACAGAGCCTCCTGCATGGAGTGGGCGCGGGAGCAGTGATCCTGCCCGCCTCTCCAGGTTGCTCTGGTGGCATTCAAGCACACTCTGTGCAGGAGGAGAAAATGCGCAGTCACGAAGCTCCCTGGGAAGCGGCAAAGACAAAGTTTGCTTCTTTCCTTTCTGCCGAGCGTTAGTCCAGGACCTTAGGAAGAGTATCTGTCATCGTGCTGCTGTATCTCACAGCTCCCTTTCAGCACTGTGACGTTCAAAAGAGTTTCTTTTGGCTTAAAAAGGAAAAGATTACCAAAGAAATTATACTTTCATGCATCTGAGTTTCAAAAACACCCTGAATCTACGAGGGAAAGAACAACCCCTGCATGATCACATGCGTAGGGCCAATCTAACTCTCCACGAGGGGCATAAAGTTACAATTAACAGGGGGAAAATATTCTGGGGTTCTACTGCACCACAGTTGAAGATAACACGTTCTATGCTTTTTAAAAGCTGGGAAAGAGGATTCTGAACATTCCCACCACAAAGAAACGATAAATGTTCACGAGATGGGTATGATTACCATTTGTTATTACACATGTATATATGAAAACACCGCACTGTAATCTATGTGAACGGTTAGTTACAATTATCAATTAGGCATGTATTAAATTTTTCCTCCTTCTCAGACAAAGAAAGGAGGATTAAAAATATTGACAACCCTTACTTGACTGAACTCGCCCTTTAATTAAAATAACCCAACAGTCATTTGTAGCACAAATATGAATACCATTCCAGACATCAATGGTTACTTCTAAAAAAGATATAGATCCTTACTCTTGGCCACTGTGTTATACGATTTTACTAGAAGACATGCACAGTGTGCATACTGAGATACTTGTTTTGCTTCCCAAAGAAGAAAGGAAAGCTATCAACCCAAATATCACTTCACAGATAATTAGTGCTGCAGCCTCTGCTCAGAGAAGGGTTTATATTAGACTGCAGAGGCCCCCAGTACTGCCCGTGAATACTGGCCTACCCTTCCATCCCGAACCGCCCACTGCGTTCTGTCCTGCTGGGTGCCGGGTAACTCCTGTGTGGACCTCGGGGTGACCACTGGTTGAAATGCAGCGTGCTAACTGTCTTGCTCTCTTAACCTCCCTACTGCTTTATATCCCTGGATAATGAACCCTCAAGCAGGGTCCTGAGGATATGAGCTAAAAGGAAAATAGTTACTTCACTAGTGATTCTTGGGGCTGGGGATTTAGCTCAGCGGCAAAGCTCCTGCCTGGCAAGCACAAAGTCATCAGTTTGATTCCTGGTCCCAGAAGAAAAACAAAACAAGCAGACAAACTAGTGGTTCTTGTTTGAACTGTACAAAAATGCACACAATGTAAAATATATCACCTGGGGCATTTTACTGGACGCAGCTCAGTATGAAGCACATTCTCAATGTTACGCAACTGACCTCCAAAACTTTATCTTGCAGAACAGAAACCCTTCCCACTGAACATCCGCCTCCATTTCTCCTCCTGGCTGCCTCTGGAATCGCCATTCTGTTTCTGCTTTTATGAATTTTATTACTGTGGATATTTCCTCTAAGTGGAATCCCACAGTATTTGTCTTGCGACTGGCCGGCTTCACTTAACGTAACGACCTCAAGGTGACACCTGTGTCGGCGTCCCCTTCCTTTTCAGAGGAGCACACCTGTCCATCCATCCGTCCGTCAATGGACGCCCAGCTGCTTCCACATTTTGCCTATTGTGAATAACATGAGGGGAAAAATATCTCTTCAAAACCCTGCTTTCCAGTCTGTTGGATGTGTACCCAGAGGTGGAATTTCTGGATCATATTATAGTAGTACTTCCTTTAAAAAGTAAGCTTATTATTTACATTAGCTTTAGAGTCTAAAAAAAAATCTGAAGATAGAAAGTTTCTGTATAATTTCACACCCAGTTTCTCCTATCATGAATGTCTCGTGGAGTATTTGCCACATTTAAGGAACTAATACATGTTATTGTCAACTAAACTCTACACTTTTTATTTCTTTAGTTTTTACCTAATCTTTTTATTGTTCCAGGGTATCATTCTATTTAATCATCATGTCTCCTCTTTGCTGTGACAGTTTCTGAGACTTTCCTGTTTTTGTGGCACGTGGCACTCACCAGGTATTTTATAGAAAGTCCTTCAACTGGGATTTGTCTCACAATTTTCCTTAATTATACTGGGATTACAAGATGTGGGGAGGATGAACACTGAGGCAAAATCATGTATTTATCAGTTAAGAGTCTGCAATATCAACGTGATAGCATTATTGATGCTGACTTGCTGAGATAGGGTTTATCGAGTTTTTCTACTGTCAAGATGCTCTACTCAACCCAACCCACTGCTTCCCATTACACTTTTTGGTGAGAAGTCACTACTAAAGCCCACAGTTAAGGAGGGAAGCATTTCCCACCTCGAGAATGAAGTAAATATATACATTATTGGGAGTTGTTCTGCACAAGAAATTTCTCTCTCCTTTCCTACTTATTTATTTATTTACTTATTCAGTCATTTACTCATACCAGTATGAACTTATATATATGTATTTAAACCTTAGATTATAATTCAGTTGTACACTATGCCATCCAATAATTTTGCAGACCTGCTACTGGGAGCCCTTTGCATTGGCTGCAGCGGTACTCTTTCTATTAATGAGGTGCACACTGAACTCCCCCAGGTCGGCAAGTATGTGGCTCTACCGGGGTAACACAACTGCGGAAAATCTCACTGACGCACAAAGGAGAGGGAGGGTATCATGCGGCAAGTGCGCAGGATGCCGTGGTGTGCCACCTAATGCCACCTTGCAGATGACTGACTACTCATGTCCCAGCTGCAAGAACTGGGTTGCTGATGGCCCCCACCTGAAATTCTTCTCCAAGAACTAACCTGAGACAAAAAGGCCACACAGTTACTAGTCTTTGTGGGGTCCTCTTGTCCCCAGCTGAACTGATTTTTTAATAAATCTCAGTTTTCCATAGAATTCATTTTCCCCTCTACCCACGACTGTATCCCAAATACAGCTGGTACAAGGGAGCCCCTCAAAAGGAAGGCAAGGTGGAAATAAACATAATGTACACAAGCAACCGTAAAGAAATGACTTGCAGAGAAGAGAGAATTTACATTGTGAAAAACAGGGTTAATCAGATCAGGCTAAATTGTAGGGAACCCTAAAACTCAGGCAGAGAGGGCCACAGCTGCATGGGTAAGCAGTAAGTCACCCAGAACGCAGATCAACAAAGCATGGCGCACGCCTTGAAAGAGCAAGCATCTAACCACAAGCAGCAAGAGATTCTAAGTTAACATTTTACACTAGCGATTAATGTCTAGGCATATGCATTATTTCATTAAATATTCAAAACAACATCTCCATGTTACAAATGACAAACAAATCTCAGAAATAATAATCTCCCAGACCACAGAGCTACAAAGCTCAGTGGAGGGATTCAAACCGTTGCTCTGATTTCTCTTCAGTTTAACGTTATTCAATTCACTGAGAAATCTTGCAGAGTATATAATACGGACCCTGGGAAATCTCTTGTAAGATGTTAAATGAGCAAAGGAGACTCGGCACAGACCGCACACTCACGATTTCATTTTTAAAGTGCATCAGTTAATCCCACACGTAACAATACTACTAAGTTATTCCTGAAGAAGGCTACAGAAGATTTTAATCATGTATTTTCTGTTTGGTAAGTTAAATTATGTTCTTTTCTAATCAGAAAGAGATCGGCGATATTCCACACAAACAAGCTTTAGTTAGTCAACGACTGTCGTCACGGTAGAATCGGGATGCTGAGCAAGTCTGCACGACCAAGGCAGCCGGATGCAGGCCGGCTGTGACAGTACCAGCGGCTGATGGCGGTAACGAGAAAGGGCTCAGACCCGGCCGTCGCCTTGGGTGAAGCGGACGAGGTCAAGGAGCTATAAGGAAGTATCTGAAAGAAAACACGGGGTCCAGCAAAGGAGACCGGGTGAGGACGGCGAGCGGGGCCGAGTTCAAACTACAACATCCGGGTATCCGTGAGCGTGGTTCACCCAAAAAGAGCTTTTCTCAAAGGCACGTGGAAGCATCACCAGTTACCAAACCCGGGGAGGCGCCGAGGGAGAACTTCCCAAAGGGAGCATTTGAACGCAGGTATTTCAACAGGTTGGCGGGAGTGCAGAAGTCAGGTACAGAGGAAGCGTGGCGGAAGGAAGGAGGCGCACAGATGATCCCAGTCAGTGAGGTGAGTGCCATCAGGGTTTGGAAAACGCTAAGCTTTCTTTGTGTGGCAGAGGTGCAGTCAGCCAAAGAGAATCAACTCTCAGTGAGGCATAGTTTTGACCTGAAAATTTAAAAACAAGCCTGTTGTGACCTGACACTGAATTGCCCTCATGAAATAATGTGACATTCATGGTAAATTACAATGATTAAAAGCATGGATGCTAAAAATAGACTTTCTGGTTCCAAATCTATGTGTGTACATTCGGCAGTTACCTAACCTTTCTAGGCAAGCCTACGCTTCCATGGATGCAAAGCATCCTTAAAAACAGTGCTTACCGCTTAGAGACGTTAGCAGATTTAAATGATATTCTGAACTCAAGTCACACAGACCAGTACCTGCCACCTACTCTGTTTAATATGTTCGATTATTTAATACTCTCATGCAGGAAATAGAATGTGCCTGCCAAGGATAGGTGCAGCAGAAACAGTGTAAAGCAGCTTAGAGAAAGGTTGACTTGTCCTATGACAGTTGATGGAACACCTTAGTAGTACTCTAATCAGACACAGTGCGCATGTATGGGTGAAAAACAGATACCCTGTGTGTGTGTCTTGAGAAGAATTTTTAAAGTATTTACCAAAAAAAGAAAAAGCTAGGCACGGTGGTGCATGCCTGTAATCACAGTGTTCTGGGAGGCTGAGGCAAGAGAATCCTAAGTTCAAGCTCAGCCTGGGCAACTTAAGAGACTTAGTGAGGCCCTGTCTCATAATGTTAATTAATTTATTTGTTTGTTGTTTGTTTGTTTTTTAAATAGCTAGGGATATAGTTCAGTGCAAAGGCTCTGGGTTCCAACTTCAGTACCAGTTTGGGGGTGGGGGGATATGTATGTATGTGAGAGAGAGAGAGAGAGAGAGAGAGAGAGAGAGAGAGAGAGAGAGAGAGAGAGAGAAAGAGAGAAGAACCAGCCAATCTCCTGTTATTCCAATATATTGAAAGCACTATGTCTTGGCCTTTAAAATCTGTGCCTGGATCTTTAAGAAAAGCCAATGCTCAACATGGAAACTTTTAATTCTTCAAAGCTTAATTCAGCCTTCTTTGGAAGTCTTGTCAACTCCCTTTTAAATATTAAAAGTAAATAAGGCACATTCCTGGCAAACTGCTATTTTCTGACCTTTCTCCATAGAAAGAAAATCCCAGGCAGAATCTCAGTAGTAGTGGCAAACTCTTGTGTTTCTATTGAACCAAATACTCATCGAGTCCACTTGATCAGACCAGAATGAACTTGCTGGCTTTTCTCAAAGGTAAATATCTGCTTTGGCTACATAATGTTAATACAGAAGGTTGCACATTCCATCAGTACAATGAAAAATTACTTCTCACTGACCCAGAAAACTAAGCCTGAAGGAGACCGAAACCAGAATGAAAGTACTTGAGTGAAAACTAGCTGCCCGCACTCCCTGCCCTGCCTCAAGTCCATGTTTAATTTGATCTACATCACTAATTCTGATGACTTGTGCGCTCACAGAACACAAGTTACTTTCTTTAATCCTAAGGAAAGACACTCACTGTTAACAGCCCTGGTGTCCCCGGGTGTCCCTGGGGGAGACACGTCCCGCTGCCATGTGGCTCTGCTTCTCCCATGGGGCAGGCCCAGGCCACTGACAATGTCTATGGCTGATGCTCCAGGGGCCTCCTGGTTGCTTGGCAACAGCCCCTTATGACTGCTGTGCAGGGACTGCTAGGCAACAGGACTGAGTGGGACCAGCTCTTCCCAGCGGGCTCCCAGCTCAGGAGATCCCAGGAGGGCCGAGTGAACAGGGGGCGGGACTCCTGCTTCTCCAAGTGACCAAGAATCCACACCTGCTCTGCACACACTTCCCCAGATGCTTCTTCCCAGAAGAAACCAGAAATCAGCGCAGAGCTAATTCCTACCCTAAAGTGTACCTTGGAAAGGACGCTGGACTCAACTCTATGCTGGGGGACTTACAGAAACTGACAGCAGAACCCACATCTGACAAAATCTAGTATTAAAAAAGAAGTCTATTTCTTATTAAATCACATTTAAAACAACTTTCAGAGCTTCATAATTTTTTTGTTCATAGATGAAAAAATGATCAAATGATTCAGAGTTAAATCTCACTACTCTCCTGGAAAAACTGTATATACAATATTTGAGCATGTAATTCTACTTCAGTACAGCCTTTCATTGGAAAGGCCTTCAGTTCTTATCTGCAGTTAAACCCACATTTATATCTTCAGTGTCAATATCTCCATAGCTCCACACCCTAACATTCAAGCAACTCTAGTCAGACTTTCCATCCATATCTACAGCTCAGAAGGCAATCACCCAGTTAACTAATCTAAGAACTTACCCACCCAAAACACAAGCCCAGCCCCACCTCTTCCCGAGGTCCCTTTCCTCCCCGAGGGGAGAGCTGCATGCCCACAGGACATGGGCTGCCAGCCTGTACTCCGTAGTACTACACCCCCAGTTCAAAACCCTCACCCCAGTCCACACTGAGTGTCCAGCAAGGTGCTTCCGAGTCTGTGTTCCAACCCGCCTCCAGCCCTATCTTGCTCGCTCAGAGCACAAACCCCATTACACTGAATGAATCAGGATCCTTAACACACCACGCACTGGAAGTGTCTTTCTTCTTCCCAGCACACATTCCCCAGCCTGGCAAACTCCTGGCTGGCCTTCAGGATCTAGCAGTAATGTTCTGTGCTCAGAGAAATCATGCCTGGTTTGAAAATGACAGACAAACACATCTAAGCATGCTCAGATATGAGTCATCTCACTCTGGTGCCTTCGGTCACATCCTTCTGCAGCTGTTTGCCTACCCGGCGTTGCCCTTGTGCACATTAAAGGCTAAGACCCTGTCCTGTGCAGCTTGACTTCAGGGAACCTAGCATAGTTCTCAGCATTAAGGAGATATTTAAACTATAATTTATTCATAATTAGAGAGCAGTACTCCTAGGCAAAAATGTAAAATACATGAGGATTTAGCATCTTTTTATTTTTAACCTCTTTAACTTCCCAAGAGATTATTAGCCTATATTAGGGATGAGAAATAAAACAAGTCACCAAAATCTAAAACAAATACCCAGTCTCCTAAAGGCAGCAAATGTCCATGAAAGAAATCCGGTCTTGCTGGGATAATTAACTGTTTACAGATCTAAGATCTTTAAAATACATTTTGTTTCAGTGGTGGTAATGAATGTCAGCCCTGCGAGAGGCTGAGGCAGGAGGATCAAGTTTGAGCCCAGCTTGGCAACTCAGTGACTTAGCAAGACCCTGTCTCAAAATGGAAAAGCAAAAGAGCTCAGTGTGAAACTGAGATGGGGTTTAATCTCCAGTACCACTAAAAAGAAATTATTTTTAAACTCTAGGTGAGACAAGAGGTAGGAGGATTACGAGTTCAAGACCAGCCTGTGCAAGTTAGTGAGACTATCTCAGAAGAAAAATTTTAAAAGACTTTGTCATTGTCCCCAAAATTCGCTTTAAAGGTCATAATGCGTCAGGCTAAGAAGATAATCCACTCAGAATTAACTCAGTCTCTTGTGCTTCAGAAATCAAATATTTGAACTGTTAGCAATACTCTAGTTCAAAATAAACTTGTACTTGCTTTAAAGAAAAAAAACCTCCATCTCCTGACTCCTGGGTTTGTTTTCCTCTCCTTAAACTACAATGAATCATTACAGGGTAAATAATCAAATCCCCCACGGTGATCTAACCCACGCAGCCAGAAGACTAGCATAATCAGATGTCCACTCCTTCTGTGTGTTTGGACTAAACCCAGGGCCTCACACATGCGAGGCAAAGGCCCTAGCACTGAGCTGCACCCCAGCCCATGCCCCTGTTACTACAATCACAATAACATGAAAAGCAAGGGAACTGCACCTTCGAGTAACCAAATCACAAAAGCTGCCTGGATCCAGGCTCAGGGAAGGAATTTCCGGTTCTGACCAGCAAATCTTCAAGCAAATTTTCTCTGTCTAATTTATGCAAGGATCTTTGGTGCAACTAAATCAGGAGGGAAGCCTATTTTTAAAGTAAGTTAGAACTAACAAGAAAAAAATTATCCTAATTTTAAAACCTCCTTGCAATTCACAAAACAGCACTCACTCAGCATCCTCCCCGCTCCCAGTCCTAACTGAGAAATTAAATAGGAAAAAACAATGCACAGCTCATGAGCTTGGCAGCCAGGGGCAGCGTCACAAACCCACGCAGCCTTTTCCCTCACTGCTGTGGGAGATGCGGACACAGAAGTCTCCAATTCCATGTTTTTCTTGGAACTTAATTTCACGCACATTCTTACGTAAGCATACTGCCATCATGCTTATGTTAGCAGTAACATGATTGTGCAAGTTAAACCAATCTGCACAAATCTACAGGAATTCTAACCATGGAAATCTGGATTATTAGCTCATCCATGCTAAGAATCATAGAATTCCTACTCTGCTAGGAGCCTGTGGGCTCCACAGACTGCTCAGGCTGTCCTGCTTCGACAGGAAGCCAGTACTGTCAGGAAGATTTGGCTATGTGCAGAAAGTACTCACAACCACAGGACAAATCCCGTATATCTAGGGAATTTGACCTGGCAGGGTACATCTCAAACATTATTTGTACATTAAAATAAAATAGAAACATTATAAAGTAGAATGAAAAAGCATATAAATTTCTAAGATGCATATGAAATTACGAATAAATGGCCTTTTATGGAGAATTTTGCCTCTGGATTCACTTATGCCACTAGATTTCTGGGTCTTCTTGGTAGAAAAGAGTGAGAAGCCCTTTTCTTTGGAAGTCTCCCCTTAGACTGTATGAATGGGACATTTCTTTATGAATCTATTCAGACACACATATATAGCTTTAGCTCTAGGCTGTCATTGCCACATTTAAACTCAGAAAGTACTACCCCATTTAGATACAATATTCCTTTTTTAAATTGCAGCTTAAGCTTTATAACATCTTTTTTATTTTGAGTTCAAAATCTTTCTCTCTTTGATATTCATCTTAGATACGCAGGTACCTCCCAGAACCTCCAGGTAAAAAAGACGGTCACAAATTATAGAGCAGTACTGAGTACTGCGAAGAGGGCTAGCTAGGCTTTGACAGTCATTAATTATCACAATAAAACTGCAAGTGAACACTGTGTCTCTTCACAAGTATTCTAAAAATGCAAAGGATAAACAATATAGTGAGTAAGCAGCAGCTCCCATTCAAATCCAGGTCTGACTCCAAGGCCTCTCCTGGCTTTCCCACGTGTGTTGAATACCCAACATGATTCACACAGAACTGCTGCAAACCAAAGCCCTTCAAGATTTTACTGATTCTTCCAACGACCATTCCCCACTATTGTTTAAAAATATAAATCATCTGCCCCTGTCTCCATATGAACCAGTCAAAATAATTCTGCCTCATGAATTACTGATGATACAATCCCCAATATCCAAGAATGACCACTACCGACACATTCAAACCCAAGCCTTTGTCCTGGGACACAAAGCCCTCCACTGCAGTCCAATGCTCTTTCCACCCAGACCCACCTCACTCCCTGCAAATTCTACACAGCTCTGTCTCATTCTGCCCTGTATTTGTACCCTTGTTCTTGTTGCTCTGTAACGCAGAAATGTTCTATCCATCCATCCTTCACAGACCAGCCCAGTGTCTGTATCCTCTGTATACCCTTCTGCTTAGCTTCAGAGCTGATCTTTCTCCTCTTTGAAATACCCCAACACTGCCTGTTTCTTTCATGGAAACAACTACACTCTGCAGGACAGCTTGGTTTGATATCTTCTCCCCCAACCCCCAGACAGATGGAGCTACAAGTATCTTCTAGAAAAGACGGGGTCTCAGCCCTTCCTCGGTGCACTACATCACTAAAAACAATCCCTGCACCCAGGAAGGTGCTTTTCAGTAGGCATTTGCTTACTTGAATTTAAGTAACTTTTCATCTGGAAGATACATGTACTGAGTTCTAGGATTCATTGAAAACTTTTAAAAGCACTTTTATAACCACCCTCAAGCATGAACCACAAAATCAATGGTACATGTAGCATTAAAAGATGTAAGTACAGGCACTATCTAGAATAGTATAGGTAGTTTTCTCAATGCCCTGATTTCATCATGAAGAACTCAAATAATCGTATGCATACTGGTAAAATCATGTTGACAAAATCTCAAGAAATTAAAGTATTTTCAGGGTCATATGACCAATTAAAACCTGAGTTGGCTACACAACGAAGTTTTCTAATTTCCAGGTTAGGGATTTTTTTCTTCTCTCTAGCATCTCCTAAGCCATGTGCCCATGTGTTTCCTCAAACATTAGCTGCAAAAATAACTATATAAAGAGGAAAGATTCCTTTTTCTTAGTTGTTATTTCCCTTCAAAATATTATCTGAATAGGGAGAATGTAAAATAAAATCCATTAATTCAAGAGCCGTATATTGAAGATCTACTTATACAAGTTTACTTATTTTGCAACTTAAGCTGCAAAGAACATAGTTGAACCAGAATATTAAAAAATACTGCTGTTCCACCCAGTAACCGTCATGCAAACCTACATGCTAGTCATGCTTGCAGTTTCCCCACATGCAATCGTCCTGCGGGTCTAACGGGCCCCTGGCCACACCCGTTTGCTCTTGAACCTGTCTGTCCCGAGTCTGCAGTGAACATTTTTGCCTGCTTACTTCTGCCTGGGAGGAGCCGCCCCTCCTCAGCCTCCCTGCATTCGATCCCATCATTCCCAAGAACCATGTGCAGACCCGGCCCAACAGCCAGAGCTCGCTGCTCCCGGTGCCAGGGGTGCAACCCGCAACTGCCCAGCAGCTCAGTGACAGCTCCGGCCACGGCAAGTGCCTTGGGAAGGGCCAGTGAGGCACCCTGCCCTGTCCTGGGGGGACGCCCGAGCTACTGGGCAGAGCCAGCTGCTTCCCTGTGGGCTTCCCCCGAGAAGGGCGTCCTGGGACGGTGCTCAGCTACGCTGCCACCGAGCAGAGCTGGAGAACAAAGCCCGGGCGAAGAGGAGGAGAATCAGGAAAGAGAAGGAGACTGGGTCTTCATCAAAATGTAAACTCCGGGGCAAGCTGTGGCTGAAGGCTGAGTACTTCCATGCTAAAAACTGCCAGCTTCCTTCCTTCTCTTCACCCTCACTTGATGCGGATTCCGCATGGTGCATAACTGCAATACCCCTAACAAAGGTGCTGGAGTGTCTCCATTCCTCAGCCCACAACGCACTGAAAGAGTCATACAGGAAGACCCGGAATAGTGAGGGACACCACGTACTTTAGATAAAATAACAGCACACCATAAAAAGGAGACAAAGATAAGGCACTTTTGTGCTTGTGTGTGCCTTGTTTTAGGGTATTATTTTAGACAGGGTCTCTCCAAGTGCTCCAGGATGACCTCCAACTCTGGGATCCTCCTGCCTCAGCCTCCAGAGTAGGTAGGATTATAGATTACAGTTAGCAAGTAATCTTCAGAAAATAAATCTAAATTTTCTAAAATTTCAAAAGTGTGCAGCCTTTGAGTGAATACCACACAGAACCAGAGAAACAGGCTAGTTGGAAGGCAGAGAGGAAAAGCAGTCAGACTCCTGGAAGCAGAGGAATCTTGTGGTTCACATGAACAGGAAGGGGACGGTCACTGGGTCTTGGAGGCCTCGGCAGGCCTTGTGAGGCTGGGAGGGAAGAAGAGGCTTAGACCCCAGACAGAGCGTGCAGTCCTAAGGCCTCCACTGACCTGCGCTGATGAGACCTGGCGCCCGCTGAGGACACCTTCCGCCAAGCACTGAAAGAAAAGGGAGTGAGCACAGATGAACTACAGAGCTCGTCATCCCAGGGAAGTGAAAAGAATCCACAGACTGATTTAAAAACGGAGGGCAGAGGAGGACAGAGTGCCGTGCCCAGGGTCTCAGAACGCGAGAGTTCAGGAAAGGAAGAACGCCCACGGTGACAGCCCAGGGTGCGGAGACCGCAGTGGCTGGATCGGGTCGCGGTCACCGGCGTCGGGCGGCCCGGGAGCTCTGCGGATGCAGTCACCAGGCCGAGCAGAGGTCGGGAGCGGACGGCACACCAGCCACCAGAGCGCTGGCGCAGGACCGTGCCGTCCGGGTGCTGGGCGGAGGACAGCGGCGCAGGCGGAGGCTCAGAGGAACAGGGCGGTGGAGAAATAATGGTCTCTGGCGGTGAAATGGGTGCGTGGGCAGCTGGCCGCTCCGCATCCTGAGGTTCCTGGACGTGGCATGGTCAGCAGACTCCACGGCCTCTGCTTCTGCTATCCAAAGGCGAAGCAAGGTGCCAAGAGAAGAATCCCGCTTCACAGCCAGGGAAAGGCGGAGGTGCGCACCTAGGGGATTCCACTGAGGCCGAGCAGGCGCCCCAGGGCGCGATGTGATGATGCTGAAGAGGGAATAAAATGCAAGGATTGGACCTAGAGAGGCGCTGAACAGTAAGGTTTCCAGAGAAAGAAAGTGCAGCATCGACCAAGTTAAAAAACAGTAGAGAATAATGATGTGTTCCCGGCCGGCCCGCCACCACCACGGGAAGGTGCCTTGGGCTCGGGAAGCCTGGGTGAGCTGTCTGGGAGCCCAGGTCCTCCGGCTCTGCCCCCTGCCACCATCGCGGGAAAGACCCTGGGTTCCAGGAAGCCTCAGTTGGCTTTCTGCGAGCCCAAAACCCAGCACTCCGCCTCCCGCCACCATCCCAGGAGGGACCCTGAATCCCTGGAAACCTAGGGAGATTTGAAAATGACAGAATGAAAAAGCAAAATGCAATCTCAGCCTTCCATGTTGTCTTGGTTACTTTTGTCTCATTGCTGAGACAAACTACCCAGTGCCCAAAATGAAGAAGGAAAGGTTTATTTACCTCACAGTTTGTGGAGGTTTCAGTCCATACCTGGCTGGCTCCAAGGCAGAGGCACATGGCAGAGGGCAAACGTTCATGGCAGCAGAACACAGCAAAAACAAGAGCAAAAGGGAGGAATGGCAGCAAGCAGCCTCTTTCCCTCCCTTACATTGTAAACAGGCTACCCCCACCCAGGGGGTGAGTAGCACTCACATAATCTCCCTGCCCTCCTCTTGCACAGGCTCAAGATGAATGCAAAGTAAGCACCCTGGCTCCCCACTGAGTCACTTAGCCAAACCTCTAGACTCCCCAAGTTGACACAATGTATCAACCATAACACACACCATCCAGAACAAGTCTGGCAAACATCAACATGGAAGAACATGGAAGTCACATACCTGAAAGTTCTGAAATAATAGCAACTGAAGTAAAGAACCAACTACATCAGGCTATAGAGGAAATCATATCAGAAATAATTACTCTGGTAAAAAAAGAAATAACAACCATGATGAAAGAATTGCTCAGCGTATCAAAAGAAACATAGATTTAAAAAATGATGTGTTTCCACTCCGAACACGGGGATTTAAGGAAGCTGGAAGCTGTAATATGGGAAGTGTATGTTCTGGTCCCTCTGGGCTTTGGGCAAGGGTGACAGCTACGGACCAGGAAAGCTTAGGGTGTCAGCAATGACCCTGCGGTCAGGTGCTGGGACATTGGCAAGGGAACATGAGGGTGGACAGCCCAGTACCTCACAGTCCTGAGGGAGCTGGGAGCCATGGCAGGTGCAGGGGTGAGGAGACATGGACCCCATTTCAAACATAAGAGGAAAAGAGTCAGTTACAGAACAAATGCCTTAGAGAGAGGACTGGCCATTTTTAAAAAAAATAATAAACTTAGGTGCCTACTTCAACCCTTACTAAAATAACTGCCAAAGGATCAAAAATTTAAATTAAAATAAAAGTCACCAAAAGTGCTATAAACAAATACAGATGGCTATTATTCAAGCTTCACAAAGTCAGAAATTGCATGGGGAAAAACTGATAGATTTGACATTGACACCTAAAAATGTTTAGTATTCTACAAAACGAAGCACCCTAGAGATTTAAAAAAGGAAGCAACTTAAAAAGGTAACTCAAAAATTGCAACCTAAGGCACTGGGGATTTAGCTCAGTGACACAGCGCCTGCCTGGCAAGCACAAGGTTGTGAGTTCCATTCCTGGTACCAGAAGGAAAAAAAAAAATTGCAACCTAGGAAACACACAAAGAGTTCATATGAATAAAAATCTCTCACAAACAGAAAATATGAAAAATACGCGAAGAATATAAAATTGCAACTCATAAAATAAATCCAAGTATCTAATAAACACATTGGCTAATTCAAAATACTCAGGCTAACCATCTCAAAGAAATAAAAATACGAGCTACCTTTCCCACTGATTTAAACATTTTAAATTTTGAAACTACATTGGTATGTTAGTAAAAATGCTATTTTGAATTACAGTACACAGACTTTCTGAAAAGAATTTGTGTAAAGTATAGCAAAGCTTTTACAAATTAACACCCTCCAACCTAGCAATTCTATGTCTAAATATTTATTCAAATGAAATAATCAAGACATGTGTACATATGGTATAAAATAATTAACAGCGTTTTCTACTGTGATATTGTTTAAAAAGGCCAACATGGTAATATTCTGCATAACAAACAACTGGGACTCCTATATATATTTTAGTAGAACACTATGCATCCCTTAAAAACTATAATTTATTATAATGGAAAGATATAGTAAGATGATTTACTAAGTGGAAAACAGAGCATATGGTTTGACGTCATTTTTGTTCTTTAAATTGGCAGATCAACAACACATAAGTAGATTTTATCTTTTGCTTAGTAGGATCTGAAATTTCTGATTTCCGTTCCAGTGTATATTATCTCAAAAACAGTACTCCAGAATTAAAAGGTTTAAAACACTTAGTAATATTTTACAAGACTGGCATTATTTGTCCAGAAAATAATACATTAGATAGCTCACTATGTTATGATGATGGAAAGTTTGTGCAAGGATTTGGATGGGGGAAAAAACCACCTTTCACATCTCTGCTTCTGGTGAAAATGTCACACAGCAAGCGCACACTGCACTCGGAAAACCTGCATTCCACACTGACCCATGGTCAATCGCTGAAGCAGTGTATTTTTATGGTTTAGGCATTTCTTAGAAATTTGTTTTCCTATTTCTATATTAAATTAATGATCACCACAGGGTGCAGTGATATCCGACTGAACCCTTTCAACAAACTGGGAAAGGATCCTTCTCATATCTTTACTATCTGGAATTTTATCTAGTGAAAAACTGTTTCATAGGACATTTCATGTAATAAGGAAAAAGTTACATCTTTTCTATTTTTAATCCAGTGTTTTTACTGATTTTTATTCTGGAAGTAGCAATTTTACCAGGAAAAAGTAGTATACAACTCTCTACCACTATTACATTAATATTAAAATATTTCCTTACACATGTGCAAAGACTGAAAGATAACCAAAATTGAAACAATTAATATTGAATATTAGAATTAAAATAAAAATATGTAAACATACTTAACTGTATTTTATGACTAAAATAACTTTAGAAGTAAACTAACAAATGCTTGCAAGCCTCATGTGAAATACTGTGTGACACTATTGTCTTTGGTTTTACTTTGAAAGAGAAAAGAACAAAAACCAACAAAAAGACAAAAACAAAACAACACAAAAACGATAAAAGCGATACAGAACTTCAAAGCAAGATGACAAGAAATCAGCAATGAAATCTTTGGACTTCACGCGTATTTCTAACGGGTCACACTGTGGTACAACCTACGAAGAAGTGAGCCAATAGTCAAGTGAGACAAATAATAGTGTTTCGCAGATAATGTGACAAGTTTTCAGCAAGTCAATAAAATTATACATTCTTACAGTGTTCATAAAATAAAAATCTGTGAGTGGCAAGCGCTTTGCTTCCTCCCGCTGTGCGGTGAAAACCCCAGGTCCTCCTCACCACCTCCTCCAAGGGACCAGGCCCGGCACCGCAGGGGGACAAACGCGGACGGCGGAGCCTCGCCGAAGGCTGGCCTGCGCTCAGCAAGCAGTCGTTGCCCCTTTCTTAACCTCCACAGTCCTCGCTAGTAGACGGACTAAAATAACCCCTCTCTTCTAGAAGAGCCGCAAGCTTCTATTCCAGACCCAATGTGCGCTGCAGGTTAAGGCCTCCGCTCCTCCCCGGGCCCCAGTCCTCCTCCTGGCCAGCTCGCGGGTACTTTCAGCTTCGGGCAGCTCAGGGGAGAACAGAGCCTCTCCCTCAACATCAAGGACAGCTCGCTGGGCCTGTCTGCCCTCCCCGCCCGTCCTCTCCTCCCCGCCTGGTGCGGGTCCGGGAGAGCCCTGAGCACGGGCTCACCCCTGTCCTGCTCCCCGCCCCCTTCCTGCCCCTCTCCTCTTGGGTCCCCAGGGAACGGTTTCCAGGCCCTCAAGGTCCCCTTCTCACTCCGCATGCTTCCCAGGAAGGTCCGGCCTTCCATTTCCCTCTGCAGGCCGCAGTCCAGGTCACCCACCTCCTGAGCACCTTCTTCTACCGCCTCTTGGGTGCGTCCCGGCTGGTCTGCTCCATGAGCGTCCTCACACAGCCTAGAGGCCAAGGGCTGCGGGAATGCATTACCGCAAACCCGAATCTGTCTTTATGTATATCATGAGCCCGGCGACCGCAACTCAGGACGCCAGTGTGACTGGTTCCTTCTTGTGGACTTGGAGGGAAAATCGGTTCCGAATCTCACTTAGTCATTGCCAGCAATGGTTGGCAGGCTCGGCTGGCGGTGGGGAGACCCCAGTCTGCCCGCAGGGTCACAGGGCACCTCCCCTCCGAGACCCCTCTTACACGGAAGCCGGCTGTGCTGGCTAAGAGCCCACCCGAACCCAGCTGCCTCTTCCTGACCGGCTGCACATGCAGCAACCGTCTTCCAGCTGGGGACACCGCGAGGGCCTGGGGAGGACAGGGATGTGGGGACCACCCAGGACACCCATAGGCCTGCTCTCCTTTCCTCTCGCCATGTCCACAAGCAGTGCTCGCCCCTACTCAAAACCAACAGCTTGAGACTCGGGTTCACCCCCTCCCCTCCCCGACTCCACAGCCAGCGACAGTGAAGCGCCCGGTCCCAGTCCCCCGTGTGGCTAGAATCTGCTGTTCCGTGTTGCTCCGTGTCCCTCGCTGCGCTGCCCCAGCCTGCTCCTGCTGCAGTCTGTCAGGTGGGAACCCCTCAAGCCCCCCACCCTCCCAGAGCCGCAGCAGCACACGCGGGCAGGGGCAGCTTCTGGGCGAGTTTGAAAGGCACAGATAACGCTGGCTTCCCTTTTTTGTCCTTCAACGTGCAGGACTGGCAAGGACATCCTCCCATGGGTGGAGGAGCTGAGAGGCTGGGTGGCTTCCGAGGAGGCATCCGCCTTCCTAACTTCTTCTTTGGGGTGACAGATGCTTTCCACACTTCCTGAGTGGCAGAACCCATCATGCCCACAGCCTGTATTCTTACTAGATCTCAGGTCCTCTTCGGAGAGAAGACCAAGGGACTCGTGTGAGTACCTTGGGGTTTAACATTATACCTGCTCCACAGCTCCATGAAAGAAGTCCTGGTTTTTATTCAACAATAAGCAAACACAGGGAACTAATATAACACAGGAAACTAATATAAGTGACAGGCAGCTTGTTCACACACACGCTTTTACAAATGAGGTTTCTTCTTGAGCTATTATCTCGGCCCAACAAAATTAGTCTAGAAATAAATCACTCTGTGGTCATTAAAACAGAATCATGCTTAAGAAGACCCCTTACCTCTTTCCTGCTTTCCATGCTCTTATGCCCGAGGCTATCAGGCTGGACCTCAATTTACCCCTGTATTTCACTCTCAGAAGTGAAATCCTGCAGGCTCCCCTGCCGGTCCCCACACCTCCATGGAGAGGGGTTTCTTCTCCATCTGCACCGCAGCAGGTCTTGGGCTCACAGGGAAACAGCCTGTGGGGCCGGGAGCCCAGGACAGGACAGCAGCCAGGTTCCTTTCTGCCGTCTGCGGGTGCAGGTCTGTGGCTGCTCCGCACACAAGTGTGACAGCTGCCGTGGCTCCAGACCGCCTCGTCTCAAAGTACATCCAGTCCCCGGGCCGCGTTCCTGTCCAAGAAGTCCTGTTTCTATTCTCCCCGGCCTCTAGGTGCGATCACCTCCGCTACTCAGGAACCCATGCACGACTGAGTTGTTTCCTTCCAGTCTAGACATCTCCGAACTGCACTCTCCAACCAGGGATCCACCTCTTGGACCCTCAGAGGACAAGGCATGGACAGGGACGGAGTCACCGCATGTCCCACACCTACACAATGCTGCTAAGGGATGCGCGATACTGCTACCTGCCGCTGAGAGCTGAACAAGCCATATCTCACTTGAGTGACAAGTAGAACATCTGTTCAATTTCTTGAAATCACTTGGACTTTCAATAAAAGAAAAAACAGTAACTACTTTTGGTTTTACAGGTATGTACAAATGCTTAACCTAGAATTCTTCTTATGTAATGTTACTGATAATGATTTACAAAAAGCCCATAGAGCACATGAAAAAACATCTGAAACCAACAAGATTTAGAAAAGCACTTACCAGTGCAAGTTCTCAAACAGGTAGGCGGCAGTCCTGGATTTATATCTAACCTTTGGATTTTGTATATGTAATCACTGACTCTTGGGCCTTATATCTCCACATCCATCTACAATGATATGTTTAATTATTTTTGAAAAGAATTATATGGCATCATGGTTAATGGGGTTTATACTATCAGAGGGTTTGTTGTTTATTTTTTGATCCTCGGAGGAAGTGACACTTTTTTCTAGCTCGATTAAAACTTTGCATGAAGAAGCAGAAAACCCACTGAATTTACTGTCAAGACAGAGTTGGCTCTCATCAACATCCAAAAAGACAATTTTCAAGTTATTCTCTTCCTCATTTTGTTTGAAAAGGTGGTCTTGATTAAGCTTGATTCACTCTCATTTAGCATTTTAAAAAATCAGGCAAAAAATCTTACTGAGAAACACCGCAATATTTTTTCAAAATTATTTGCTATACCTGAGCTCCACATTTGAAAGGAATCAACGTGTTTTCTTTCCCAAACCCTTGTACATAAAATAATCACATATGCTCCACTAAGAAGCATTTATTCCTCGAGGAATTGTCTACATTTTGTAAATACACAACTTCTGCCAGAAATAATTCTGTGTTGCTCTTTAAAAGCCAGCCACACTCATCGCATACGGAAGAAATTCCACTGCAGAGTCTGCCCCAGAGCACTGAAAACAGAGCAGCTCACAAAGAACTGCAGGCAGAGGGTCCCAGCAGCATGGCTGAAAACAGCTCTCCAAGTTGGGAACAATCTAAGGCCCATCAGCTGGTGAATGTACAAAATATGGTATATCCATGCAATGGAAAAGTACTTGGCCATGAAAAGGAATGAAATGCCCCTACGTGGTGCAATAGTAAGGAGCCGCAAAGGTACCCGCTACGTGAGTGAAGTCAGAAAGAAACACACAGATTAGTACTTCACCTGGATGAAATGTTCAAAAGGCAAATTTATCTCCAGAGACTGAAAAATACAGTCATGGCTGTCTGGACCTGTGTGGGACACAATCGGCATGAGAAATGTTACAAAGTGCAGAAAGCATCCTGAAACCAGATTCCACAACTAGGTCAAATTTCTAAATCACTGGTGCAGTAATTTCTAAAACTCATCTGCCTTTGAAAGGGGAGAATTTTGTGATATGTGAATTTGTAAATTATACTTCAATAAATTTCTAAAAATCTATAATGCAAATTCCATGTGGATTGAGTAATTATATTTGAGACAATTCAATTGATTCCATCATTGATCTAAAAAAATGCTTAAAATACAGTTAGGAAGGGGAAAATTCTTTAACAAAAATGAAATGTCACGTTTTAATACCCTGCTCAGGGACGGGGAGGTAGTTCAGCGGCACAAGTGACTGCCTGGCAAGCGCAAGGTCCTGAATTTGATATCCGGTACCAAAAAAAAAAAAAAAAAAAAAAAACCTTCTGTTTAAGGTAACCCATCAACTTTGATACTTTCTGTAAAGTTTAGTAAAGACTGAAGTCAATTTAGTCGAAGACTGAACAACTCTCCCCAACTCTTCCCCACAAGAAAATCTCAAAATAATACCTTGCTTCAGATGAACCATCTGAGCTCCCAGAACGCCTCTGTAGAAAATGACCTCCCCTCCCGCGGTGCTCTCGCCCGAGGCACGGACCAGCACCGAGAAAACAGGTTTGTAGACTGGTCCACCTCTGAACGCGAGGGGTCTTTCAAAGGCCGACCTGACCGCCGGGAATCCCCAGCTCCCCGCGCCCGAGGCGGAGCTGAGCTTCCAGTTCCCGCCGGGAGAAACCTGCGCGGCGCACGGAGAGACGGACACACGCGGACCCGCACACACGCACGCAGACACGCTCAGACACACTCACACACACTCAGAGACGCTCAGACACACGCTCGGACACGCGCGCACATGCACTCAGACACGGTCAGACAGACGTGCACACGCTCAGACACGCGCGCACACGGTCAGACACAGGCGCTCCCGCGCGCGCACACGCACGCAGACACCGGCAGGCACACGTGCACACGCACACACCCTCAGGTGATTCTAGCCGGGCTCCAGGACGCCGGCACTCCTCAGGGGTTTCTTTTTCACCAGCTTGGAGCGAAGTTCGAGCTCCCCGCACGCTGCAGGACCGGCGCAGCTCCGGAGAGATGGCCCTGACTCTGCGTTCTCGGGGAAGGGACTGCGCCCGAAAGCCCCGCGGGAACCCCAAAAGGTCGCCAGCCTGGGGACCCCAGGCCAGACCCAGCCCGGAGCCCCCGGCCGGGGGGCACCCGGGGGGCGCAGCAGCAGGTGCTGGGCTCCGCCTGCGCCCGAGCGCTGGCCGAAGGCTAGGAGTGCGC
>NW_004955436.1:4468636-4516417 GCF_000276665.1 Chinchilla lanigera | reverse complement strand
AATCGCGTGCCAGCGGCCGAGCTGCGCCGCGCCAGGGGTCGCGCCCGCCTCCTTCCCCGCGGGGAGTGTTATCGCCTCCTGCAAACGTGCAGCGACCTACAGGACTAAAAAAATAACTTAGTATTTATAACTTCCCGATGTAATAACCGCGACCTGTACTCGCAGATTAAATAAACCGACACTCAGAAAGTTTAGACGATTTAAATCGGTGACATCGCTGGGAAGAATGCAGACTAATTTTGAACTCAAGTCTTCCTGCCTTCAGAGTCAGGGAGGCGTTCTTTAAATGACACTTAGTGAAACTTGTGATTTTTCTCAATGGTGGCAGCGGAGTACTTTGCTCAGAACATGCTTATGTGGTTGTGCAAATATTGATAAAAGACATCAAGGTTTATTTTTACCATCAGTATAATTTCAAAACTTATTTGGGCAGTTTCCAAGGCCTAATAGTATTACATCATATAATAGTATGTAATGTTAGTGTTACCTAAGGCAAATTATCCTAAAACCTGTTTATTTTGGGTCCTATTACAGATAGTCCGGTGAAATGTTTGAACTTAGGCACCACACTACCATGACTGGATTTTTTTTTTTTTTTTTTTTTTTTTTTTTTTTTTTTTTTTTTTTTTGGTTTTTCTCCGGTACCGGGAACCGAACTCACAATCTTGCGCTTGCCAGGCAGGCGCTTTTGCCGCTGAGCTAAATCCCCAGCCCCCATGACTGGATTTTTATGATTCTGCAACTGAATTCCTTGTGTTCACAGAGTTTGTTTTGTAAAGCCGGCATTTTTTGAGAAATATGATAAAAGTTAGACCTCACTGATCTTCTGACTCTACCTCTGTCATCTTCAGAACCGCTGGAATCTATGCCCTGAGGGCTCACCTAGTCCAGACCTAGAGAGGGCTGCACTCGGCCGACTTAGGAGGTGGCTTTTAAATGAACCAGTAATCACCTCGCTTCTTCACCAAAGACAAAATAAAGACTTACAGGATGTTCTGTCAACTTAGAGTGGGCTGGTTTTTGGTGGCCTCTGACTTCTGCAATGCCGGGGAGGCTCTGATGCCCTGGGTAAGCACCAGAATTTCACAGGACGGCGTGAAACTGTGCCAAACCTGAGGCTCTAACGGCACAAACTTTAACCGGATGTCCGGGTTGTGTCCAGCGAACATGGGAACAAAGCTTGGCAGCTTTCAACAGAGTAGCTGAGTTCGAGGGCTGTGGCGTTAATTTAGAAACAGACAAAAAATATACGAAGGTTAGAAGAAAAACGGGGGCCAGGAACTGCGCATGTCCAACGTATCCGAAAAGTGGGGAAATCGGGCCGTAGTCAAAGGCAGGGCAGTTGTCTTTGCAGTTCTAGTGACGCAATGGGCGTACTGTGAGCTGTGGGAGGGGTCCGGCGTGGAGGTCTGAGCCACCAACAGTGATGCCGCTGAGTAACAAAGGACTCCACGGCCCAGGGAGGCAGAGCCTGTTCGGATCGAGGCCGGGAAGAGGTCCCCAAAGGAGCATTCCTGAGAAGCACTAAGGTTCCAAGGAGACCAGCGATTTTACCTTGCTTTGGTGTCTGAAGACTGTGTTGTCAAACCTCATGGAAGAGCAGAGAATCAGGAGCACGGGCGAAGCAAGAGTTGAGCAAGGCCTGCAGAGATTGAAGTCTAGGAGACAGTAAGTGCAGTAGATTGTCGTTGGAGGGGAGACTGCAGGGACGTGGCCAGGCTGACTGAGGTCCACGCAGGAGAACTTGAAAGTAGTCACCCACAGCCTATTCCGTGTTTTTGCGTGACAGCATACTGGTTCTTACAGTTTCTTCTCTACTATTTGTGTTTTCTTGTCACACATTTATGCCCAGCCAAGCAATCTGTGATGATCTCATCCGGAGATCATTACCTTGATTACATCCTCAGAAACCCCTTTATCAAGTAAGGTCACATTCACAGGTGCTATGGCTTGTGTCTAGAAGTCCCCCCAAGGCCCCACACAGTCACAGGTGGGGCTTTTTCCAGGTGGCTGGATCTAGAGTGTGTGATGCTGGAATTGATTCATGGTGCAAGACTAGACTCAAGGGCACGAGGATGAGGGGTGTGGGTGCTGCCCACCCTGAGTAGCCTGGACAAGACAAAAGGGACAGAAAGACGCTGTTAAAATCTCACGCTTGCTTTTGCTGTTTCCAATTTGCCATGAACTGTTTTTTTCTCGGTGATGCCCCTCTGCCATGTGCCACCCTGCCCTGGAGCCAGCTGATTATGGACTGAAACCTCCACAAATTATGAGGTAAATAAACCTTTCCTCCTCTAACTTTGACTGTTGGGTAGGTATTTTGTCTCAGCAACGAGAAAAATAACTGAGACAGAATTAACAGGGATTACGTCTTCCCGGAAGGCACCATTCAGCTTGTTACATTTGGTCTGCTGAGGCCACAGGAGCAGCCAAGCTGGATGACCGCGGTGGGGACAACATTTCAAGTCTACTTGGCAAACGGAAAAATCTGTGGTAATGTGAAGCTTATCAGTATTTCCAGAGTTTTCCAACCACTCACCTAACACCCAGGAGTAGCTAGTTTTCTGTCTGAGGAGAGGAGTCCCGTACCTGAGACAAGGCCAGCTCTGGTTACCGGGAATTTAGGAAACAGAATTCTTCACTCCTCCTCCTCACCCACCTTCGAGTCTAGAAGATATGTGTGTGGTACCTTGGTGCAAAGGCAAAGTCTACAGGATGATTGGATTTCATCTCTCACCCAAAATATGAAATTTAGAAGGGCTAGGGTGGTGGCCTTGTGCGTGTGTGATATTGCAGCTGAGCTAGTCCCCCAAGCCATGCTTTGTAGAACATAATCTTAAAGTCCCATAGGAGGAGAGAAGGAGACGTTGAAGGTGACACCAGTGATGCTGCTCCAGTCTCCTGCAGGAACAGGCACTTGGAGTATTCAAGTAGCTGTCAACGCCAAAAGGAATGGCCCTTAAAAACCGGAACACTCCAGTCCTTTCTCCCCCCTGCTACAGTCAGAACAGGCACTATAGGTTCCAGCAAATCTTGCATCATTTGCTCCGTGATGACTGATGATTCTAATGCCTGATAACTTTGGTTGGATACTGGATATCATGATTTTATTTGATTGGCTGGGTGATGGATACCTTGCTTCTTCTATTAGTACTCTTGACTCTTGGTCTTGGCAAAAGCTAAGTTACTTGCTAAGCAAGTATCCTTTTGTGGCTTTCTGTTCAGTTTGTGAAGTAGGATTAGACAGAAGTCATTCATCTAGGTCTTATCTTGCTCTTCTCTGCAAGTAATAACTTTTCGACTAAGTATTCTGATCTCTCTTGAATTATGACGTTTTCCACTTTAGCTGCAGGGAATGTAATGCTGAGGCTACATCTCAAAGACAGGAATGAATAAAAAATATTTCTCAGCTCAGTGGTGATAATCTCAGCTTTTACATTAACTTAATGACTTAACAGAGCCTGACAAATGAATGTCTCCATTTCCCATAAAACGTCCCTAGAATTACTATTTATAAACAGCCTATGCAAATTTCTGCTAAATAAAAAAATGTAGAAGCATGTAAACCTGCCAAAGCCAACTTTTCTCCCACCCTGCTCCTGGTTCATATCAAGGAGATACAGATCCAGGGCACCCAAAACAAGAGAGTTTAATAGCACCTAAGCACATGGGCTTGGCCCCTCACACCTTTAGCATCAATCCTAAAGTCTGTGAAATACTGGAGGAGAAAGTGACCTCCACACAGACAGTTTCAAGTCAAGACTATTAACCATAGCTGACCCTAAATATCAGGGTTCTGTATAGTATCATTACCTTGAGATCGCCAATCAGCAAAGCTGACATCACCAGAGTTTGTTAGAAATGAATTCCTTGGCCCCAGCCTAATTACTGACTCACGGTGTGTTTAACAAGATCTCCGAATGAGCTGTAGAGCATTAAAGGATGGGAAGCGCTGCATCCTTAACCCTGTGGTTAATCTCTCGAGTTTATCTCTGGAGAAACTGTGCTTTCCTTACCTAAAAAAGGCAGCTCCCTCCTGCAGTACTCCTAGTGTTCAGGCTCATCCAGTTTCCATGACGGCAAACGCAATTTGTAGGCAAAGTTTCAGGAAGGAAAGGGAGATGCCGGGGGAGCAATTCAAGAGAGCAAGGGTCATTCCTCCCTAAAAATGGACTCAGGATCACTTAACTCTGAATCATGGACGTATATAACTATACAACGTAAGAAAAGTGATTCCATTTTGACTCTTTTACAATTTTCCACAATTGACTCAAATGTCTGATTTAAACTAACACCAGTTTTCATTGTTCTGATGAAAAGGTTGGATATGGTCTCTAGTTGCACCCATTTACCTGTAAAAGCCTCAGTTTATCTTTTTTTATAGCTGAATAATACTCCATTGTATAGAAATACCACATCTTTTTTAGCCATTCCTCAACTGATGGGCATTTGGCTTGCTTCCACAATTTAGCTATCACAAATTTGTTTTCATTCTTTTATCTTTAAAGTAAAATAAATTTTTTAAAAAATGAAAGGTTGGGTAAAGTTATACAAAACCCCAGTAATAGAAATTTTGATCAGGAAGGAATTCTAGAGGTTCTTAAGTCAAACCACCTCCTATTAAATTTAAAAAGAAATGATTTGCTAAAATTAAATGGCAGATCTTGTTCTTTATACTCTCTACAAAGGATGCCCTGTCAAGCTTCCAAAGGAAATTTATTATTGATGAGACATTTTATATAAAATAATATTAAATTGGATTTTCACCCTCATAGATTAATGAGCACAGTTAAAAAACAATCATATTATAAATAATTGTTGATAAACCCAGAAAAGTACATTCATACACATAAACGCAACTACGTACCTGTATATATACAATAAGTAGAATATGTGTGTTATCCATGGAGCAGTGACAATAAGAAATTGCACTTTCAGAAATATAAAAATGCTATAAGATACTGAAATGCTGTTGTCCTTTTCATTTTTATCTTTGATTGTTGTATATTTGTGACACATAATAAAATAATTTCACACATTTTGGGGAATTGCTATATACAGATACTGCGTCCTGACAATGCTCACTGCCCCTCCCCCACAGGCCCTGCCCTCTCCTTCCTTTCCTAAATCAATGACTATGTCCCTGTTCCCAAAGGTCTATGGTAATTAGGCGTGGTCCCCCGTGGCCCTATTGGGGGCTGAGGCCAAGTAGGAGGTCCTTAGGTGACTGAGGGGTTGAGGCAATTTGCATGTGACTCCACCACAGTTCTTGTGTAACCCCATGAGTTCTCCAGAGATGACTGTTATAAAAAGGGGCAAGCCCAGCCCCACCCACCCTCCTTGTCACTGTGCTGTTCAAGACAGGACCTCCTGTTCCCAGACTCCCCTGTCACAGTGTGCAGCCTTCAGCAGAAGTCAAATGAGGGATGCTCACCTAAGCTTGGACTTGACCCTCCAAACTGTGCTATGTGAGCTTCTCTCTTTATATGTCGGCTACCTCAGGTAGTTCACTAGCTTGACCAACAGCTGACTCATACACTAGAATTCAGAGCAAAACATTTTACCAGAAATTTAAAGATGTATTTCACAATGGTAAAGGCATATATTCTTTAAGAGAGCATAAGAATCCTAAATTGACTCTAATACACTAATATGTAGGTCCAAGAAAATACATGAAGAAAAACTAAAAGACTACAAGAAAAAAATAGGCAAATCTACAATTATAGTGACAGATTTCAGCCTCGCTCTCTTGAGAGACCATTACTCAGAAAATCAGCAGGTGCACAGAAGACCTGAACAACACTCTCAGTCAATCTGAGCTCACAGACATCATCCGGGACCCTTCATGGGCCTCCTGCTTCCTGCCAGGTGTGATGGTGCACAGCGAGAGAGAAAAAAAGAAAGAGCAGAAGACAAAATGGCGGTGCACCAGGATCTGGGATGACCAGTTGTTCACGGGGCACAGATGGCCACAAGGCAGCCAGAACCTCAGCTTTTATTGATTGAGAAGGGATTAGCAGATGACTCAGAGGGCAGTGGTGATCTTAAATCAATGCAGCATCTTTAGTCTTAGTCTTAGTCTTAGCCTTAGTCTTTGTCTTAGTGGGTGGGAGAGGATGGCCCACCCCTAGTGGAATAATGGGAAATCTCAAGAGGGCGATACCAAAAATCCCAAGCCTCCATTCATCCCTTAGGGAAGCATGTAAAACCAGCCATTGTGAATCTGTGGCTCCCAACAGTACCTGTATAGGATACTAAGACCATTAAAGGCACCATTCTGTCTTTTCACCCAGACGCAGAACATTCATTATAACACATCATATTCTGGGTTAGAAGAGGCTCAATAGATTTCTTAAATTTCAAATGATATGAAGTATGTTTTCTGATCACAAAAGAGTAAAATTAGAAATAAATTACAGAAAAGTATCCAAGAACTCTCCCAAATACTTGGAACCTAAATAATATATTTCTTAATAATCCAATGTCCAAAAAAGATAGCAAAAAGGAAACTTTAATGTATTTTCAACTAAATGAAAATGCAGGGGCTGGGGATTTAGCTCAGCGGCAAAGCGTCTGCCTGGCAAGTGCAAGGTCGTGAGTTCGGTTCCCAGTACCGGAGGAAAAAAAAAAACCAAAAAAAAAAAAAAAAAAGAAAGAAAATGCAACACATCAAACTTTGTGAGACATCTCTAAAACAGTACTTAAAGAGAAATGCATAAGCTAATCACTGATGTTAGGAAAGAAAGATCTAAAATTATTGATCTACTTACCACCTTAAGAAAACTAGAAAAAGAAACTAATTAAATAGAAAGCAATTAAAGAAAGGAAATAGTAAGAATGAAAAATGAATGAAATAGAAAGTAGGGAAAAGAAACAATGGAACCAAATGCTTTTCTTAAAGAGATCATCATTAAAATTAATGGATCTCAAGGCAGAATGATCAGGAGAAAAGGGGGTAAAGAATACACAAATACCAATATAAAAAATGAGAGAAGTGACATTCCTACAAATTCTACAGACATTAAATGGGTAAAATGTTAGTATTATGAGCAATTTTATACCACTTAGACAAAGTGCATTGAGAGGTACAAGCTACGAAAGTCTCTCAGGAAGAAATAATAACCTGAGTAGCTCTGTATCTACTGAAGAAGTCAGAATTACAGATCAGAACCTTTCCACCTAGAACACGGGATTCAGTCAACACCATCTTCCATCATTCATACAACCAATAACCCATTCCTATCTTTTTTTGTTCAGACCTTCTCTTCTATCACCATTGGTTAAGTTTTGCTTAAACTATTATAAAAGCTTCCAAGCTGTTCCTCTGCTTGCTTACTTCCCTGAGGAAATCTTTTGAACAAAGATTCTTTTGAACAAAAGAAACAACTTTAACTTTCTCTTCTACTCTACAAGAAAAATCGACTTCCTACAGTTCTCTCACATTTTCCTCATCTTTTGAAACAAAGCACTGACTGCCCTTCCTTCATTTTCTTTACATTTTCTTTACAAGGATACTTATAAAGAAGTTAGAGATCATCTATCTTTTCAGGGCAATGGCCACCACCCATAAGACTTGGGAAGGCACCTTGGCTTCTGAAGCAGAGTGGCTGTTTCCTTGCTGTATAAAATATTCAGGGCTCCTGAACTCAAGATTCCACTCCTGTAGCAAGACCTACTGTGTGTGCAGAGGTCGTGTGGTCTTCTTTTTATCGTACTAAAGGAATAGAACTCAGGGAACCAGACCATCCCACCCCCAAATTTTACCCAATACCTTGACCTTTGTTTATTTCCGACTGCCGAGTTTCAAGTTTTAAACTGGGATTCTTGAAACTGTGCAAACCAGTATTTTAGGCAGCAAGTAGGGTAAAATTTCAGCTCCTCTGAGGTTCTCAAGCCTTAGAATCTCTTGGAGAGGACGTCATCATTGTCCAGTTTTCATGCATGTCAGAAACTGTGGCTCTGGAAGGGAGCCCTTGGCACTGACTGTTGAAAGCACCCCAGGTAACATCCAACCCGCGGCCACATTACAGCAATCTGTAGGACAGAGTTTGCATTCGGGGACGTCTAAAATCTGACTTAAACAAGACATGGTGGTGCACACCTGTAATCCCAGCACTCAGGAGGCTGAGGCAGGAGGATTGTTGTGAGTTCGAGAGCACCCTGGGCTACAAAATGAGCTCAAGACCAGCCTGAACTGCATAGTGAGACCCTGTCTCAAAAAGACAAAAAATAAGTAAATAAATAAAATCAGACTTAAATTTTGAAACTCATTTTCCAGGTTAAAGAAAATGGAAGCAACTACGAGACAGGAAGAGAAACATTTTCACAAAAGCCAGATGAAATATGGAAGCCAGGATGGACACGTAAAAATGGAAAAAAAAATAAATTCTGAAGTCTAGGATAGAAGGACACAAAAAAGAAAACGAGATGCATCCAGAGCAGTTGGGTACTGAAGACGGTATCTGAGAAAGAGGAAACATCTAGTGGCTACTGGGGTCTAAGGATAACGCACAGAGGAAAAGAGAGGCACAACCTTGAAAACTGGAAAAGAATGACTCCCTCAGGGAGACCAGAATCCTCGGGACTAGCAGAGGCGGCTTCTTCAGCTAAAAATACAGAATTCTTTCTAAAAAGTAGTTGAAGGACAGCTCCTTAAATTTAGGACAGCAACATTAAGTTGTTCAAGGAAACAAAAATCAGAACAGGTTGGAGGAGGGAGAACCTGGACCGCCACAGCAAGATACTCCGAGATTGATTAGGTGAGTTTCAGGGCGGGTGGAGCCCTGAAAGCACACACGGGATGCGCATGCGCGAATCAGGACTGGTCGTGGGCGGGCAGAGATGCTGAGGGAGGGAACGTGGGCCAGGGGAAGGCAGGACTCTGGTTAGATGCTGGTCTGATAGGGAAATATTTCCGGCGAGCGAGTTTTTAAAAGCTTAGTTGGGCAATATGCATTTCATGAGTCAATGACTGATAGAATTTTTTGGATATTCACTGTCAAGGATTGTATCGTCTACAAATAAGGATATTTCTGACTCAAGTCGTTTTATTTCTTTCTCTCGGTTGATTGCTAAATGTCTCCACTATCATTGCAATGGTGTCTGTCTTTTCAAGTTCATTATGAGGGGCTGGGGATTTAGCTCAGCGGCAAAGCGCCTGCCTAGCAAGCGCAAGATCGTGAGTTCGGTTCCCGGTACCGGAGGAAAAAAAAAAAAAAAAAAAAAAAAGTTCATTATGAAATTTGATGCGCTGACATTTAGTGTATGACATTTTTAGCGCTGACATTTATAATTATCTCTTCCTGTTGAATTTCTCCCTTTACCAGTATGTATTGGCATTCTTTGATTCTTCTGATCAGTTTTGACTTAAGTCTACTTTGTCTGACATCAGAACAGCCACTCCTGGTTGTTTTCTATTTGTTTACTTTCACTCTTTGTGGGGGGTTGGCACGTGTGCGTTAGGTGTGTCTCTTGCAGGCAGCATATAGTTGCATTTTGTTTTCTGACCCAATCTGTGAGTTTGTATTTTTTGACTAGTGAGTTAAGACTGTTTGTGTGGATTTTTTTAGTATGTAAGAAAGTGAAACTAATATACCAACTACCTTGGCTGCATTTATTGATGTCAAACATTAAATCTGGTTCTTCCACAGGGCACAAGAGCCATGTCTGTTATCCCAGCTCTTCAGAACCTGGGGCAGGAGGTCATTTTAGCACAACGTGCAAGGTCAGCCTGGGCGACCCAATAACAGCTCATCTCACAAAAGAAAGAAAGATAAAGAAAAAAGAAGCCACACGTTTGGTTGTTTATTAAAACAAAAAGGGAAATTAAGGCAAAAATGGGAAACAAAACAGACTAGCATTAGCATGTTCAATATTGAGTAGACAATTTCAGCTGAGGATATCCAAAGAGTTCATTTTACTCTTTAAAACCTTAATACAGATGATCAATTTGACTAGACATTTATCTGAAGTGTTATATTTCTACAATTAGTGGATGGTCAAACGTGGTTCGGTATCATTTTAACTAGCTATTGAATGTAAGTCTCACATCCAAGAAAAATTCCACTGGTAAAATGAATGAAAGTGGTAAGAGCAGGTATGGTTTAATTAATTTTCTTAAAAACACTGGCTTCCTGACCCAGGTGGTAACATCTTTCCAATTGTCTTTAACAAGTTCAAATCAGTGACTTATTATGCAAAGGATGGTGAATAGACATTTTTCATTCTAATAAAGGAGCCAGGGGAGAGCTGTCTATCAATGCAATTAAAACTGAAAAGCAACAATTTTCATGAACCCTTCAATTCCATAGTCATAAAAAGTTTTCCAAACCTTGCAAAAGGTACAAGTGTGTGTGTGTGTGTGTGTGTGTGTGTGTGTGTATGTGTGTGTGTGTGTGTTGAGAGATAAAAATAGAGACATAGCAGGGCTGGGGATTTAGCTGAGCGGGCACGGCGCCTGCCTGGCAAGCGTGAGGCTGTAAGTTCAATTCCCGGTACCAAAAAAAAAAAAATAGAGACATATGAGAAGGAAATCAAGGGATGGAAGGAGGAGCTGGATGGGAGGGAAGAAGGCTGAAAAGGGAATTAGGACGTGTCATACACATGTGCCAACTCCACAAAAGAAGCATAAACTTACATTGCAAACACGTACCAGAAAAGGAAGGGGATCAAGAGATGGGCAGAACGTGGGAGGAGGGAAGAGAAAGGTAATGAAAAAGAGAAATTAAAGATGTGTTACGTATAGGTACTAACTTCCCACAAACAATGTAAACATTATGTATTACAAACACATACTAAATTTTTTTAAAAGGAAATTGGCAAATCATAATGTGCATGTGTGCTTTAAGCCTGATGAAGGAGACACCCGGTACAGGCAGGGGCAGTTCTAAAAGCACCACACAGCCGAGGCACAACAGCATGGACAGATCTTCCCACACTTCATCACGTCTCCGGCTCTGCCCATGCTCTGACTCCCTCCCTCCTTGGCTGGGCTGGACCAAGAAAAATTTCTAATTGCTGTCATTATCTAAAATTTGAAATGCTCACTGTGGAGATTAAACTCTCATCTCTTTGACGTCTGTATGCACCAAACTAATTACAGAGCTAATAATCTACGCTTTGTTTTGTAGAACACTAATAAAAGGCTATCATTTCTCATTTCACCTACATTTATGTACTACCCCTGGAAGGAGAAAACCCAGCATTTCGCTAGTTACTGAGCGCTTGCTGAGCCTTTGTTTATTACCTCATTTATTATCTCCTCAAAAAATATGCACATCTGCAGTATTACTGCCTTTAACAACACTGTAAATCAAGGTACAGATAGGTTAAAGACTCAATCAAAATCTTCAAATCTGTAAATATGAAACTAGGTTTCAAATTTTAAGTCTGAGCCCTAAGCATATGATCTTAACTTTCACACTACTACCTTCCCATAAATGAGCTGCACCATTTCACTGTGAATCATATTTGACTAAAATTGCTATTGGTGCAGGTCTTCTCTATATAAACAAGGCTTCATTTTAAGATGATACTCTTGCTAGAGGCAGTCTCAGACCTCAGTAAGCTAAATATTAAAATCAAACATCAATAATTTAGCATTTCCATATACTTTACTGTTTCTCCCACATACATGTTAAAATATCCCCTTTTTTCTAATTCTGATTTATACTTATGTTTTTCTGATTTACAGCAATGCCAAACTATATGTTAAGTATAGAAACACCAAAAGGCAAAATATTTCAGAATAGCCAACACTGAAATCTCTGAACTTTTCCAAAGAAAATGTGTAGCAATATTTAAGGATATCTGATTTGGGTTTGAAGCAATTTGGCATTGTATTATAAACTAAGTTGACTCTTTGATGATAAAAACTGTGATCATTTTCCTGTGGTTTGTCACTGATCTCTGTTTTTATTATTTTCTCTTTCTGTAATAATGAAATACCATCTTACCTTTGGATAGCACCACTTTGTAAGAGCTTTGCTGGCCTAGAATGAGGATGTCCTTTTGCATGTTGCAGATTCCCCTCCAGTGCAAAGCAAAGTCAATATAGGGATATAATAACCTTTTATTGCATAATGTGTTTCTAAAGCCTTTTTTACATCAAACGAATAATGAGTATGCGCTATGGGTTTTCCTTTACAAATTTTAAACATAGAGATGAAATCAAACCACCCTGAAAGCTGCCTTCTTCAACTTTAGTTCCACTAGTTATAAGTACTTATCTCCACCATTATCTAACGTATCTATGTTCTACACCTTGCTAATGTTTTTACATACAGATCGCATGGATCCAGACATATTCTAGAATAATGTTTTATGGGTTTGTGCTTTACAGAAACATCCAGATTCTTTCTGGGATTTTACTGCAAGCATTTATTGTATGTTTTTAAAACAGAATCCTTAAATACCTACGTGTAATTTGAGAGTAGAGATGAGAAGTAGAATTTCTGGTTGTGGCATATGTCTTGGTCTCAGAGATATTTCTGTCCTAGACAATTATATTTGTGCCATAAAGGCTGAGGCAATACAATAAAAGCCTCCTCAATCCCAAAGAAAGGGTATAAAAGTCTACCCATTTAGCGGCAGTTGTATTTTCCTGAAGGAAAACACACCCCTATGAAAGTCCAGAGAACCTGACATTAACCGTCTCTGCTGCTAAAGGGAAGTCAGGCAGTCTCCCCAGACTTGGTTCTATGACCTACAAAGTTAGGAATTAGGGATATGTGATTTCTTAGAAATTATCTAGGTCTACATAGCATATTTCTATTATTCAGATATTCACTCACTGAACAAGCATATTCAAGGAAAGCCCAAGAATTTACAACGTGGGGCTAGGGTGTAACTCAGCAATAACTGTACTTGCCTAGAGTATGAAGCCTTGAGCTCAATCCCTACTGCCTCCCCTCCCCCTACACAAACAGAACCTACAGTTTTCCCACAAAGACATAACAGGAAATACTACCAGGAAGCAAAGCAATGCATAAACAAGTATCAATTAAACAAATACAGTAAGCTACAAAATGTGTGTTTTCAAAAGTAAAGGTACAAAAATAAGCACATTTGCTTTATTTACCTGAATAAAGAAGCTGATTATTTTACTTCTAGCTGCAAACAGTGCGTGCTGTACTCGAGTGAAGTCGCCCCACACAGGTGGAGAAGGAAACTCATTTTAAGAGGTGCTCCTGTGGCCCCCAGGGACCCCGAAGTGCAATTCCCTGGAAGAGCTGCGCCCGTGACTGACACTCAGGGTCCTGCGGTGGTTTCTCATGTTCTCCGGATTCCTAGCTCAAGTGCCATCCACTGCTCTGTCCTCCCAAGTCCAGATCCCCTCGCCACTGCGCCCCAGGTTGTCAGCACCATTCGCACTGGATGCCTGAGCAGAGTGTTGCCTGGAGTGGCCCTGGGAACGGACCTCGCCAAGAAGAGACTTGTGAGTTTAACGCTCACCACACGCCAAATAATTAGACAACTCAATTTCACTTGACTCTTGTAGAACTGACCCCAACTTACCACCAAGATTTATTTTTCACCACAAAGAGAAAAATACAACCATGGTTACCCACACTTTAAAAATTCCTCTCTTCTTGCACAGAGCCTATACATCTCTTCATTTATTTGTACTTTCTTTGAAACTATTGTAGCTTCAGAAGCAAAAGGACAAAAAAAAAAAAAGACAAATCAAAACACAATGTAGAGGAATTTATAATACTGTCTTATCCGTCACTGGAAAGGATAGCTAGAAATAAATGATAAAGAACACTGATATAAAATGAAAAATCTCTATGATAGTGTCAAGACTGCATTTAATAATTATGCCACAAATGAAAAACCCAGCCAGGACAGGACTGTAAGTTGCTCTTGCACAGTGGCATCCCTGGCTTAATGGATCATAGCTTGCATCCGGTTATTACCCACAGCGTCCACCCACACCAAGGAGAAGATGGAGGCACTTCCAGGGTAAGGATTTCAAAGCACAAGTTCCTGACAGCCTATGTCAATGGGTTAAGTTAGTTTAGTTCAGAGAACATTTATTATGCACGGGTGTTCTACTAGCTGCTAGGTACACAAACATGCCAAATGAGGGTCACTATCAGAAAGAATTCACCTTCCATCAGTCTTACTTCTAAGTCCTCAAATCTCGAGATGGAACCAGTTTTAGAGTATATAATCTTTAAACAAACAAACAAAAACCTAAAGAGGAAAAAACCAAGTTACAGACGAATTTTATAAGTATTCAGCCCAACTCATGTAGTGGGGAAGTAATTAACGTGCCAGAAGTGTTAGGGATGATCATCTGAATAATTCAAGAAACTGTTTTCACATAATTCTAATAACTTTTAACAGAGTGCTTGGGGAAATCAGGACAGTTGCATGGAAAAAACACCAGACTACAAGTTAAAAATGGGGTTTTAGCTCTAGTTCTTTTACTAACTCACCATATTTGCTTGCATAATTTAATTTCACTTAAGTGGATTTCAATATCTCCAGCTGTGAGAGATGCAATTAAGGTGATCTATGCCCCCCTGCAGTGCTAGCCCCAAAACTGAGTCAACTATTAGAAAGTAGGAAAAGTTGGGGTCAGTTCTACAAGAGTCAATGAAACTGAGTTGTCTAATTATTTGGTGGACTATCTGCTGCCTACTAGAGGCCTTGGTGTATGGAACAGTACTCTTCTGATGACCATAACACTCTGTGAATAAAATGTTTAATGAAGATAACTACAGGACCTAACTGTAAATGAATCAGGCTACTCATATTGAAGGTGAATTTCCACCTTCAATTTTAAAATCCTTTCTTGTTAGATGGAGATCACATTTCTGACTACACAAATTGTGGCAAATACAAATTTAATCCTTCTGTGGTTCTGTCCCTTGTTAGAACTACATTTGTGTCTCCATGTTATTGAGTCTGATTTTTAAAATTAATTTTTTATATGTTTCTTCAAATGTGGAATGTAGCAAAAAATTATCCCATCAGTTCTTAATTGTTATATCACACCTCCAGCAGGCTCTTGTGTTGTTTAGGTAATGGGTTAATTTATGCTAAAATAAAATACCTGGTTAGAAGTCTACTTATGGTTGAGTTAAACTAAGATTTATTGTAACTTCCATCTGTTATTTTACTTTGTGTTGACTACATATTCAACCTCTGGCTTATACATATACATCTTAATTTAACTTACTTGATGTTCCAATGAGATAAGAGAAAATTATCCTTATTTGGGGAAATATGTAACTGTAAAAGATGGACTACCCTGAGGTCTTAAACATGCTCAACAATTTAACCATTCTTACATTCTTGTCTTTCTCAACACACTTCCTTTCAGGTTGATGTCTCCCGTGTATAAGTAAATACTATAGCTCTTCCCCCACACGGACTACCAACCTCAAAGTAGCCATTGTCCTCATACAGAGTCACTAATGATGTGTAATTTCTTGCATAAAATTAGTTTTTTCCCGGGGCTGGTGATTTAGCACAGCACCTGCCTGGCAAGTGCAAGGTCATGAGTTCAACTCCCAGTACCAGAAAAAAAAGAAAATTAGTTTTTCCCAGACATCAAAAAGATAAATAAATGAGAACTTCCCTTCACTCCTCTGTGAAGAGACAACTCACAGAATGGAGAGAGTTTTTGTCAGCTACTATCAGATAAGCGACTAATATCTAGACTGTATAAAGAACTCAGAAGAATTAGGTCCTCCAAATTGAGAGACCCAATAAAAAAATGGTCATCTGAAATGAATAGACACTTCTCAGATGAAGTACAAATGGCCACTAAGTACATGAAAAAATGTTCAGCATTGCTAGCCATTACAGAAGTGCAAATTGAATCAACACTGTGATTCTGTCTCACTCCATAAGGAATGACTATACTCAAGAATTTGAGTAATAACAAATGCTGGAGGGGATGTGGGGGAAAACACAGGCAGAGTTGTACTGGTACATAATATAGCATCATAATGAACTCTACCTCCGCACAACCCCAACCTGAACCCAGCTTCATATGGGGAAATCAACTTGTGCACCTTGATTCACATCCACCCCTTCTATTATCACTCTCGCCTAGTAGCCCTACTCCTATTACTTTCATCTGGTCTAATAATACATCCTTCTCCTTTCTTGTCTTTTGTGGATTCCACATTTTAGAAGAACATGTGATGTTTATCTTTCTGAGTATTTTGCTCAACCTTCACAATAGAGCAGTATGTAGCCATAAAGAAGGAAGAAATGTCCACTGCAGGGAAATTAGTAAGTGACTAATTGGTTTATTGTCTATGTCCTTATTAGAATAAAACCCTCAATCCTAGAAGCAGCTGAATACTGCATTTAAGACTATGTAAGCCTGGCCAGCACCCAGGAAGCCACATGGCAGGGAGCACCGGTCTTTGGGCTGGCCGCTAGCTGCACAGCCACCTGGGAAGTGGGCAGTTCGTGCCCAGAAAGCTGCATGGTGGCACGTGCTGGTGCGCGCCGGCCTTCAGGCCAGCCGCCGCTGTGCAGCTGAGAACTATCACGGCACAGACAAGCAATGACACAATTGGCCCTCCAAGCATCAGCCGCAGAGGCCTGCCCAAGGACATGTGTGAATAATCCCGACATGGAGAAACTCCTGGGAATACATGCCACAAATGGATCGCTCTTGTCCCTGCTGGACCAGAAAGGTCCAGAGTCAGCAGAGGAGCAGCTGCTGAACAAGGACTCGGAGAACACGAGAATGCAGACTACACCCTAAGACTCAGAGGTCTAGCTGACCGGGGTCACGAGAGCCATTCCAAAGCTGGAAACCAGGAGGACCTTGCACAATACCTGGGGAGACCCTCTGGAAGACATTCTTCCCCCGACAGTACAGGCTGCAGTGGAGGAGCACGTGGAGCTCCAGAGAGGTCTGCACTGATAGTCCTGCTGCCTGTGCTGATGGTTGGGGAGAGGACACTAACTGGTTGTGGGGTCCCAGTGCCATGGGAGGCTGGAGAGAAAAAGCTACAAAAAAAGGCTTTTGCCCAAGATGGCTCACTTGAGATGTTAGTAAGAATTTCCTCCTCAGTATTCTATAGCCAAGACAAAGAGGAGGCCAAGGAGAGAAAACAGAGACTGAGAAAAAGCAGCTGCTTTTGCTGCAGCACTAAGAGAAACAGACCCTAAGTATGATTCTCGGGGCCCCAGGAAGAACTGGATGACTGCATTCATCTGCTACCACTGTTAAAAGCCAGGTCACCTCAAGAGGAACTGCCCTAAGAAGCCCCCTTCGCCATGCCCTGAATGCAAATGTGACCACTGGAGATCGGTCTGCCCTCTGAAGTGGAGGCCCCAGAGCTCAGACCCATCCTACCAGTTAGTCCAACAGGAATGAGGGGACCCGGGGCATACTCTGCCTTCTCCCACTGGCCAGACTGTCATCTCTATGGAGGAGCTCCGGGTAATCAGGACTATAGAGGAAAAAGAAAACCCCCTGTTGCTAGACACAGGTGTAGGTCTCTTGGTCCTTCTTTTCAATCCTGGCCTTCCAGCCATCACACCTCAGTGAAAGGAGTCACTGGTGAGGAGGTAATATGCTATTTTTCACAACCATTAGGCTGTAATTACTTGTTAGATCTTTCTTGCATATCTCTGTCTTTCTGAGAAACCACTTTGAAGATACCACCATGTATTACAACAGCCATTGATATTTTCCTACTAATCTATCCATAACTCTGTAATGTTTGTATTGCTCCTATGCTATTTTGTAAATGGATATATGTTTATTACTATGTGTTTCCTACAACAACCATGGAGAATAGTCAATGAATATTCAATTGGTCACTCATGTATAGCTCTATTTATTTTCTTTAGAAGCCACTTTGAAGATACCAAAGTATAGTACAACAACCACTGATAATCTCCTACTACTTTTATCTGTAACTCACTATTATTTGTCTATTTGTTTTCCTAAGAAACTATCTTCTGGATAACAATATGTAAAACAACCATTGATAATTTCCTACCACTTTGTCTATAATTTGGCAAGCCCCCCTATTACTAGATTATCCTTCTTTTACTCTTTAAAATAAAGAGAAAAAAGACTGTACAAGCCCTTCCACCGAAGTACTTCAGCACCCCTATCTCATCATGCTGTCTATATAATGTGAAAGATACCATTGATATTTCTGTTTTCAGGCTAGAAATAAAATGTTTCTCAAAATGTTTTGAAAATAAAATTAATAAACACTCTATTGGTTTGTTCCAAATAATCTTCATTGTCTTTGATTTCTACGAAGTATTAAGTAATAAAACTAAACATCAATCTACATAATCAACCTACTTCTAAGATATGGCACAAAGAAAAGAAACACCTGTTCTGGAAGTATTTTCATATTGACTAAAAAGACTATTTTATACCTATGTCTTTTCATAGTCCTCATTATTTATCAGTACTCAATAGATGAATGTGAAAATAGGAAAACAAGACAAAACTTGCACAACCAAAACCAATAAAATATAAGAATAAAATGTCCATATTTTTAATTTTTCATTTAATAACTTTTACCTTAGTGGCTATTATGCTTTAGGTACTTTTTATGTCTTGAGATACGTAAGAGAACAAAAAAGACAAAAATTCCTGCCTTTAGAGGGTGTCTGTTTAACAATACTTATATGTAACAGGAAGTCGATACAGTCACTGGTTCCTTTATTACCAACAGGACAAAGGATTTGCACTCTCTACAAGTACAGTCCACAGCCACAGGGGAAGCAGCTATTGTCGTAGGGAAGGTGTCAGAAATGACAGCAAGCTGCACTGTCTTTTTGTCTAGCCCTCTCTGGCAGACAATGCAACTGCAAGCTTTGAATGTCTGAAGAATATATTCACAAAGAGTAGTACCAGTGGCTTTGAAGGTTTGGATTACGAATCTAATAGCAACATAATCTGGTATAAGAGTGACTTTTCCCTTTGGAATCATTCCCAATCATGCACATCTGGATAAAGCCATGAGGTAGCAATTGGGGCTTGTTCAATAGCAACACCTTGTTCCTTTCTTCATTTCTTTCTCTTCTTCCTCCTCTTCCTCCTCCTCTTCATTCTCTGTCTGTCTCTCTCTCTCTCCCTCTTCCTCCCTCTCTTTTTCTGGCAGCCAGTAGGAAAGAGGAAGCCCTGAGGTATGTAAATCCTGCTTGGTGAAAGATAACTGCTGAATTGTGAGGAGATACATCGAAGCTGTTCAAAGATCACTTGAGTGATTCCAGGGCTTTGTTTGTTATTAGGATATCATTGTTGCCATGTTAGTTTTGTGAAGAAGACAGAAAACAAGCAATAAGTCCTCTCATCTGTCTTCAAAAAGCACAAACATCTTCTGAGCAGCCACTACATATGTAGTACATTGATTGTAAGGCTCAAGTGGTAAAAGAAAACCTGCATTCTATGTGTGCATGTGTGTGTGTGTGTGCATACGTGTGCACATGCATGTTCGAGAGAAGGGTGTAAACATAAATTATATAGAATGATGTCACTTCTCACACCAACACTGCTTTTGCCCTCACTCCACTCACACCACTTTCACCCGTGGAGACAGACAGCCAGGAGAGACCTTCATCTGTAACATGCGGAAAGACACAAAGCTTGTCCGCAGAAATATTACTATTATTTCCTTAGTAAATATTCGCTAAGGAATATTTACTCAGTAGTCAGAGACATCTGGTACAATTAAGACTTGTGGCAGCCCCTGACCGAAAGGAGATTAAGATATAATAAGGAAGAAGAACTGAAAAAAAAAGAAAAACAGTAAAGGCAAATACACATAGGTTAGGTGACTCATGAGATTAAAAGAGGAAGGCATATTAAATTGAAGATTACGTCTGTGTAGGAGACAAGGTTGAATTTATTTTAAACTCCTACTCTTGATTCTGGAAATTTTAAAGATTTGGTCACTGTTTTTCAGCATTTGTATTGTGGGTTACTTAAATTTAACACAGCCCTGCAATCTTCCATCCCGTCTATTTCAGTCCTCTGTGAGACTCTCTGCCCAAGCCATTCATATTACTTCTTTTTCTCTTTTCAGCTATTCCTGCTCAACAATGCCTAGTTTTAATAGTACCATGGAAGCAGCAGTCAAGATGGAAAGAATCTCACACTGTTAAAGGAGCATTGTAAACATAAATAAATAAATTTTAAAAAGAGAAACGTTGTAATAAAACAACGCTGAGATGACAAGTGGAGGGGGAGGAAGTCCTCTAAACACAAACAAGCATTCCCCAGAGATCTGAATTTTCAATACCAAGAAACTGCTTCTGACCTGCAAGGCCTTTCCATCCTCGGTAGGAAAATGATGATATGATTATAATTCTTCCAAATCACAGTGTGGTACAGTAGTTAACTTTTAAAGTTTTATGAGTGCACATGTGCAATACATGATGCTTACATCCATCTGGGGATAGGCACCTGTGCATAACACATCTGGATTCTTTTTACTCCCTTCCCCCCTCGCTAGGCCCCTTTCCCCATTTCCATTACTATTATTATATTTTTAGTTCATGTTTGCGACATATGATGGCATTCACTGTGGGTAGCTGTAGTAGTTAAGTTTTCACTTCCCATAACTACCATGGCTATCTGAAGAGTAAGGCGATGCCTCATCTGTGTGATAAGCAAAGGTCCCCAGGCCTGGTGGGGCTCAAGACAGTCTGGAGCCTGCGATGGGTAGAGGATGCTGAGTGTTTGTACTGGAGAATCAGTGCCCTTCCCTGCCTGGTAGCCCAGGCAACAGGAGTTGATGATGACTGCTTCTCCATCAGCAGCAGCCCACGTGCTTTCTAGAGAGGGAAAAAAACATTACCAGAGGTTGTATTCAGACAAGACATGCAGTACAATTCGTTAGAAGTAAATTATCATCTCATTTATCCACTAGCTTTGTTTGTGGAGGCTCACAAGACAGATGCGATCCAAAGAAGAAGAACGGAAACAGAGGGAGTGTGCTGGGAGCCAGGAAGGAGTGCACACTGCACAGAGGCCCAGGGCCGCTGTGGAACCCTGGCGGAGCTGGCGGAACCCTGTCTTCAGGGGGCCCCAGGGTGGGCAGCGGGCAGAGCCGTAAACAATCCAGAACGTGCGAAGGGAGATGCTGGCTGGCTTTTGGAGGCAGAGAGAATGAGAAACAGCATAACAAAGACATTTATATCTGGGCTGGAGATTTAGCTCAGCGGCAAAAGTGCCTGCCTGGCAAGCATTAGGTCGTGAGTTCGGGTACCGGAGAAAACCCCCCCCCCAAAAAAAACAAAGACATTTATTTCTAATTCACTTAGTGGATAACATATGAATGGCAACGGGGTGTCTGACTTTTTGAGTTCTTTATGTAGGCGAGATATTAGTCCTTGTCTGAGGAACAGCTGGCGAAAAATTTTTCCTACTCTATGGGTTGTCTCTCTACTCTCATGTGGTTCATTTTGCTGAGCAAAAGCTCTGTAATAAGATGAGATCCTAAATGTTGATTCTTTGTATTATTTCCCGTGTGAACAAGGTTTTGTTCTTTTTTTTTTTTTTTGGTTTTTCTCCGGTACCAGGAATCGAACTCACGACCTTGCGCTTGCCAGGCAGGCGCTTTGCCGCTGAACTAAATCCCCAGCCCAAGGTTTTGTTCATGAAGTCTTTGCCTCTACCTATGTCTCCAAGAGTTCTGCCTATTCCCTCTTCTAGCGGAGTTAGTGTTTCTGTTTTAACGTTTAGGTCTTTGATCCATTTCAATTTTAGGTTAGTGCATGGTGAGAGACATGGGTCCAGTTTTAGTCTTTGGCATATGGAAAGCCAGTTTTTCCAGCACCATTTATTCAAAAGGCTATCTTTCTTGCACTGAATGTATTTGGCACCTTTGCCAAAGATGAGGTGACTGAGTGTGTTTGGAGTTGTTTCTGTATTTTCTAATCCATTCCATTGATCCTTGGCTCTGTTTTTTTGACAGTACTGTGCTGTTTTTATCACAGTAGCTTCATAGTACAATTTCAAGTCGAGGATTGTGATGCTCCCTGCCTTGCCTTTGTTTCTCAGACTTGTTTTTGCTATTCCATGTCTCTTCTGGCTCTAAATCACTTTTAAGATTGTTTTCTTTAATTCTGGGAGATATGCTATTGGTATTTTGATGGAGATTGTTTAAGTCTGTATAAAAATTTCAGAAGTATGGCCATTTTACATAAAGAACTCAGAAAAATCAGACACCCCCCCATCCCAATTTAAAGACCCAATCCAAAAATGGGCATCTGAAATGAATAGATACTTCTCAGGTGAAGAACTAGAAATGGCAAATAAATATATGAAAAAAATGTTCAACATCACTGGTCATTGGAGAGATGCAAATTAAAACAATGCTGAGATTCCAGCTCACCCCAGAAAGAATGCTACCATCAAGAAATCAACCCCTAACAAATACTGGCAGGGGTATGGGGATAAAGGAACACTTCTCCACTGTAAGTAGTAGTGTAGACAGGTGCAACCACTATGGAAATCAGTCTGGAGATTCCTCAAAAAAATAAAAGTAGATATTTCATCTGACTCAGCTATTCGTCTTCTTGGTATCTTCCAGAAAGAATTACAGGCATCATACTACAGTGATATATGCATACCCATGTTTATAGCAGCACAGTTTGTAACAACTAAATCTTGGAAACAACCCAAACGCCCATCAACCGATGAACGGATAAAGAAGATGTGGTTCTTTTTATACAATGGAGTACTACTCAGCCATAAGGGGTAAACGTGAGATATTTCTACATAAATGAATGCACTTGAAACCACACTCTCAAGTGAAATAAATGGAGCAGGTGTAAATATCATGTTGCTTTTCTGATGTGAGAAACTGAAAGTGTAAATAAGGACCAAAATGTATAAAAGATGTGAAATAGAAAGAAAATGTTCAAATGGAAAGGGGAACTAGGGAGGAGGGACGGAATGGAAAGAAGAGCAAAGAAAAAAGAGAAAAGAAAGAAAAATGGAAACACATCTTTTTCAAATAAGGAGGGGGAAGGATTGCAGGGAGGGGAGGAGAATGGGAAAAAGGAAGTCAAGACATGTCATGTGCAGGTACAAATTCCCTACAGTGAATGTGGTCCTTATCTACATCTAAAATGTAAACAATAAAATTAATTAATTTAAAAAGGAATGCCAATGGGCTTAGTAATTACTTTCCTTTCGTAGAATGGATGGAAACAACACAATTACACCCCTAAATCATTTTCTAGAGCTTCCAATTGCCTGTGAAAATCAACAAATTTCTAGACTTGACTTGTTTTCTGTACCTCAAAGTCAAGGATAATGGAAGGCCTTTCTGTGTTTAGACTCCACTTGAATGATTTTAGCCTAAAGAAAACTCTTGAGGCAAATGGTTTTAGTGCTTGAATTTAACAACACTCAGATGGAATGTTCTGGTTATTTTCATGGAGGGGGAAAAACATGTTATAAAAGCTTGAGTGTGTTGAACTATTTTACTACAGGTCAAATGTAAAATAGTGAGTATATAATTTTAGTATGTGTAAATTCACTGAAAATTGCTTCCTGCTTTAACCATTAAAACAAGAGCTGTATGAATTTTAATGACTAGAAAGAACTTTGTTTTGTTTTCGTTTATTTATTTTTTTCAGTACCACAGATGGAACCCAGGGCTACTTACATGGTAGGCAAGTGCTCTACCACTGAGCTACCACTCCTGCCCCCAAAAGTCCTTTCAAGCATATTTTTGCAATATCAGAAAGGAGCTGGTGGCACCGTCTGTCCAGACACCATGTCTTCTTTTCTTTACTTCTTCATCCTTCTAAATGAGAAGCAGCTGGTCTCGTGTAGCGTGTGCCGTTTGTTTGATGTGGGTTCTTGCCTGAGAACAGCTCAGGTTGTTTACCCACACTAAAGCACGTAGAGGTTTCCACTTTGTTTTCAGTAATGGTACTTATCATTTACTTTATCTTAGCACATGGGACTGGAGAAAACACTAGAGGACGAGTTTGATGTTGTTGTGCAGTACTTTTCATTAGGAAGAGACGCATCTCAAATTTTATAGTCTATTCTGTATGTAAATAGTATTTTGCTTTGTTACTTAATACTGAATTTAATGAATGTTTACTTAGTATCTAATATGATATGAAGGTCAGTAAAGATGAGTGATAAACAAATTTCTGCTCTGGAAAAGGCTAAAAATGTAGTAAAAAATATTTCACATGTTCTTACAATAGAAGATGGATTAAAGGAAGTAGCATAAAAATGCAAAATAGCGTGAAGGCTCAACAAAGAGAAAGCGCCAAAGAAGAATCTCTCTTAGCAGAGGCAGGGGCAGAGGAAAAGGGAAGGTATTCCAAGAAGAGAGGGTACAAACACATGGGAAGAAGATGGAATCATGGAGTGCCCTGGGGTAAAATGCAAAGTCCACTTTTACTAGAATCTAAGAGAAGTACCAGGAAGTATTAAACCCGGGAAATTATGGAGCCTTGAGCACCTGACTCGGTGGTGAAGCCATGAGAGGGCTCTGGCCGTCTGAGCAGGGCAAGGGGAAGGGTGCTCCAACCACGCAGACATGAGAGAGGCATCAACAGCCCAGGCAGGAGGGAAAGAGACCAAGATCCAGGCAGCGACCTCAGCAATGAAGGAAGGTAAGACAGGTTACCCAGAGGGAACCTGGGTAATGAGGCTAACAATCTGCAGTTTACTACGGAAAATGGAAAAGACAGCAGTTTGGCGTCTAGGCAACTAGAAAATTAGCCTTGTACTCCTTTGTCATAGATAGGGCCAGAAGAAAATTAGTTTGGGCTAGGAAATTAATGAGCTCCATTGTGAACAAGTAGAAATCAAAACCCTGAAAGACAGCAAGAAAAGGAGGCCAAAGAACTCCCTGACCTTGCTCTTTCATGCAGGAGGCAACCTTCTACCCTGAAGCATCATGTTTAAGGCTAAGTCACTGGCCATGTCCTAGGCAAATGTCTTGGCTGAACCCTAAACTTAGTTTTGGTTATAGCTCCCACTCCTCTCACATGAGAAGTAGAATCCATCTTCCTGGCTTTTATTGATTCTACTCAGATTCCCTGGCAACACCACTAGTATTTTTTTTTCCCCCCGGAACTGAGGATCGAACTCATGACCTTGCGCTTGCTGGGCAGGCACTGTGGCGCTGAGCTAAACCTCCAGCCCCAATATTTTTTAATTTCTCATCAGATTTCCTTTCATCTAATAATACCCTAAAATAACCCTTGACAACTCAGTCTTATCCCTTTTTCCCAATACTCTTCAGTTAACATATTTTTAAAAAAATTAAGGTGAGAAGAAATCATGTAAAATGAGAAGAAATCCCTCTATTTTCACTCAGTGTTTGTTTCTGTATTTTTTTTCATTGACATTTGATAACATTTAGATCCTGTCTTTCTATAGTTGATTTGAATTTGGACTTGATTTGAGCAATTAACAAATCTGAAAACCTTTATCATCTATGTCCGTCAACTCTATTTGAAAAAAACAGGGTCACTGATTACTATACACTATATATTACTATACACTTAGACTTATCTTTTTCAATAAAGAAATATTGTCAATGTTTCCCGACTTCAGAGTGCTTTTTCTATCATCTTACCTTAGTAACTTTTCTGTTTGTGAAAGTCATCCATGATAAAAGCCTTAGAAAATACCAAAATCATAAAGAAGAAAATTACTCACAATTCTACAGCCCAGAAATACTCCTTGCCTTTTGCATATTTTCTGCATAATTGTTGATACATGGGATCATAATTTGTATATAACTTTTTATCCTAGCCGTTTTTTTATTTAACATCATGAATATATTGCTATTGAAAATTTTTGGAAGACATCCACATAGCCAAACAGTGCTCCCTTTCAAAACAGAACCTTAGTTTTTTGACCCATTCTTACATACTGGGAATTTGGGTAAAGCCTAACTTTGTAAGAGTATCGATACTGTTACAAGAAGCATCTCTGAAAGGAAATGGCCATCAGGGAAATAACTGAACATCTACCCCTATGCCAAGAATAAAGCTTAATCACAGTTCTATTATTATCTCACCACACGGATCCTTCTGTAACATTAGCACTAACTCAATTATTTCATAAGATTCTTGTGATGACAAATTATGTACAGATATCAGATACTATTAAAATATTTTTAGATATTCTTTGCATTAATAATGTTCTGACTCCTGGCCAACGGTACCTTATGAAAATGATGAATATCTTTTGCATTTGTTTGTCCAGTATTCATTTTATATTAATTGAATTTATTTCATGTTCAAGAACCTCTTCATCTCATCATCTTCAAAAGTATGTGGTGGGCCAGGCTTGTCTAGTAAAAGCCCAATGAACACAGTTATAGGACTAGGAATGTGACCCAATTTAAGTCAATCAAAGTCAGCCTAGGACCTTGGCTGGGAATTTTGGAAAAGAGATGATCCCGAGTCTGTTTTCTGTTGCTAATAACAGAACAGGTGCAGCTGGGTCCTTTATAAGAGAATGCACCCTTCAATAGCACACAGTTCTGGAGATTCAAGAATGTGGTGCCTGCATGTAAGGTGCCTCATGGCTACGTTACAACACAGCAGATGGTATCATGATAAAAGCGTGTGAGGAGAGACCGCATGGTGAGACAGGAAGCCAGAGAGATTTGGGGGACAGGCACACTGTCTTTGCAATGACCTACTTTCACAAGAACTAACCAGAGCCCTGTAAGAATGGCATGCATCTCTTCTGAGGGTGCTGCCCCATGATTTAATCACCTCCTGAAAGATGCTGCTACCCTCAACACCACCACACTGGGCACACAACTTTAGGATGTGACCCTTCGAGAAGCCCAATCAAACCTACTCAAACCACAGCAGAGAGCTTCTTCCACTGGGTTGCTAAACTGTTAGAAGATACCAAAGATCAGAAGACAGCAAGCTTTGTGTTGTCCATGAATATGCTAGATAGATCCCTCCTGAGAGGGAAGGAAAGGTAGGAGAGAAAAACAGGTGGAAATGAAGAGACAGATTTCTGATGAGACTGTTCAATCACCCACATCTTCCCAGCTGGCTATGCATCTAGCCAAGGTCTTTTCAGGCTTGGGAACCAATTAATACCTTGTTTGTTGCTTTCTGCTTTAAAATACCTTGGCTAATGTGGAAGAGATTACTGACAAATCTTAAAGTGTTGCACTGGCCAAGTTCACGTGGGCCACGGGGTAGTAAATATTCCCCTCTGTTACACAGTAGGAGAATGGTGGGTACACTGTGACCTATTGTGCCCTCACATTCAACTTATGTGTCTCCTGAGGTTAGAACTTCGGGGAATTTGGTAGGAAAATGTCAAGTTGCTAAATACGTATTTAGTCAGTTCACCCAAGCTTGCCTATGTGAAAGCAGAGCAAATGGACATCACAAACTTACTGATTTGTATCTGAAGATCTAAGACAGTTGACATGGAAATAACCATCAGCTTTGAAAACCTAAAAAGGAAAATTCTCCACTCCAAGACAAAGCAAGCCAGGGAGGCTGGCAGTAACAAATGAGAATAGGATCCCGAAGCCAGCCCTCTCCAAGAAACTTGAGTGCTACTCCCAGCTTAAAGATGATGCTAGTTAGGATACTTTAGGAGAAAATTAAATCTAATTATGTTAATTTAAAAACAGTGGAAAAGTGTTCTCTGTCACCCCAACTGGAGGTGTGGAGAAAACTAATTATCAGTCCTGATTCTAACCAACTGTCCTGCACCTCCATCAACCTTTAAGCTCAGAGCTGAAATGTGGGTAGCACTTTGTGACCTACCACTAAGAAGCTGAAAACATAGACTCTTGAGATCATGCCTCAACATCCTCTCTGGCTCCGGCTGTAAGGGCAAGAATCATAGAATAGCAAACTTACAGACATTTATAGTGAAAGTTAGATATCAATTCATAGCCTGTGACTATGTCCATGCTGCCTGTTGCACAGTTAGACTTCCAGGCTCAGTTAACCTTGACTCTCCACATCCAGCTGCTTCTTCCACATAGCTGGCCAGATCAGCTTGATCACATCCAGCTGCAGTGTCTGTGTTTTCCAACTTAAAATATGTACATATGTAACTTCGTTCCAGTTTGCTTCATACTTTGTGCCCAGAATACACTGGCCCAGCCAAGGATAATTTCAACTCTACTTGCTAGGCGCACACCCCTCCCCTCCTTCCCAGAATGTTCCTACTTTATGATAAACAATTCCTTCTAAGTAAATCTATTTGCTTGACAACATATGACTCAATGCATTTACCCAATCATATAATAACCTTTCATCAGCCTTGTACTTCCTGCTTGCAAACTGTATTTAAACTGGGCTCTAAGCTGAACTCTAAACTGAACTCTAAACTGAACTCTGATTCATGGCTGATGATTTGGGTCATCAGCCAAGAATTATTTGGCTGATTCATGGCTAGCATAGTATAAAAGTTGCTTTCTAAATCCTCAGTGCAAAGAGTCTTCCATTTGGTTTGATATTGGTTTTTCTAAAACGCAGTGATTAGTTAATGGCATTAACTAAACGCAAATTATCTGGATGTTTTCCAAGGTTGTATGAAACGTCTATTCCAGCAAATGCTTGAATGTGCTCAAACACTAATCATTCTCTGCACTACCCAAACTCCACCAGCAGGAAGTGGGTTGGTACTGATGGCATCCACCAAAACAGGGTTCATTCCCAATGTCCACACCAAATGTGGCCACGATAAGGTAGTGATCTAGTGAAATCCTTCCTGATGAGGACTGGCTGTTCAAGGAGCTCACTGTCCTTCTAGGGCAAGAAGAACTTGTAATCCTGGAAGAGGATTACACTGCCTATTCATTTTCCCCTTGTCTCATTTCCAAATGAGAATTTCATTGAAATTATATTTGATTTTATTTACTCCAGCATGGCGTACTATACTTGCTATATGTGGTTAAACAAATATACCACTTGCCCCTCAATGGCTGGGCCATGAGAAACTATGTCTTAGAGTGGCACAAAGATAGGAACAAAGCAAAGACCTTGATTTAGAGATGCATAGTGTAACTGTAGAAAGCCTATTTGTACTTTTTAGAGAGAAAGCGAAGGTAGTTTTTTTGCTATGTATGCAATAGCCACATTATGTTACAAAGGAACAGTGTTTATATTATGATAAATTTGGAGATGTATGAATTAAAAGAAAGTGTGTTTTTTTAGACAACAAAGGGTGATATGACAGAAATGTATTGATGTTACCTAGCCAGTGTCCTATCAACAGAATGCTTCTTTTTCCTTATGGACTTTTCCGTTTCTAATACATGAGGCTTAAATGGGCTGTCCTAGTTTTGGGGACCTATTCAACCTTACATTTTACAATCAGAATCCATAATTATCCCTTGAGATGTGGGCACATGACCCAAGGTACATCAACCAAATCAGCCTTCGCCCTTTTTCTAACATATTAGGAAAAGAGCACTTTTAGTCTGCTGGTACTAAGCTGACAGAAGATAAACCCAAAACTATTAATTCTCATGCTGCTTCTTAGAGAGCTTCTGAGAATGAAACCAATCAAGAGAGCAGAGCTGAGAGGTATGGAGATTGTTGATAACATTGTATAAGCCCTTAAATTCAGCCAAGCTCAAAGCCCATAAAGAACAACTGCACTTCTTAGCTTTTTGAGCCAGTAAACTCACTTTTCTGCCTCAGTAAGTTCAAGATAATGGTTGGCACTTAGACTCTTAATAAACGTAAACATACTTCGAGTTTCACTCTTCAGTAATTCAAACTTTCAATTTCTAAGTCTGTCTGTTATACAATATTAATTTTCTCAGGAAAAGAAAGTTTTCTCAGAAAATCTTCCTAATTATTTAAAACTGACTTAGTCATCCACCTTGTCTTAATATTCTAAAAATTTCCGCGGACATCAAGACCCTAGAACATGTTTGGTGCAGCCTAGCTGTCATTATGATTGCAACAGCTAAGGGATAGATTGCAGGAAGCAGACTTTACCCAGACGCAGGAGGAGCTGGTTAATTGATAGTGCAGAGGAAAAGTAGGAGACTCAAAGGAGTGGAGTCCTTTAGAAATGCAGGTGCAAGTCAAAGAGTGGCAACTGACTGCAAACAATGTATCTGGCCTCTGAGGTAAGACTGTAGGGTGGAGGAGCTGGTGAGACGTTCACAGGAAGTTATGTGTGGCTTCTGGGACTTATCCTCAATAACCTGCTCATGGATCTAGAGGGCTTTTAATTGCCAGGCCCACAGTTAGGAAGAAGAGCTCCTCGTCTTTGTCACTTTGGCCTCAAAGACACTCAGAGAATAAAGGCTACTGTTCTCATACTTGCATCTTCAGATCTCATACAAATTATCTTTTGGTGAACTTTAACTTAGAATCTTAGAGGAGATATGACTCTGGGAGATGAAGTTCTCGGCTTCTCGACCAAGGTCTACAGAACAATCTGAACTACTCATTTCCTTCCTGTTTATCTTGGCATCAGTGCATGGGCTTCTTAAGCAGATTCAGTATAAGACAAAAGGACACCCACGCTTTTGCAAAGGTGATGCAGAGCTCTCCTGTACAGCTGAAAACGTTACCCCTTCCCCCAGAAGAGAATGCACAAACTACCTCAGTAGGGGTTCTTTTTCTGAGTCACATTCCGCTTTTGTTTTCCTGAAATTAAATACTGAGCTGTCGATACAATTACTATGAGCACATCTTGTTGACTTTTGGTAGCAGGGAAATAAGAAAAGAAGAAAGGAAACGTGGTCAGCTAATATGAATACAAGTAAGTTTATGTCAAAACAAGAAAAATATTCACAACTACAGCATTCCTTACTTCCATAAGTGACCATGTGCTGGTAGCTGATGTCCATAGCTTTCTTTTTCTACAAACCGTCCATGGTCCCTTTGCCCTCAGAAAGCACCTCAGTGAGTGCGGTGTTATTTTCTGATTGGACAATCAAAACCTTCATTTCCTAAGCTTTGTGAAGATCTGTACCTGTACTAGTGCCTCCACTATGGATCAGCTGAAATTTTGATTAAATTTTACCGTAAGTCATATGAGCACCATAGCACTTCAAAGCATTTCCTCCCCCATTCCAAACAAACTCTTCTTTCTCCAATGTACATTAGCAACCCCCTTTCTTTTAAATAGTCAGGATTCATTGCCCAGACAGAAAAAAAAAACGCCTTTTGACAAGTTGGTTAGGTAACATAAGGACTCCATAGTAACCAACTATTCATCTAAGCTTACTAAAACTTTTACTGTGGCCCTTGGTAGAAATTATCCTTCCCTTGGAAACCAAGTCCTCCAAACCATCAGTCAAAGGTTGCAGGAATGAGAAGTAAAATTTCTGATAGTCCGTCCTGTATCAGTTCCCTGAATTACAGTTATGGGAGAATTAGCAGCATTATTAGTCTCAGATGTAATACACATAACCCCACTGGACCTTACTGCAGTCTCTGGTGGTGTTGCTCTTTGGTTGGTGCAATAGCTGAGTTTTCAAAAGGTCACTCCGTACTTCTATCCAGCCAATTGCTCCAAGGAGATGAGTAGTAGATCAGTGGATTCTGTGAACATGAGCTCACTGCCACACTGCATTTGTTATAAAATAAGTTCCTTGTTTAGGGGTAACGCTACGTTGTTGAATAAGGTGTTCTGTACAGAAGACCCGGATTCAAAACAACCTTGGATGGTGACCTTGTCAGAAGCAGTGTCATATCCAAGTCCATATGCAGAGGAACATCTACTCCAGGGAAAGTAAAGCTTCAACCTTTCCCTGATGCAAATGGTCCGAATCATCACCCTGCCAGTGGGTAAATGGCAAGACTTCCAGGGGAAAGGTGCCACGTAAGTGCCTTGGCAGGCTGACACTTACCACAGCTATGTGCACACTGGCTGTGTGTTTCTGAGCCCAGGCATAACTTGCATTCTTTCTTCCATGACCACTTTCTGTGGTTCATGTGATTAGGACAGCAGGAGCTAAGGAAGGCGCTAATATTCACACAACTGCAGATTTTCCCGTGATTATTACAACCCTTCTCTTCTAGTGTCACTCTTCACTGAGCATTCACACAGGTCAAGGTGATTTCATATTTTGCACACAAAGCTTAACCCACATACCTTCTCTTCAGACTCTCTTGTGCCTGATTTTCTGGTTGTGTTACGTGCATATCTCTGACTATTCACCCGAACATGAAGCACTGCATGTGGATCGTGTAGTAGTATCCATGTCTTTGGTTGTATTTTCTTCTAGGTAAAAATAAATAACCAAGTGCACTGCTTTGAGGCCTTCAGAGCAGAACTGTAGTCCCGCAGTATTGTTCTTTAGAGGGTCCCGGCAGAAGCGGAGACACCGGGAAAGCAGACCTCAGTTACGTTCTTCCTTCATCAGTTGGTCATAAGGAGCTCCCCATGAGACCAGAGGTACAGGGAGAGGTGGTGGAAGAAGAGATACGGCAGAAATATGAGCTCTGGGCATTGGGGACACTTGCTCATGCACCAGCTGTGTCCTCAGGCCCTGCTTGAGTCTGATCTTATGTATACTAATTCCATTTAACCATGGAGGGCTGTTTGCACACACCCAACATTTTGCATGGTACCCACATGGCCCTTGATAACTCACATAGTTTGATAACTTAATACACAAGAGTCAAACTTTCTGTTGCTTGTAGCTTTCCCAGAGGAAAGCCTCAGGCTGCTTTTCAAAAGGAGAAAAATCTGCTGCAGAGGAGGCAAAGCTTTGCTCCAAAATTGTTAAAGCTCTGAGCAGGATTTTTTCTGTAGGATGTGCTGAAGCTTCCACAGTGCATCCCTGTCTCACTCTGAGACTCCAGGCACCGTTGGGTCTGCTCAGTCATTTGGGCCGTGATGAAGCAGCTGGTCTGGCTGCTTGGACTCTGTACAGAGCATCACTCCTGCTCTAGCCCCACTCAAACCTGCAGCCTTTAGAGATGCGTAGAGAATGCGTTGGAGCGGTATGTCCAGATGAGCTGTGCGCCACCTCTAAAATTCCCAAGAGGTCCACAAGGCGCTGTGCTTCTTCCTCGGGGTTAGAGCGCCCACACACTGTAACGTTTCCTCCATCCTGAAAGGCCATGTTGACAGACCCCAGGGCACTGGATGTTAAGAAGTCCCACCACAGTGGCAAGCCACAGGGTAGCCACATGGCAGCTCTGTGGTAAGCATGTCTTTGAGTTTCCAGGGTAAGGAGTCTTCTTCAAAGTTATTAGGAGACTTGCTTCTTCACAAGTACCAACACTAATCCAGGAGAGCAGAGACAGTGACCAGGACCCCCAAACCAGCCATCCAGTAATGTTCTGAAAGAAAGCAGAGCCTTGAGATAAGAAATGGAACCAAAAACTAAAGTTCAGTGGCAATGTGAAAGAAAGAAAAACAAAAAGGAATGTCTGCACAGTAGAAAACCACGAAATTAGGGTATGAGAGACTGTTCCGTGATGTCAGAGTGAGGACATCACCCTCGGGACGAGCTTTGGAGGGCCTTCGTCTTCCTCATATTTCCTCCTTGCTTTTGCCACTTGGTAGCTCTTCTGCTCTCAACCTAAATACAGAGTTTTGTTAATTATCTTTGCCAAATATATCAAACTCCACCGCCTCCCTGCTACCTGCAGGTAAAAATCTAGGAAGTCACAGCCAAAAGGCATTTTAATATGGGCCCCAGTGGGCCTTGCAGACTCAGCTCTACCACCTTACACAACACATTGCCCGGTCGTGTGACAATCCTCATCTTCTGCGGCACAGACTGGGTGTTGTCTGAGTTTTCAGCCTCTGCTGAGAGTGTCCTTGCTCGTGGACCGTCCTCTTCCCCTGGGCTGCTCGATCCATTCTCAAGCCCAACTCAAATCCCATTTCTCCGAGTTCCCTGGTTCCCCTGAACAAGCGACTGGCTCCCTCCCTGGTTCCCCTGGCCCAGCACATGGGTCACCGTTAGTCGGAGTGCCCCCATGGAGCCTGCTGTTTATTTACCCATATGCACCTACACCTGCAGCTAGAACAAAGGAGAAGCATAATAATCATCTGATGAATAAATGAATGGGAGGATTTGTCACCAAATGCCTTGCCTACAACCTTCACTGTAGCTCCCATCTATTTGCTTGCAATTTACAGTTGATTTTATCTAAAAACATTAGTAGAGAATTTAGTTTCCCAAAATAACTATGCAAGCATTATTAAAGTCACTAACAGAGCCCTCCCTTGAACTGATTTGCTTAGCGGTCACTTAGGAAAAGCCTGCTGTGTAATGCTTAATTAGGTTTTTGTTTTGGTGGCCCAGTCTTGCATGAATCTCTACTGACCACTTAGCTAAACATTGACTTTCTTTTTTGTTTACTCTTAAAAATTAAGTTCTTCTTCCAGGATAGACAGAGCCTTCTAGCAAAGTGCTGATTTTCAGCATACTGGCTGTGTAACCTTTAGCAGGTAATCCCTACTGCTCAGTCTTTCTGATATAGGGTGTATGACACACGACGACCAAATAATCCAGATCATATAAGAGAACTATCCTAACTCCCAACCTGCTAGATGTCTGAAATGCAGAGTTTGTGTTCCCTAAAATGGAGGAAGGAATTCTAGGAACAACAGAGATTGAGAGTTGGAAGAATTTATTGAGAAAAAAAAGCTCCTCTCTGAGAGGGACAGCAGGGGGCCCGTTGGCTTCTCAAAGGTGTTCATGGTGGGCCAGAACTATAACCAGTCAGTAAGATTACAAGTGTAGTCACTTAGGTAATATTGATCTAATGACAAATCACAGCATGGGTGTGAGGTGGGACAAAACTACAGTGAAGCAGTTGAGACAGAAAAATAAACCACATTGCGACGCCCTCCTCAAGGGCTCAACCCTCAGCCCCGCTCATCAGATAAAAATATCTTCTCACTTTGTCTTATCATGAACCACAAGATACACAGTTCCTGTGTCCTGCTGCACTCCGCTCCTCCCTTTCCATACCAGCTCGTCCCCAGCCCCTGTTACCTGCCTCCCCTGCCTGAGGCCCAAGTGCTCAAAGTTGTAAACCTGTCACCTTTAAGTGACTGCCTTTGCTTGGCTCACCCTTCCCCGCCACAAACCCTGCATGACAAATTCCCCAACCCACACCGGGGCTCAGAATTTGGAGTTCATCTCCCCTGAGCCAGCTGGCTAAAGGAAGAGCTCCCTCCACTTCTCAAGTCCCTCTGAGGGTTTCCTGTGTCACTGGTAATTCTGACTTTGCCATAACCTTTGGTAAAATCTAAAACTGCTGTAACACAATAAGATTACAAGAACAGTTCGACCAGGAATAATGGCACACACCTGTAATCCCAGCACTCCGGAGGCTGAGGCAGGAGGATTGCTGTGAGTTCAAGGCCAGCCTGGGTTCAAAGTGAGTTCAAGGCCAGCCTGAACCACATAGTGAAACCCTGTTTCAAAAAGACAAATGAGGGGGCTGGGGATTTATCTAAGCAGCACAACGCCTGCCTGGCAAGCGTGAGGTCATGAGTTCGATTCCCGGTACCGGAAAAAAAAAAGAATGAAAAAAAGACAAATGATAATAATAACAATAATAATAAATAAAACAAGTACAGTTGCTCAGGTAATATTGATTACATGGGAATCAAATGGGGAAACAAAGTCACATACCAAACAGGCAAGGGAGGAATGAGGACTGTTATGGCTGATACACTATGTCAACTTGGGGAGTCTAGAAGTTTGGCTAAGTGACTCAGCAGGAAGCCAGGGTGCTTACTTTGTATACATCCTGAGCCTGTGGAAGAAGAGGGCATGGAGATTATGTGGGAGCTACACGCCCCTTAGGTGGGGGTAGCCTGATTACAAAGTAAGGCAGGGAAAGAAGCTGCTTGCGGCCATTCCTCCGGTTTTTGCTCTGGCTGTTTGCTGTTCGGCTGCCATTCCCCCCTTGCTCTTGTTGCTTTGTTATCTTCTGCCTCGGAGCCAGCCAAGTATGGACTGAAACCTCCACAAACTGTAAGCTAAATAAACCTTTCCTTCCTTCATTTTGGACGTTGGGTATTTTGTCTCAGCAACGAGAGAAAAGTAACCAAGACAGGACTTTCCTGGAAGGGGCAGATGAGGAGGTTTTGGTCCCCCACCCGAGGTGATGGATGCCTTTTAGAACATCGTCACTGCTGTTCGTCCCTAGGGGAAGTGTGGGTGCAGTCACTCCTCTTCTATACTGAGCACTGACCTTCAGCGAATGCGCCTCCAGCCACAGCTGTCTTTTGCTCTGACTTCGAGGGCCCAGCCCTATCTGACCACCTACAATAATTCTAAGTAACTTCGCTGTCTATAATATTCCTACTGTCCACTGAGGAGACGTATTCCTGCCCATCGTGCAGGTATATTGTGTCAGGATTTTGGTTTTTTTTAAGTGAGTACAAGCGCTATTGAGGTGCAAGCATTCTGAGAGTTGTGTTCCTAATAAATACACTGGTGCACCTCACAAAGTGTTCCATGGACAATATCTGTGCTCTACAATTATTTAGCATTTTATCTCTGTGCAGCATCTGAACAAACCTAGTTGACACACATGTACATATCTACATTTCAAAGCCAAAGCCAAGCACTGCGACGGTACCTGGAATTCAGGAGTCTTGCTGCAGTGTTGGAACTATTTGTTCTGTCATTATTGTAAACTAATATGTTACTTTTAACAGAAACGGGTAGGCACAATAACCTATTCTAGTTTGTTCTGATGTTGGCCAGATTCTAGGCCATATAAATCCCAATTCTAGCATACAGAGTTTTAACTCCGTAAGTTTCAGGGAGTTACTAAATACGAAGAGTTTTGTTTTGAAGATTACAGATTTTCAGCTGTGCCGTTCACCTGTGAGCACGGACGCCCACAAGAACCCTGGCAGGTGCTGTCGGCCGGCTCCCTGCACTGAACCACCTGCCTCTCTGCCGCACTGTGTGAGTTAGGAGGGGCGTTAAACCCACGCCTCCGTGAGTTTTGGCGCAGCGTAACTGTGGCAACAGCTGTGAGAATACATCCTCACATCCGGTGCTATCAGCCCACCCTTTACCGTTTTCCCTTCCTTGAAATCTCACCATTATCATCTCCAGCTCAATTCTCTAGAGAGGAAATTATAAATTAGATCCTTTAACGTCAAGCAGGTTCGTTTATTTCACAAAGGTCTACTGAGTTCTTAATCTGTCGCAAAAGGCAAGGCTCGAGGAGAGATGTGGTGGCGACGAGGACAAAGGGTTCGCTGCAAGCCCGGCCCTGTGAATGGGTTGTGCCCGGAGGAGGCAGGAGGGAAACGCAGCTCATTTCCTGAAGGGACAGAAAGGCTTTGCGGAGAAGGTGGCGTTTCAGCAATCTGGAGATGAGTGTGTTGAGCGGATGAGTTCGAGTTTTTCTAGAGGAATGGAGCTGTGTGTATGGCCCAGGACATCAATCTTAGAGTCTTGAAGATGAGTGAGTGCTTAAAGTTGGGGTGCACAGTGCAGGGGAGCCAGGCTTTCTGGGGGTGCAGTGGAGCGGGGGTGATTGAAGAATAGGGCAACGCGTGCTGTGATCCTGTGAGTCTCAGGAAGACTTCATAGCCACAGCGGGCTTGGAGTAGCCAGGATTCGCTAGTAAGAACCGAAAACAGGCTCTAGATGATCTGGAAGCAGCAGTTATTTATAAGGAGCGGCCACACCCACTGGGGTGGACTCACCTCCACCGCCTCTGGGCCGGCCAGATGGTGCAGCTCCGGACCCTGATAGAGGACACCGACGGCCCCGGGTGCAGAGGGGGCCTGTGAGGCTGCACAGGGGAAACTGGCTGAAAACACAGCCCTAAGGTCCAGAGAAAACTCCTTAGAGAAAGGCAGCTCACCGGAGGGGCTCCGCTACCAAGCTGCCGGACCTGAGCCCGGCCGCAAAAGCGGCTGCTGGCTGTCGGTTCGGCTGCTGGCAAGAGCTCAGAGCCAAGCCCTGCAGAGGCCGCCGGCACGGGCAAGAGCCAAAGCCCAGGAGCCCTCTGCCGGGGTGCTGACCGCAGGGTCACGCCCTCCGCCGAGTCAGTGAGGGAGCTTAGTGCCTGGCCAGCAGCAAAAGAAAACGTTAATTGGCCCCCTCCATGCACAGAGCAGGTGAAAGAGCGAGTTCAGAACGGAGAGGCACAGACGGAAAACTCAACATCAAGAATGTACAAGGGTGAGGAGCTGCCCCGGCTCCAGCAGGCGCGTGAAGCAGAGGCTAAAGCAGGTAGCGGAAACTGCGGGGCAGGGAGCAGGATCCAGGACTCGCCCTCCTTCTCTGCCCCTGGGCTGCTCTCTCACTGTGGACAGCTAAACTACTTAGAACTATTGTCGGCAGCCAGCCAGGGCCGGCCCTCAAAAGGTCAGCGCAGAAGACAACTGTGGCTGGAGGTGCACTGTGGAAGCTCAGCGCTCCGCACAAAGAGGAGCAACTACACCCACACACTTCCCCTAGGGATGAAGAGTAGTGATTGACAGCGATAAATAGACATCAATCACCTGGGGTGGGGGACCAAACCCACCCCTTCCGGGAGAGTGCTTGTCCTTCCCAGGAGCGCTGGCTCCGAGACTTGCTTCCGCATGTGATCTCCTTTAATCAGTGTTACCTAAGCAGCCATACTCGCACTCTTATTGGCTGGCCCTAGTTTTGTTCCACCTCACACGCACCTTGAGACTTCCCATTGGATCAGTGTTACCTAAGTGACTATATTGAATCTGAGGATTAAGACCTCTGTGTTCTTCTTTTATGGCTCTCAGCAAGCTGGCTGAACTTTGAGGCATTTCCATGCTTACAATGAGGGACAAACAAGGACAAGGGAAAACCTGAAGGAAGATCTAACGTGAAAGACTGAGACAAGAACAGTATTTGACACAGAGCGCTAAGAAGAAGTTCACATAGAAAAGAAAAGAAAAGAAAATATTACAGCAAAGAAATAAAAACAGGGTGCTAAATAAAAAGGGATACTTGGAAAACAAACAAAAAACAACATGATAAGAAGAATGATAGCTGAGATGGACAATTCAATGGTAATGATGAAAGATAATATCAGGGAAACTATCCAGAAATTAAAGTACAAGGATAAGAAGTGAGAGAACAGGGAAAGATTTTACAGTCTAGGAGGAACAATATTTAAATCACAGAAATGTCAAAAAGGTAAAGCGCATTAAACTGTAAACAGGGAATCATCAACAATATATATATAAAAAGCCTCCCAGCACTGAAGGACAGGAGTGTCTTGATTTAAAGTACCCACTGAGTAACAGCAAAAGAATGAAAAACAGATCTAATTCAGACCTATAAGCGAAATTTCAGGGTAACAGAAAACTTGCAGAGGAAAAAAAAAGAAAAGTACAGTATATTGCACAGATATAAGGAATCAAATTAGTCTTTGGCATTTCAGCACTTGTGGTCTCTAGAAGAGAACCAAAACTATGCAGAAAAAAGCTCCTTTCAATGTAGAAATTGACGCAACATAGAAATTGATACTAGTTCTTTAATAAAATAGACTTTTTAGGAATATAAATTCTCAAAAAGTTTGTTTCCCTTGCACTGTTTCTCAGGAAATAAAAGATACACTCCCACAAAACAAAAGAGTAAACAAGAAAGAAAAAAGAGAGGATCAAAGAAGAAGTCAAGATAGAAGACAGTCACTCCAGTTTTCAGCCAAGTTAGAAGAAAATCAAGGGAATTTTCAGCATGGTAAGGAAGGGAAGTTCCTGACAAGGACTCTGCAGGTCTCCAAAGAGCAGTCCATTCAAATAGAAAAAGACTGAAGATCTCCAGGCAGATAATCCCATAAAAACAACTGCTAGATAACCTGATAACAGTGACCTTAAGAAAATGGTAGCGGAAGTTTGTTGGAAGGGATATGAAGTTAGGGCAAGTTTTAAACAAAGTCAGTCCAATGAAAAAAATAACTCTATTACTAGTATCAAGAAAAATACAGAAAGGAAATGTAATCTTAGTAAACTGAAATGTTCGGCTACAAATATTACATCATCATACTTTAAGCAATAAATATAGATTAAAACAAAAACTTATAATACTACTCTAAGAAAGAAATACTCTATTCTAAGAAATAAGTAGAGGAAGCAGAGAAGATGGAAGATGAGAGTTCATCTTCAACCATCACATTAAAGATTCAATAGATAACAACTAAACTAAAATAATCAAAATACATGAGTTCCATGTATCCATATTATTTATTTAGAAATATGGTAATATAAGGAATATTGACATATCTCCATATGGTACTATAAGGTAATATAAGGGATATTACCATAGCTCCACATGGTAATATAAGGTAATATAAGGGATATTACCATATCTCCCATGGTAACATAATGGATATTACCATATCTCCATATGGTAATATAAGGTAATATGAGGGATATTACCATTCTCCCTTTAAGGGAGAACAAAGGGGAAGGGAACTGAAGAAGTATTGGACAGAAAAATCACTGTATTCTGTTACACATTATTTTGTTGTATTTAGCTCATAAATTATGGATATGTATCATTTTTAAATAAAATTAATCTTACAAGAACAGAAGACTATATTGGCATACACAGTTGTTTTTATGTTCATACACATTAAACAAGCACGAATGAGGAGTTACTGTGTACCCAACTCAATGCTGTACAAAGGGCACTACATCAGAATGAGACTGGCCGGTGAGCCGCAAGGAGCGCGTAGGTTAGAGCGTGACAGAAGGACGCCGAGAAAAAACGCGAAACAGATTCGTCAGACGTTGCTACCACTTCAGTGCTGGATGTATGGTATGAATGGTAGCATGGAGAATTCCACTGGCTAAGAGAAAGAGGAGAGAAAAAAATTTCTGGGAAATAAGCGTATCATTTAAAGGTGGTTGCCTAGGCAAAGTTGCTGTATCATCTCATTAATAAGAGTAGGAATAATATTGTTTCACTGCATCTGTGTATGAGACCCACAGAAAGTCTTCTAATGTAATCCTTCAATTTAATGATCTGAGCTCTAATGAGGCAAACTTGAGTGGCCTCATTTTACAGATGAGATGAATCACAGGACCTGCATGACTAAAAGAGTTTCCCGTTCATGCTGATCCTGGCATGATTCAGACTCAGCGAGGGGCAATAAACTAGACGATCCACTCCTCTGTGACTCCACAGTGTCTGTCTTTCTGTAGGCTGAAGTCAGGAGAAGCTGGAAAATCGCTGCTGCGGGTTACCACAACAACACCACTACTGAAATAAACCTGTGAGCAAGAACAAGAGAATGTCTTTGTCATGCAAAACGTTTCTTTAAAATTGAATTGCCATTATTTGCATATGGGCATATATCATTACTAAAAAAACTTTTTCTTAAAAATCTTTCTTACAATTTTCATGTGCATGAATTCCAAGCACAATCAAAATGTGTCTGAGTGTTCTTTTATAATTCTTCAAATGCTAATATTATTGTGTTCTTAACACATTCTGAATAATATAATTTAAACTTTAGATATTTCATTTGCCTGCCCACTTAGTCATTGTGTTCCTGCCATAGTCATCCAATAACTGATGGAAACTGAATAAGGAAATAAAATGCTTACCTCTTCTGCTTTTAATCTGTCCTGCCATCCTACTATTGAAACCCTTGGAGAGTATCTGCTTGTGATCTGTGCAACTATCACAATAGTGTAGCCCAAATTGAAATGAAATGAGGAAGACCATAAATATTTGATGTTCATTTTCCTATTATTCTCTATATATGTTTCCATGTTGGTGTCAGATGACCATTTTGAAAAGAGCAGGATAAGATTCCATGTTTGCTAAGGGATTTTTTTTTATAATGCCTTACAAAAGATCAGGAAGTCCAGAGTTCAGCTGTTGTAGGTCCATAAACCATTACTTAAATTATAGAAGCCTTTTAAAAATCTTCAGCATCTAAGTTTCTATAAAGGTAATTTTCATGTTAAAATTTCACGTGAACTCACTTTTTAATGAGAAAATGAGTGGAGGGTTGCCTTTACTGTAATCCCCAGATGTTCTTCAAGTTAATCACAGTCAAGTCACAACAGGCCTGGTAAAATTAAATTACCCTTGTTTCTTTCAATACATTTCCAACCTGGGAGGAAAAGACCCAATAAAACCAGCAGCAAGTCCTGTTCCCTGAAACATGAATGGTAAAAAGAGTGCTTTACAGCTCACGAAGATCTCTTTATGGGTTTAACTTTCTTATTCTCTAGTCCAAAGCTGACCTGGGTGCATGGAACGTAAACAAATGAAGCAAGGCAGTGATTGTGGTCCTTCTTCCCCTGCGCCTCTGCAGCTCTTGGCAGGAGCCCTCCCGCAACACCTGCTACTTTCTACAGTGCGCTATGATTTGTGTGAAAGCCCTTCTCTCCAGTGGTGCTTTCCTTTGCTCTAAAAATATGTAAAATGCTTTTACTTTAATTACCGGGTACAGTTGGCAATCAGCTTGGGCATGAGTTCTAGAAAACATTCCCTTTAATAGTAATTATAAGAAATGCACCCTAACATTTTGTGTAGGAGTACATCTCCCTGTAATTGGGCTAGAATAGGTTGGAAAATCCCAAGGAAAATAACATACAATAAAACTTGCTGATTCTCCTACTTTATGATCATTAAAAAATGTGATAAACACAGAACAATTCCTAACCTTACAAGAAAGCTCCTTTTGAAATAGGAGATTGATTCCTGAAGAATCCATTATTGGTTTTAACTCTGAAAGTGCTTTTGACAACATGAATTACCATTATGTGGCAAAGTTTTGATTGGAATGAAGACTTTTCCAGAACTTGAACTACATGTCAAATGACATAATGACTAAAAGTAGTGATGGTGATGATGACACCATGAAACAGCCAAAAAGTTAAAAGAAAGAGAGAAAAGAAAACATTAATAATAATGGTCAAGTGAATGAAAATAAAAGGCATCTAAAAGGATGAAACAAGCACAATGACAGTATTTACTGCTTACCTGATTCTTCCTTACTCTTTCTTATAAATAAAGCCTCTTTTTTTTGCTTGAGAGGCCAACATTTTCTATTCTTTCTGTCAAATCTTGATAGTTGTCATTTTAATACTTAACTACATGATCCTGTTTTACTAGTAGAGAACTGTAAAGAGCAAAAGGAAATAGTATTTAATTTATATTGACTATATAAAAGGAATTCATGCTTGAACATTTTTAGGAAGAAAGCAGCCAACGATTTACAAAGACATGTTTAAAAATCTAAATTTTAAACTGACCACCTACAGTCAAGACTGCTTAAAGAGTCAGTATTCTGATAAGTGAGACTCTCACCTAATTATAGAGTCCCTGCAGATACATATAAGTTAAAATTTTATCTTACAAAGAAACAGGTTCTGTATGCACAGATTGATTAAGATCAGATCTCTACAAAGAGTTTTGTAAAAGAAAAAGAACTTCAGAGGGCCCTGGTGACTAGTGGGAAGGACAGTAACACATTAGGGCCCCGGCTAGGGCACTAAATGGACAAGCAGGACTATCTACCTGCAAGCTTGGCTAGAGTACACATTTCTAGGATCCAGCTTGGACCTGCCACAGAATAATAGACACTAGAAGAATTTCACTACTTTTGCTTTTCTCTGTCTGATTTTCTTCTTTGTATTCAACTGTGTTGAAGGGGTTTTTTTTCTTCTCTCTGTAGTGTTCTAGTTTTCTTTTTGTATGTTTGTTTATTTTTTCTGTGTGTGTAATTTTTGTTTTCTGGTTTTTCTCTCTCTTATTTTCCTTTTTTCTTTTCTTTCTTTCACAATTTAGATCTCTAAACTTTCTTTTGTTTTATTCTATCCATCCCTTCCTCTCTTTCATCAATTATCTCACTTGATATTATGATACCTTCATGTGGGTAAACATAGTCTCTTCTCCTTCTGGTTCATTTCAATACTCTAGCCTTTCTCTTCCAATCCTCCCCTCTTGTGTCCTACAATTACCCCAAAACTTGGATGTTCATCCTTTACCTTGCAATCTTGCTCCTACTATATTTAACCTCATTCATCTCTTCATCCTACCTCCATACCTATTAATCCCTCCCTACACACAACAGGGTAAAATCACTCTACTAAATGGAAAATTATTGCATACAAGTTGCTGGTATAAGTTGGATTATATTATATAACTGTAGATCTTGTTCCTATGATTAAAGGTATGAGGCTAGTAGTTACCACAGTTTATCAATATCCAGGCTGTGATGAGTCTATTGTTATTGCTAACTGTACTACTTTAACCAAGATATCATACCTGTTATAATCAGTTTTTCTCCCCTGTATGACAACACTGTGATTGTAGGGGTCATAACCATCACCATAGTCCAATATCAAAGGAATGGACCCTGAATCAAATAAATAGCAATTTCACATTCTTAGTATATTGGGAAGGTAAGTTCTTAGGATAGATATAAAAACCAAGGACCACCAACATCTAGAAGACATCCTGAGAACAAGACATTTCCTAGGGAAGCCCTGATACCAAGGATAAAGCTATGTAATATAAAAAATCTACAAATACCGACACAGAAGACAAAATAAGACAGAAAATAGAAAATGACAAGAAGAAGCAAAATGCTACTCCAAACACCAAGCGCACCCAGGACAAGTCCTGAGCACAAAGAGAGAGTGGACATCAGAAGACACCCACTGGAACTTTCTGAAATGATAGCAGTAGAAATGAAAAAACAAATGAAAGAGGCTACAGAAAAATTAATCTCTAATGTGCAAGGAGAAATTATGAAGCCAGGTGTGGTGCCACATGCCTGTAATCCTAGCACTCCAGAGACTGAGGCAGAAGGATTGTTGCAAGTTTGAGACCAGCCTGGGCTACAAAGTGAGTTCAAGTCCAGCCTAAACTTCATAGTGAAACCCTGTCTCAAAAAGACAAAAAAAAATGATGATCAAGACATTAAAACAGACAAAGATTTTTTAAAAGTAGAGGAGCTCGGGAAAACAATAGAAATCATGAGTACTCAACATAGAAAAAGAAATGGAATCAATGAAACAGATGCAAACAGAAATCCAGGAAGTTAAAAACTTCACTGAAGGTATATACAACAGATTATATGAAGGTGAGGATAAAATATCATATTTAGAAGACAGGATTGTGACTAGTGACCAGGAAAAGGAAGGTATCTTAAAAATAGCAAGGGAACATGAAAAATCAATCCACAAGCTACAAGATGAAGCAAAGAAGAACAAAATAAAGTTGATTAGAGTCAATGAGAAAGTTAGAGACAGCAAAAAAGCCATTAAAAACCTCTTCAGAGAAATAATGGCAGAAAACTCCCTAAACATGGATAAAGAAATTGACATACACATAAATAAAGCATAAAGAACTCCAAGTAGCCATGACCAAAATAAATCTACACTGAGGCATATAATAATCAGGATTCCAGAAATTGAGTACAACAACAAAATATTAAAAGCAGCTACAGAAAAGAAACAAATCACCTCTAAAGGAAAGGCCATCAGAATCATAGCAGACTTCTCAACATAAACCATCAAATCAAGGGGAGCTTGGAGTGAGGTATTTCAAGCCCTAAAAGAAAATAATCTTCAACCTAGATTGATATACCCTGTAAAATTGTCTTTCAAAATCAATAGAGGAATAAGATACTTCCATGGCAAAGAAAAACTAAAGAAATTCATGACCACCAAACCAGCCCTTCAGAATGCTCTGAAGGTTATATTAGAAGAGATAATGAAGACCACAAACACAAGAACATCAATAAAAAGAAACCACCAGGCAGGTAAGCAATTAAACAGAGGAGAATGACAGGGAACCAATAATAGGAAAATAACAAGAAAAATATAAACGAACACATATCAGTTATAACCATCAATGTAAATGGCCTGAATTCACCAATCAAATAAAACAGACTGGAAGAATGGGTTAAGAAACAATATCCAACAATATGCTGTATGTAAAAAACACATTTAACCCAAAAAGAAATTCATAGACTAAAAGTCAAAGGATGGAAAAGAATACTCCATGCCACAGGAACCCAGAAAAAAGCAGGTGTAGGCATTTTATTTGCAAATAATATAAACTTTAAGCCAAAACTGATCAAAGAGACAAAGACAGTTATTATAAACTTGTTAAGGGAAAACTCCAAGAAGAGATAACAATCATAAATATATATGCACAAAACACCAAGGCCCTCAACTACATAAAACAAATACCAACAGACATGAAAAATCAAATGAGCACTAACAACCATAGTGGAGGACCTTAGTACCCCACTCTCACAAATAGATGGATCAACTAGACAAAACATCAACAAAGAAATAGCAGAATTAAACCAAGCCCATGAACAAATGAATTTGGTAGTGTTCCACCCCAAACATCAGAAGACCTCCCCAAAAACTCCACTGAAAGATTTCTATATTTAATAACCAAATTCAGCAGTGTAGCTGGATACAAAGTCAACACTCAAAACTCAATACCATTCCTGTACACAAGTAACAAACTCACAGAGAGAGAAATTAGGGAAACCGTACCCTTCACAATAGCATCCAGAAAAAAATGAAATACTTAGGAATCAATCTGACAAAGGAAGTAAAAGACGTGTATGTTGAAAATTACAGTACTCTGAAAAAGGAGATTGAAGAAGATATCATAAAATGAAAAGATATCCTTTGCTCATGGGTAGGAAGAGCCAACATAGTGAAAATGGCCATGCTCCCAAAATTGTTACACAAATTTAATGTAATCCCAGTTGAAACACCATTAGCATACCTCACAGAACGAGATAAAACATTCTTAAAATTCATCTGGAAGGAAAAGAGGCTACAATAGCAAAAGCAATTCTGGGCAACAAAGATAAGTCAGGGGGCATCACAATCCCTGACCTGAAGTTATACTACAGTGCTGTGGCCCACGCAGCTCTTAAAATTCCCGGGAGGAAGGATGACAAGAGGATCACAAAATAAAGATAAGAGACAGAAAGCTGAGGTCAGGTGGAGCCCTCTCTCCAGATGAGAAGAAGGGAACTGCTCAGCCACTGTAGCACGTTTATTTATACATTCGGCAGGTTGGTGTCACATGACCCCTCTTTTCCTAGCAACCCATTGCTTGGATTGTCTCGGGGTTTGCTGTTTTCTGGACTGAAGCAGCTTGTTCACACGGCTTGCTACAGGCACTCTTTGTTCTCCAGATTGGCCTTGCTCCAGCCCCGCATGTGTGATCAATTTCCAGGTTCAGCCACTCCCTACACTACGAAACTACTATGATAAAATCAGCAAGGTCTTCACAAAAACAAAGAAACAAACAAAAAACAGACTTGAGGGTCAGTGGAACAGAACAGAAGATGCAGACACAACTCCAAACACACTCAGCCACGTTATCTTCAACAAAGGAGCCAACATGTTCACTGGAAGAAAGATAGCGTCTGACAAATGGTGCTGGAAAAACTATTCTTCCACACACCAAAGGCTAAAAGTCGATCCATGTCTATCACCATGCACTAAACTAAAGTCCAAATGAATCAAAGATCTAAATACTAAAACAGAAACTCTAAATATACTGGAAGAGAAAATAGGTAGAAGTCTTGAAGACATAGGTGTGTAAGCAGGGACTTCATGAACAAAACCCAGACCGCACAGGAAATACTACAAAAAAATCAACAAGTGGGATCTCACTTTATGAAAAAGCATTTGTACTACAAAAGAAATCACCAACAGAGTGAAAAGACAATCCACAGAGTGGGAAAAATTGTAGCCAGTTGTCCCTCAGACAAAGGACTTCTGTCTAGAACATACGAAGAACTTAAAAAACTCAGGGCCCCCAAATTCAAAGACCCAATTCAAAAACAGGCATCTGAGATGAATACACACTTCTCAAATAAAGAAATACAAATAGCAAATAAATT